>NC_072490.1:12591136-12894166 GCF_027574615.1 Eptesicus fuscus | reverse complement strand
CTCTCCCTTCCTTTCTGTAAAAATCAATAATAAAATATATTTTTTTAAAATAAATAAAATCAAAGAGCAAACATTCTAAGCCCTAATGTCCTGATGGGCAGAGCTGTAATCCTATATAACAAAACCCTAATATGCAAATTGACCGAATAGCAGAACAACCAGTCGCTATGATGCACACTGACCACCAGAAGGCAGGTGCCCAATGCAGGAGCTGCCTCCTGGTGGTCAGTGCGCTCCCACAGGGGGAGTGCTGCTCAGCCAGAAGCTGGGCTCATGGCTGGCGAGCGCAGCAGCAGTGGCAGGAGCCTCTCCCGCCTCCACAGCAGTGCTAAGGACCCCTCGGGGGATGTCCGACTGCCAGGGAGTGGGCCTAAGCTGGCAGTCAGACATCCCCCAAGAGGTCCTGGACTGCGAGAGGGCACAGGCCGGACTGAGGGACCCCCAACCCCAGTGCACGAATGTCAAGCACCAGGCCTCTAGTCCTTACATAAATAATGGTGGGCTTTCATTGAATTTGGCCATGATTAAAGGAAACTTTTTCTTCATTAAGTTTTTAGAGGAGTGGCTTCTTACTCAACACTAATTAGTCATTGTAGTTGAGAGAGCTCTAACTTTGGCAACTTCATTAGGAAGAAGGCTATTAAGAAAACTAGGGATACATCACTGCACAACTGTTATTTCTAAAGAAATGTAAAACTGTATATTTGCAGATCAGGGAGCCGAGAAGCATGAAGGGACAGGTCAGTCCTCTGGGATCACTGATCAAGAGAAGGAGCTGTCCACCAATGCTTTCCAAGCTTTCACGGTAAGCAATGTTTCCCTCAATCGGCTCCATTTTTAGGATCTCTCAAGTATGAATTGTTTCACATTGAATTTTTAAATTTATACTTTGTGTGTGTGTGTGTGTACTAATTAAAGAGTTAAGTTTAGAGAGTAGGTTTAGTTTTAAAATAAAAACATTTTAGAGTTTAACTATGGTAAAAGGATCAGGAGTAATTTTGAGCCATTCCCAAGTTTTTGTGCTTTCATAAATACATTTTAACTCTCACACTATTGTTTTTAAGTCTTTTAAATTTATACTTGTAAGTATGTGGGTCGGCCTTTTCATTTCACTAGTCTCTTCAATTTTTTTCTTGAGTGTACTTTAAAATGGAACCCCAAAAGTTTGTCAAAACACTAACTATTCTGACATTTTTTAAAAAAATATATTTTATTGATGTTTCACAGAGAGGAAGGGAGAGGGATACAGAGTCAGAAACATCAATGAGAGAGAAACATCTATCAGCTGCCTCCTGCACATACTGGGGATGTGCCCGCAACCAAGGCACATGCCCCTGACCGGAATCGAACCTGGGACCCTTCAGTCCATAGGCCGAAGCTCTATCCACTGAGCCAAACCGGTCAGGGCCTATTCTGATATTTTTAAACAATATGAAAAAAAAACACATCCTACATTTGATTATCAAGTTGCATACATGTAAGCAGAAGAACTTGAGACTTCAGTATTCAGAGTATATTAATTAGGAATTAAAATGTGGAGTAATCACATTACCTTTCCTGGCTAGCTTTGGCTATTATACCCTGCTAGCAATATGTACCAATATATACTAATATATATATTATACTAGAGGCCCGTCATGCATCGGTGGGGTCCCTCAGCCTGGCCTGCAGGGATTGGGCTAAAACTGGCTCTTTGACATACCCCAAGGGGTCCTGGATTGCAAGAGGGTGGTTCTCAGGTGACACAACCCAGAATCGGGCTCCCTCCTCTCTGGTTCCAGGTGCATCACCCAAGAACCACAGCTGCCAAGTCACCGCAGCTTGGCAGCTCCTGCGTTGAGTGTCTGCCCCCTGGTGGTCATTGCACGTCACAGCTACCGGTTGGACGGTCACTTAGGCTTCTATATATATAGATGTGATTATAACATATATAGCTATAGTTTATATATATATTTATATGTATATGTCTTATAGAAATGATACACATTTATCAGTGTTAGAGTTTGATTCTTAGGAAATATATAGCCACCATTTCTTTTTCTTTTTTTTTTCAATTTTACTGAGATATGATTGACATATCACAGTTTTTTTGGGGGGGGGGGTTATTAATCCTCACCCAAGGCTATTTTTCCATTGATTTTTAGGGAGAGTGGAAGAGAGAGGGAAAGATAGAGAGAAACATCAATGTGAGAGAAACACATCGATTGGTTGCCTCCTGCACAAGTCCCAGACAGGGCCCGGCCGAGGAGGAGCCTGCAACCAAGCCTGCCCTTGACCGGAATCAAACTCGGGACACTTTGGTCTGCAGGCTGACGCTCTATCCACTGATCCAAACCAGCTAGGGCACACAGTTTCTTAACTCATATAAACCTTGTTTTATCTAATGATTTTAACTAGTATATTTTGGGGAATTATATCTTTTTAAAGAGTTTTAAAATAAAGATGAGTAGAATATATTTGGAAATGATCATATAGGTCTTAAAGCTGGTATGTAATTTTGTGAATGTGTGTTTTCATTTTTGTTTTAGGCTGGAAATTATGATGCCTGTCTTCAACACCTTGCCTGCCTACAAGATATAAACAAAGATGATTATAAAATAATTTTAAATACAGCGGTAGCTGAGTTTTTTAAAAGTAACCAAACAACAACAGATAGTTTGAGACAAACACTTAACCAGCTGAAGAATCAGGTAATGTACATAAATGAATTTAGCTATTATGCTCTCTAAATTTTAGGATAAAAATAGTTAAGGAAAAATAATGTGACTTATTGTCTGATATTCATAGCACAATTTCTAATATATCTGAAACATTCATTGGTATTAATTTTACTTGTATGAAATTATTATTCCAAGAAATGAAAGTTACGTAGTATGATTTTGTTTTCTATTGGGTTTTCTTACTTGAATAAAATAGATTAATATGCCAAATTTGAATGTGCTTTGGGTAGACAGAGAGTCTAGCTTGAAAATGCAAAGTGGTATAATTTTTTTCTTTTGGTACCAGATGTTGATGTTAGGGTTCTAATAAAGCCCTTGGAAGTCTGTTTTCACTACCATGTGTGACAAAGTGTATTTTGTTCATTACTTCAAAAAAAACCTATCCTTTTTACTGAAGGAACAAAACCTGAACATCATAGGAAAATCAGAAAGTATACTTACTAGCGTTATGGCCTCGGGCAAGATAATTAAGCTTTTTGTGCTGGTTTCCTTATTTATAAGATAGAAATGGCAATATTATCTATGTTCTCGAGGTATGGTGAGGATTAAATGAGGTGTTCTCTGTAAAAAGGTTCCATGTAGCAGGCCTGGCACATAGTTAAGTAGTTAGCTATTGTTTGTTCACGTTTCAATTTTACTTTTGTCTTTACAAAATGGAACCAAGTTTCTGTGTACATACTGCGTAACACGCTCCTGGGAAAGGCCGTTTTGAGTTTGGCCCACTCCCCATGAGTCTACAAGGTGGAAATCCAACCCAGAAACCACGCTGGCAGTTCAACATTAAAGATATATCTTCACAGTGTCAAGGAGGAGAATCACCTTGCCTTGTGCTAGGTACTAAATAAGTCCCATCAAAACAGTTTACTAAACAGAATTTTATTATGAATGAAATACTTTTTTAGTGTGAGAGTAATTGAAATCTAGAGATCCTGTTGAAAATACGGAAAAATTCAGAGTAAGAAACATTAGCCTGTGTTCCTGTTTATTCATGTAAATTTCTTTCACTTTTGTGCTTTATTTTCTTACTGTTGTTAGAGCATAATCCCTGTGGATTGTTTTATAGGTCCACTCAGCTGTTGAAGAAATGGATGGATTAGATGATGTTGAAAACAGCATGTTGTATTACAATCAAGCGGTCATTCTTTATCATTTGCGGCAGTATACAGAAGCCATATCAGTTGGTGAAAAACTTTATCAGTTTATAGAACCTTTTGGTATGTTATCTTTCAAGTCAGTAATTTCCATATCTTCTCATACTTGCAAAGGTCTCTGGTGTTTGTACCCAGATAACCTACATCGGAGAATTACATGTCAGTAAGAAAGAAAAAAAGCTGTATCCGGTTTTCTTAATGGTTAGAAAAGATAAAAATTATATCACTTTCAGATGAATCCAGGTTTTCTTTTAGCACTCTCCCAACCCAACTATTTAAGATAACTGTTAGAATTGCTGTTTCTAATATGAAAGAATTGCTCATTTGGGGGGGTTTTCTTTGGTTGTGACCCTTTCTTACCTAAGTAGTGTATTAAGGAAGGCGTGTTTTGTAATGTCAGGGGACTTTGTAGTCATTTATTTTGTCTACTGCCTAGCTGAAGTAGAGTAGATAGTAGAGAACTGTGTTAGCTTTTTTTGTTATCTTAACTAGCTTACAATTACTGGCCTCAACAAAGGGGCAAAGGTAAGGGCCAAGGGAAAAAGAGGGAGCAAATAAAACAGCAAAGCTGGACCCAGGAAATGGTCGTTAGAGAGGGCTGTTGGTTTCTGTCTTTTGCGCCATGGTTACTTTCTTTTAAACCCCAAACACCCATGCAGATTCCTGCTGTATAAACACCTGGTTGCTGACGTGGTCCCCTCAGGACATGTGGTGGAGTGTGATGGCTCCCCCGTGATGCTTTGGGGAGAGTTACAGAGCCCCCTTTTGCTGACAGCTGGTGGAACAGCTGCTTACTATGGCTCCAGGGGAGCATTTTCAAGGCGCTTCTAGTCTTTCCCCCAATCCTGAGGGTGCGGTGGCTGGACAGACTGCCCCCGAGAGGCCTCAGTGGTGAAGCATTATGTAACGGGTGACTATTCCTTTTCTTCTGAAAAGCTAGAAGTCAGAATTATACTTCAAGGATGGCACAGGTGTGGTTTTGCGCCCCCCCCCATAAAGCTGGTTTTTAGAATTTCCAGAACAGTTCCTGAAGTCCTGTTAATCTGCAAGGGTTGAGCAGAATTTAGCAACCAATTAGTACTCCAATGTATTTTTCTTCTTTGAAAACTTTTATTTTTTTAACTTAACTACTTGGATTCCTCATTTAATATATATTTATTGAGCTTGTACTATGGGCCAGACACTGGGACCTAAAGATTGATGCAGTGAATGAAAGAGAAAATGTCTCGACCCTTATTAAGCTTCCATTCTAATGGGAGAGAGCGCTGCACAAGAAATATATTGTGAGATAGTTAAATGCTATGAAGAAAAGCTAAAATTGGGTACAGAATAGAGCTTGACTGGGGATATTGTTTTTCAAGAGGAACAGCTGGAATGCCACTGTGACTGGGGCTAGGTGGGGAAAATGGTAGGAAATGAACTCAGAAGTAGGCAGGGACAGAACAGGTAAATTATTGAAACCTCGGTCGGGACTTTTGTTTAAGTTGGAGGGAAGCCCTTGGAGATGCCACCTTTGCAGATTAACTGCACTGATTTTAGTTTTAAATGGAAACCACTCTGGCTACTATATAAGAGCAAGAAGGGAATCAGGAAGATTTGCTAGGAGGCTTTTAAGGACTTCTGAAATTTTCTGCTCTTGATTATAGCAGCCTTCCTTTCATCCTTATTTTTCCTTTTATCTTCTCTTTGAAAGGGAAGGAAATAGTGTTATGTCATGCTGGGTCACCCTTCCTTTCTTCCTTGGGTTCTTCCTTTGATGTTCTTGTCTTTATATTTTCCTCTTGGCTGTTGCAATTTTCTGATATACTTCAAGCCACACCTTGGTTCTTTTGTGTCTGCAATCAGATTGTTTCTTTTTCCCATCTCTGTACCTTGAAAGGAAATATATTTACCAGAGTCAAAGATCTTTTTAGAGTTAGAAGGAACTTCAGGAGATCACCTGGTCCCCTGGTCCACCCCCTGCCTTTAGGCAGTTAAAGTGTCCTCTCATTTTGCAGGTCAGCCAGCTGAGTCTAAAAATTAGTTCAATGGTGTGTAAAAGCCACATAACTAGTAAGTAGCCAGGCAGGAACTGGAATTGAGATTCCCTTCCACATAAAGTAAAATCCTCATTTCATGTGCTGGTGTTTGGTAGATATTTTGCCAAAGGATGTTCAGTCACTAGACTTCCTGAAATGAGAGGTGGGGAGAGGCGAATTGGAATGAAACGAGGGGCCGTGAGATGCCTAATAGAACAGCACTGTTGGCATTGCAGGTTGTTTCCACCATGGCTCTAGGTGATGAAATTCATTTAAGTAAAGACTTAGGCTTTGCTCTTTTTTTTTTTTTAAATATATTTTTTATTGATTTTCTACAGAGAGGAAGGGAGAGGGAAAGAGAGTTGAAACATCGATGAGAGAGAAACATCCATCAGCTGCCTCCTGCACGCCCCCACCTGGGGATGTGCCCGCAACCAAGGTCCATGCCCTTGACCGGGAATCGAACCCGGGACCCTTCAGTCCGCAGGCCAGCGCTCTATCCACTGAGCCACACCGGTTTCGGCTGGCTTTGCTCTTTAGAGCTTGGAGGGGTGGGGGAAGGTCTGAGATGTTTGCTTCACTTTGGATTGTAATTTTTCTTTTTGTTTTATTTTCCCGCCCCCCCCCCCCCCCAGAAGAAAAATTTGCCCAAGCAGTGTGTTTTCTACTTGTAGACCTGTATATATTAACTTACCAAGCTGAGAAAGCTTTGCATCTTCTTGCTGTCCTAGAAAAGATGATTTCACAGGGTAACAATAACAAAAATGGAAAGAACGAGGTGAGTGTCCTAAAGTGATGAGACTAAAATTTAAATAATAGTGAACATTTGTAGTTATTATTATTTTAATAGCTTTACTGAAACATTATTTCACTGTACAGCATGATGACTAGTTAATAACACTATTTCATATATGAAAGTTGCTTAGAGAGTGGGTCTTAAACATGTATGTATAAGAGTTCAGTTAAATAATCTTAGCATTATTCATAAACTGTAGTAAACTATTTCCATATGCAATACTTGTAATAGTTGGTGAAGAATAATTCAGTTCAACAGATGCTTCTGTGCTCTGCTTGGTACTAAGGTGACAGCAATGAAAACCATGCAATTCTTGATTTTCAAGGAACTCAAGTCTGTGGGAGGAAAATACTGAGCAAATCTGCTCAGGGACTGGGAGGATGGAGGTTAGGGAGTGTTTCAGAGAAGTTTGGGTGCTTGATGTGGGCCTTTAAAGATGTAATAGTTTGACAGATCAGAAAAGAAAGGATGAAGCAGGATAACCATCCAGGCAGAAAGAAAGAACAGCACAAAAGGTGTGAGAAGGTGTGTTGGGGAAGTTCTAGTCATCTGAAATGGGAAGTAGTGCCTGAGAAATGTGATGGAGATCAGCAGCAGGGGACACTGGCCACTCGAATATTGGTCATACTGTGAAGGATTTGGAATACTTTACTAGGAATTTAAGGTATGAGGTTGGCAGTGTTTATGACAGAGCAAGTTTTTGAGGAGGGAATTACGTGATCGTGTCTGGATTGTAGAAAGCTAACCTGAGTTTTGCCCAAGTAAGACCTATGCGTTTTAAACCTAGTCTATCATTGTGCTCTATCAGTGAGTTTCTCATAGGTAGTTTCCTGTCACTCACTCCACACTAGTAAACCTCAGTCTGTGGGACTGGGACGTAGGGTTCTGAAATTTGAAACATTCTCTAGGTGATTGAGATCCGCTCACTTGGAATCTGTGATTTAAATAGTGGGTCAGAAATATTTCATTTTGATAAACTTTGTTCATCACCCTCTAGACTGGTAATAACACCAACAAAGACGGTTCTAACCATAAAGCTGAAAGTGGAGCTCTAATAGAAGCTGCAAAATCAAAGATACATCAGGTAACGTAACTTAAGAGAGGTTATACATCACATGTATTTACTTGTGGTTATGAATAATGAAGAATGTGATGGATCATTGAAGGCAGTAAATCATTTAAGACATGTATGTTTATTTATCTTTGAGGTATTGTAGTTTAGAAGCCATTTAATCCTTCTAAGTATACTTTGCTTAAGATGATAATGCAATATCATTTCTTTTATTTACTCTGTAGAAAATTGAGAGGAAAAAATGGTCTGGGAGTGTATTAGATGATGAGATCACATTCATTTAAAAATTTATTGTTAAAAAAAATAAAAATTCATTGTTAATTAGCCATGTGCAGATAAGAATCAATAGGATTTTTGTTTGGAACTTAAGTATAAATTTTATTCTACTGTGTTTCTAATTTTTTAGAGTGTATTCCATGAATACAGTAAAAATAGATTATTTAAGATAATTTTTAACTTGCTTTTGCTGGCATACCCATGTTGTAAACAGATTGGGTTTCATTTCCTTAACGAGAAAGCAGAACTGCTTCACTCTGTGTAAATATACCATAGTTCTTACATGCTAGCATTTTTCCTGACAGTATAAAGTAAGAGCTTATATCCAAATGAAGTCTCTGAAAGCGTGCAAAAGGGAGATCAAGTCTGTCATGAACACAGCTGGAAATGTAAGTTTCTTCTTGGCTTTTTTTTTTTCCAATTTGTATCTCTTATGTCCTAAAATTTTCTTATTTGTACAACTTGTTATTTGTCAGTTTTAAATAATTTATCTTAGTCTGATAGTGAACTATGAAGTAGTGATCATACTCTGTCTACTACAACTTAATGCAATATGTTTCTGACTTAAAATTATCACAAGCATTTCTCCTTGGTATGTAGCCTTCAAACCACCATTTTTTTTTAAACATTTTTATTGATTTCAGAGAAGAAGAAGAGAGGGAGAGATGGAAACATCAATGGTGAGAGAGAATCATTGATTGGCTGCCTCCTGCACGTCCCACACTGGGGATCAAGCCCGCAACCCAGGCATGTGCCCTTGACCAGAATCGAACCTGGAACCCTTCAGTCCCCAGTTTGACGCTATATCCATTGAGCCAAACCGGCTAGGGCCAAACCACCATTTTATTTTATTATTTTATTTTATTTTTAAATATATTTTATTGAATTTTTACAGAGAGGAAGGGAGAGGGATAGAGAGTTAGAAACATCGATGAGAGAGAAACATCGATCAGCTGCCTCCTGCACACCTCCTACTGGGGATGTGCCCGCAACCAAGGTACATGCCCTTGACCGGAATCGAACTTGGGACCCTTGAGTCCACAGGCCAACACTCTCTCCACTGAGCCAAACCGGTTAGGGCCAAACCACCATTTTAAATAGCTAACCAGTATTCTGTGAGTTGTTTATCATAATTCACATAAACATTCATTGCTATTAGACACTAGGATTTTTTTAGATTATACTGAAAACTTTAATTCAAGATTAACAGTCAAGTTGTAGCCCAAACCTGCCCCTTGCAAATGATCTTTGACCTGACAGTGCCTTCAGTTTGACCAGTGCTAGTATTTAAGATATAATTATTCCTTCCTTCCATCTCCTTTACCCCAAACCCCCACTGAGAAATAATTTTTAAGATGGTAGTGGGAAGGACAGAAGTGAAAAATCTTGAGGCTTTTAGGATATTAATTAAAACTATAAAATCATACCTGGCCAGAATCGCTCAGTGGTTGAGCATCAACCTATGAACCAGGAGTTCATGGATCGATTCCCGGTCAGGGCGCATGCCTGGGTTGCAGGCTCAGTCCCCAGTAGGGGACATGCAGGAGGCAGCCAGTCAATGATTCTCTCTCATCACTGATATTTCTCTCTCTCCCTCCTTCCTTCCTCTCTGAAATCAATAAAAAATATTTTTTTAAAAAGTATTAAATCATGACAAGATGTGGTTTGTAGTAGGAATAGTTCAGGAAAATTGACCTTAGAAAATCCCAAACAGGATTCACATTAGCCACTGGGTCAATACTCAAGTGATTTTGGAGCCTAGACCTAAGAGGAGGGGTAAGGCCTACGTAGCCAGCCAGTCATTATGAAACCTTTCTTTCTTTCTTTTTTTGAGATTAAAAAATAAAAGCATGATCTATGCCTTAAAAGATATCATAGTCATAGGGAAAGGCAAACAGAAAAATAAATCATTGTAATGCAAGAAATAGTTGTTACCCCTGAGTCAGGGAACACTTAAGGAGGAGAGAGCCTCATTTTGGTGGCCATGGCTTAACTGATTCATTTATGCCCTTGAACACAGGCCAGCACAACAGTGTGATTATGATCTCATTGAGCAGCTACAAACAAATTATAAGTAACTGATGTTTTCTTTACAGTCTGCACCCTCTCTGTTTCTTAAAAGCAATTTTGAGTACTTAAGAGGCAATTATCGAAAAGCTGTGAAGCTATTAAATAGTTCAAACATTGCTGAACATCCAGGATTCTTGAAAACAGGTAAAAGAAAATGGTGAAATTTTTGTATTTTCTTCCTGGCTCTTCTGCCCTTCGTTGCTTGTGTCTGTGCGCCCCACCCCCACCCCCCACCCCCGTGTACCCATTTCTAATTTTGCTAAATTTTAATTTTTGATGTTTTTATTGTCATGTCTTCCCCTCAGGGGCCCATTAACACCCAATCACTGAAATGATCTCTCAGACTAAGCAGATAATATGCTTTGAGAAAATTTGCTTAGGATTGTCTTGACACAGATTTCAGAATTGATATTGGCAATCCCTAAAATGGAGTTGGGAGCAGGGCATGTTGTTGACTAGTCAACAGTTACCATCATTTAATAGGAAATATTTCACATAATAGTTGTATATTTTATATATTGATTTTTTCTAACTATTAATTCTAAAACTGTTAATTTGCTTTCCATATATAAACTTTGGTGTTTTTTTTTGTTGCTGATAAAATATGCTTATTAGAGGAGATTTGGCAATGGTAAGATATGTACACATATAATACCTTAATAAAAATAATTTATTTATTTAAAAAAATTGTTCACAATACCACTACCCAGAAGCAACTTCATTTAAACATATTAGTGTATTTCCTACTATATTTTTACCTAAGTATAGTTTTTCTCTTTTTAAAATACAGTCATTGCTTAATTTTAAAATAGTTCAAAAGCCAACATTTAGTTTTTAGTATTAAGCATTGACTATCCTGATTATTAATTTTGTCGATCTAGTCAGGCATCTTACATCGTTGAGGAAAAGATGGACTATCAGTAAACTGTTTTAGAATGTTTGGGAAGCCATTTAGAAGAAGGAAGCTAAAGCTTGGATTGCTTCCATTACACCAAAATACAGTCCAGAGAGATGAAGGATTAAAATGTGAAAATAAAATCACAAAAGCATCAACAGGAAATTTGGAGGAATATATTAATATTGTGGTGGGGAGCCTTGATTAAACATTACACAAAATCCAAGAACCATAGCACTTAGGAAAGCTTACTAAATTTGACCACATAAAATATGAAACTTTTTATGATTAAAAACATAAACAATAAACACAGATACACTGGACCAAATCACAAGACAGATGACAAACTAGCCGTGGGGGAAATATTT
Source organism: Eptesicus fuscus (assembly GCF_027574615.1). Taxonomy (NCBI): domain Eukaryota; kingdom Metazoa; phylum Chordata; class Mammalia; order Chiroptera; family Vespertilionidae; genus Eptesicus; species Eptesicus fuscus. The sequence continues at coordinate 12,882,800 of NC_072490.1, read as the reverse complement.
GAAACAGATGTGACAGAAAGTTTCTATAATAGGTACCCAGTAGAAAAACATCTGTAGCCAAATAAAAAAATGGGTTAAAAACAGGAAGAGGCAGTGTTCCGGACAAGAAATACAAATGCCCAACTAACATGAAAAGATAGGTGCTCATCCATGGCGATATTTAAAGTGTAATCTGAAAGAGTAGTGGAGATTTACAGTTTAACAAGCAAAAGCAGGATTTTATATACTCTGCTTTATATATTTTTGCTCTTCATTTAACATATTTTCACTGTTTCCATATATACTTACTTAATTCTTTCAGTTTCTACATAGTATTTTGTTATGTGGATACAATACATATATATTAATTTACTAATAAGTATTTTTCTTTTTTTGCAATTTTTTTTTATCTGTTGCCTATAATTTAAAATTACATCAGAGCCCAGCTGGCCGGCTTGCAGGCTCAATCCCCAGTAGGGGGCGTGCAGGAGGCAGCCAGTCAATGATTCTCTATGATCATTGATGTTTCTATCTCCCTCTCCCTTCATCCCTTCCTCTCAATAAAAAAATACATTTTTAAAAATAAATAAAATTACATCAGGAAAAAACATGAACAGGCTAATTAAATCATTATGCAGGATTGGTTTATTGCCCTTAATAAATGACATTTTAAAAGGACAGGGAATCTGGTAATAGATTTATTTTGTATATTGTTTTAAAAAGAAAGAAAGAAAAATAAACATTTACTAGGAAAAGAAAAATAAAAAGGAAAGGGAGTTTGCCCTGACCGGGTGGCTCAGTTGATTGGAGCATCGTCCGTACACCAAAAGATTCCTGGTCAGGGCATATACCTAGATTGCAGTTTCAATCCCAGGTCAGGGTGTGTATGGGAGGCAACTGATCGATGTTTCTCTCTCTCCCTCTTCTTTCTCTACATATCAATAAAAACATATCCTTAGGTGAGAATTTTAAAAAAAGGAGTAAAGGGAGCTTACAGAGTTTTCAGATGTTTCCCAAATGCCTTATAAACAACAGTTCTATAGGGACTATGTGGAATTGCATATAGAATTAACTCATGTTAGATAAGCCCAATTCTTTTTTTAAAAAATATATTTCTTTATTGATTTCAGAGAGGAAGGAAGAGAGAGATAGAGAGAGAGAAACATCAATGATAAGAGAGGATCATTGATTGGCTGCCTCCTGCATGTCCCCTATTGGAGATCGAGCCCGAAACCCAGGCATGTGCCCTTGGCCAGAATTGAACCTGGGACCCTTCAGTCCGAAGGCCGATGCTCTCCACTGAGACAAACTGGCTAGGGCCGTGGTCGGCAAACTGCGGCTCGCGAGCCACATACGGCTCTTTGGCCCCTTGAGTGTGGCTCTTCCACAAAATACCACAGCCTGGGCGAGTCTATTTTGAAGAAGTGGCATTAGAAGAAGTTTAAGTTTAAAAAATTTGGCTCTCAAAAGAAATTTCAGTCGTTATACTGTTGATATTTGGCTCTTTTGACTGATGAGTTTGCCGACCACTGGGCTAGGGCAAGCCCAATTCTTGTATGATGTACAGCAACAGTAAAATTTGTCTGTGGACAAACTTATTTGTGTTTTTCTCAGGTGAATGCTTGCGATGTATGTTCTGGAATAATCTTGGTTGCATCCATTTTGCCATGAGCAAGCACAATTTGGGAATTTTCTACTTTAAAAAAGCTCTACAGGAGAATGACAATGTCTGTGCACAGCTCAGTGCAGGCAGCCCTGATCCAGGTATGCCCTTTGCTGGGGGAACAGTTTATATTTTACTATATGAGGAAAGCCTGAGTTCAAAGAGCATCTACAGTTATCACAGACCCTGCCCAACAAGTTTCACTGTGGGGATTTTTAGTAGATATTTGAATAGAAAGGAGTTAAGAGTAATTATCAAAGATATTTTAATTCCCCTTTTTTCATAGATTTAAAATTCAGTATTTTTAATTCCCTTTTTTTCCCCCATAGATTTGAAAATCAGTAAACCCATATGGGTAATGTTAAAAAACTAAGTAATTTTCGAAGATTTCTTGATTGTGCCAAACTAATGTTATAGCTTCTTTTCAGCGTTTCACATGTGGTACTGATGGCAGCACCTGGCAATCTTTAAGCAATTCCTGAAATTTATTCCTTTAATATTCATATTATATAGATTATTGATTTGAAATGCTTAAAGTCAAGCAATCATTTAGCTTTGTATTTTTAAAAATTATTTAATTGATGAAAAATTTATCCCAAATCATTAATAGTCTTATTTTATTATGGATTGTGAAACTCTGAATGAGTGAGTAAATGATAGTTATCATAGGTATAGCACATTAACTTTTATTGCCACAGTAAAATCCTGTAACACTGTAACATTAGTTGAATACTTCTGGTTAATCAAAAGTACATGACAATAATATAATTAACCAAACTTAAAGTAAAAAGAGTGGAATCTTTACAGACTCTAAAATGTGTAAGATTCAAAGGAGAGTGGGTCCTCTCTCTTCTTTGCCTTCCTGGAGCATGTGTGGCCTGGGTTGCTTCTCATTTGTTGGCAACAAAGACAACGGAGATGACTCTGGCCAGTACTTGTGGGTTGGGGCTGGAGATCATCATTGGTGAGAGCTATTAAACCTCACTTTGGGGTCAGTGGTATTAAACAAGGTAGTGTTTAAGTACTTAGTGGAATGAATGTTTTCCACTAAGTAACTGTGTGTTTTTTTTAATCTAATGATTGATTCCCACCTAATTTTTATCATTAGTCAAAAAATTTTCAGGAAGACCCATGTGTACATTGCTGACCAACAAGAGGTATGAGTTGCTGTATAACTGTGGAATTCAGCTTCTTCACATCGGAAGGCCTCTTGCTGCCTTCGAGTGCCTAATCGAAGCTGTTCAGGTCTATCACGCCAATCCCCGCCTCTGGCTGCGGCTGGCTGAATGCTGCATCGCTGCCAATAAGGGGGTGAGTGCTGCCTGGGTACCTTCTTGAACCCTCACTCTCCACCCATCTCCCCCCGCCCCTTCCCCCCTGCACCTCCCATACACAGTTACATGGAAAGCAAAAAATACTTGGGAACCTACAAGACTTCATCCCCTTTTTACCTCTCAGGGAATTTATAGAGTCTTCTGTTCTTTAATAGCTGGACAAAAAACTTTAGGTTCAGAAAGTCATTTGTTAACATTCTGGTTCTTGGTAAGTATGGCAACAGGTATCAGCACTCACATTAAAGAGTTGAAGCCCACAAGGTCATACCTGTTGGAACAGTGGTCAGCTAGCTGCTGGGCAGGGGCCATGTCATTTGCGGGCGTGAGAACGGTGTGTGCGCCAGGCGATTAGAGAAGGCCTGTTGATAACCTAGTGAGTGTGGAGAGGACTGCATTACACTGCCCAGGGCTTTATTTTTACTAGTATTTAAATATATTTTTATTGATTTCAGAGAGGGAGAGAGAGGTAGAAACATACATGATGAGAGAGAATCATTGATCAGCTGTCTTCTGCAGGCTCCACACACGGGATCGAGCCTGCAACCCGGGCACGTGCCCCTACCAGAATCAAACCGTGACCTCCTGGTTCATAGGTTGACACTCAACCACTGAACCACACCGGCTGGGCCCGAGGCTTTATTTTGATTCAGTAATTGGTTCAGAGATCACAATTACCAGACTCTTTCCCTCTGACACATTTATCCATAGTGTCTTAAGAGAAATAGGCCAGTACATCGGTGTCCATGCCTAGATTATCTCCATAAGGCACTGAGTGGAAGCCTCTGTATCTCAAGTGAGGAGTGGTCAGTGGGAGCGGGGAAGGCAGGTTGTATCAGAATTACCAGATGTCTGTATCACCCGATTTCCTAACCACCCCCCACCCTTGCTGTGCTCTTGGGGTCTGTGGAGATTGGAGGGGGTGGCATGAAATGTGCCTGGCCTGCCATGGGTGACAGAAGATAGTTGGGCATTCCTCCTCTGAAACAGCACTTCCTGAAAAACATCTGCAAGCTTGCATCATTGATTTATTCCATCTTACTTTTCCTTTTACATGACAGTTTTCTTAGTGGATAATTGTTAAATTAACTGGCAATTCTAGGCAGAATTTATACTTCTTTAAAATAAAAGGCTCTCTAGAAATAGTTAATGGAAGCCAGGGCATTACATCTTCTTGGGAGTAGAGACACGTATTAAGGTTTAATATTTTCTTTTCAAATTACATATTTTTAGGAATAGTATTTTTAGAATTGTCTTCGTTCTGTGGATTGCAAACCCTCCCCCCTTTTTTTTTCTCTAGAAAGTTTAAAAAATTTGTAATTTAAAAAAAATGATGGTCAAGATGACTTGGTTGCCAGATGCACTCAGTATGTGCTAATAATAGGAAATGAATAATTATCTCTTTGTCTGTGTTTCTCCTTCTTTTAAAAATGACCTGAAGTGGCCTAAACGATAGTAGAAACAAGCCAGAACGCTCTCAAAATCAGAAAGCAAAATCCCAGTAGGAGCAGCAAGAAACTCCAAGTGGAATTCTGTAAATTTTCTTTCACTTAGGACAGAGGGGACGCTGAAGAAGGCAATTTGTAGCCTCAAAAACAAATTTATTTTAAATAAAAAGAACCAACTTAATTGTTAAATTGGTGATACTAAGGAGATCATTTGGTCCTGTTTACCTGATGTATGTTGCTTCAGACCTTTTGGCACAAACGGTGGTAGTGTATAATATATGAGAAAAGATCTGCTAAATAGAAAGCATAAGGCTCAATTGTAGGGAGAGTATTTAACCAATGTAAGAGAAGGCATTTAAAAAGAACATAAAATGTACCATTTACTTTTCTGAAAATGTACCATTTATTTTTCTGAGTTCTAAAACTCAAGATGTGTTAGTTCTATTACTGCCAAGACATTATAAAATAATGAATATTTTAATTACATGATTTTTTAAAAAGTACCGGGAGTAGTTGGGGCTGAAGCCTTTATTATTATTATTTTTAATATATTTTTATTGCTCGGCCAGTGGAGCTCAGTGGTTGAGCATTGATCTATGAACCAGGAGGTCACGGTTCAATTCCCAGTCAGGACACATGCCCAGGTTGCAGGCTTGATCCCTAGTGTGGGGCGTGCAGGAAGCAGCTAATTAATTATTCTCTCTCATCATTGATGTTTCTATCTCTCTCTCCCTCTCCCTTCCTCTCTGAAATCAATAAAAATATATTTTTTAAAAGACTTTTAAATATATATATATTTTTAAAAGATTTAAGTATTTAAACTATGTATATTTTTACATGTGCCCATGTAAATCTTAACATAGGTAGCTTATTAAAGTTCATATGTTATTGACAAATTAATACTTTCTTCTTTTGTTTTACTTTCACTTTAAGAAGGAAAAAATATCAGTCCCAGGTTCGATTCCTGTCAAGGGCACATGCCCAGGTTGCAGGCTTGATCCCCAGTAGGGGGTGTGCAGGAGGCAGCCGATCAATGATTCTCTCTCATCATTGATGTTTTTATCTCTCCCCTCTCCCTTCCTCTCTGAAATCAATAAAAATATTTTTTAAAAAAGGGAGGGGTAGCCCTAGCTGGTTTGGCTCAGTAGATAGAGTGTCGGCCTGTGGACTGAAAGGTCCCAGGTTTGATTCCGGCCAAGGGCACATGCTCGGGTTGTGGGCTCGATCCCCAGTGGGGGTCGTGCAGGTGGCAGCCGATCAGCGATTCTCTCTCATCATTGATGTTTCTATCTCTCTCTCCCTCTCCCTTCCTCTCTGAAATCAATAAAGAAATATGTTTTTAAAAAAAAGGGGGGGTAGGGGGGTAGTGGGGGGATAAGGACACATATGTAATACCTTAAGGGAGGGAGGGAGGGAGGGAGGGAGGGGGAGGAAGGGAGGGAGGGAGGGAGGGAGGGAAAATCTGTGTTTTAGGAAGTGGAGCTGCCTCCCTTTTCTTCACTGTGTTTCTGTGACTCTTTTTTTTTTTTTTTACTCTGAGGTCAAAGTGTCCGTAATATGCAGCATGGTGCCTGGGGGGTAGAATGTCCTAAATAAATTGCTATAAATACATGCTAGAGTCATTCTTAAATTGCCTTTTTTCCTTAGAGCTAACTCAAACCTCATATTAATGAAACATAACATATGTCACAGACTTTCAGCCCCTTGTACTCTTCTTCAATACTGAACATAATTCCTGTATCACCAAAAACTCCACATTGATGCATCTTAAGAACTTTCTTGCCCTAACTGGTTTGGCTCACTGGATGGAGCATCGCCTGCGGACTGAAGGGTCCCAGGTTCCATTCCGATCAAGAGCATGTACCTTGGTTGCGGGCACATCCCCAGTAGGGGGATGTGCAGGAGGCAGCTGATCGATGTTTCTCTCTCATAGATGTTTCTAACTCTCTATCCCTTCTCCCTTCCTCCCTGTAAAAAATCAATAAAATATGTATATTTTTTAAAAAGAACTTTCTTTTTAAAAGATACTCTATTTCTTAGAGTATCTGGAAAGGTAGTGGATCATTTTTCATACCCTGTTTTACAGTTCCATTAAATTAATTAGAAATTATTTGCATTTTGTAGACTTCTGAACAAGAAACTAAAGGTCTTCCCAGTAAAAAAGGAATTGTACAGTCTATTGTTGGCCAAGGCTATCATCGTAAGATCGTTCTGGCCTCACAGTCCATACAGAACACAGTGTATAAGTAAGTATTTGCAAAGAGAAAGTGTATGTGTTTACATTTATTATTTCATAGGAGGAACCACCTTGTAACTAAGTTTTATGACTATTTCAAAATAGGTGCCTAGTGAATGTTACCTGCCATGTGACTTTGGTTTGTTACCTTCCTGGGAGCTGAAATGACTGATGGCCTAAGAAGCCCTGGTCTAGTCAGTGCCATTATTCAGAATGTCCAGAAGAGGGCATCTCGATGTTTCCTTTTTGTAGTGTCATTGTTAACTTTTAGGTAATTTTCTCATAGTCCCTGAAGCGAATTCTTATATTAGGAGAAAAAAGTACTAATACATAAAACATCCAAAGCAATATAAATCTGTCACATGTAAAAAAAATCTTTAGTTAAATATGAACGTCTTTATTTTGTATAAAGATTCCAATTTGGAGTTGTTAGTATTTCTAAAGTAGTAGGCTTTATAAAAAAAATACTTTTTTTCCCAAAAAATAAAATTTGTTCACTACCATTTAAAAGTTTTCCCAAAGTTTTAGAATAGTATCTAGCACACAATATTTTGGTATTAATTTATTTCAGCTATGATGCAGATTTTTTTAAGGACTTGATATAGCACATCACATTCCTACAATTTCAGAGTTGTTACTAATTTTCACATTTATATATTTTCCTAATAAAGCCTATTTAGTTTCAGTTTAGTTTGATATAAAAGCAAATAAAGTTATATAAAATCTCAACAAAATTATAAGACAAAAAATAATGCTGCTCTTGCAAAACTTAATAAAGGAATTTACAAAGGTAAAGATCAACCAAAACAAGGCTCAAGTGTGGAAATCTTCCTTCCCTTGTTTCCAGTTCTTATTATACCTGCCTTGGCCCTCATTACAATTTTTCTTGTTGATAACTCCTCTAATCCATTAACAATAATGGGTATAATGTATACACTTGCAATCTATATACTTTTTGCACCTTGTATTTACAATTTGAGCTTTCAGCATTCTCTTATAACTGCTTATGTTAAAATTTCTACCTATCACAGGGCAAAGTTTTCACTTACACTTATATTGGTTTTATTTCTGATAATGGGAAAATACTACTTATTTTTATGTTATTTACTTAGCTAATTTGGTTTTGTCTTTTTAAGTGATGGACAGTCTTCAGCCATTCCTGTAGCCAGTATGGAGTTTGCAGCCATTTGTCTCAGAAATGCCTTGTTGCTGTTACCTGAAGAACAGCAGGATCTGAAGCAGGAAAATGGGTCTAAAAACAGTAATCAATTAGGTGGGAACACTGAGAGCAGCGAAAGCAGTGAAACTTGCAGGTATTCTAATCCCTTTGAATCTTGGCAGAATCCCTTCAGGACTTTTATTAGTAAGCCTCTGTGTGCTGCAGGTGAATCCCTAAAATCTTCACCCCGAATTTCTAAAATTCTCCCTTTTGAATAATAAGAAAAGAAAGTATAAATGTTTAAGTGTTTGTATTTTTTTTACTTTTGATAAAATAAATACTTATCTGGCTAGTGTGGCTTAGGTGGTTGGGCATTGTCCCATGCCCCGGAAGTTTGTAATTCAATTCGCAGTCGGCACATGCCCAGGTTGCGGGTTCAATCCCCATGGGCCTATGGGAGGCAGGTGATGGATGTTCCCCTCTCACATAGATGTTTCTCTTTCTCCTTATTCCTCTCTCTCTCTCTCTCTCTCTCTAAAATTAATAAAAATATTTTTAAATAAATATTTAAATCCTAAAATTGTACCAGTCTGTAGAAATTGGGAAAACTTATTTAGTAATAAACAAACACCATTTTATACAGAGAGTGTTCTTTTTACACATGGCACCTTTAAACTCAAGTCTCCTATCCCAGCATTTTTTCTTGTTCTTTTTTTTTTTTTTTAATATATTGTATTGATTTTTTTTACAGAGAGGAAGGGAGAGGGATAGAGAGTTAGAAACATCGATGAGAGAGAAACATCGATCAGCTGCCTCCTGCACACCTCCCACTGGGGATGTGCCCATAACCAAGGTACATGCCCTTGACTGGAATCGAACCCTGGGACCCTTCAGTCCGCAGGCCGATGCTCTATCCACGGAGCCACACCGGCTAGGGCCCAGCATTTTTTCTTAATGATAATAGAAATATGTGTTTAATATAGAAAATCTAAAAAATAAAAATTGTGGGGTTTTTTTTTCCCTCTCCCTGAAGGGGTTATGTTTTACCATCCTATCTAATAAAAGCATAATATGCAAATTGACTGTCACTCCAACACACAAGATGGCTGCCCCCATGTGGTCAAAGATGGCTGCCCCCATGTGGACACAAGGTGGCCGCCACAAGATGGCCAGCAGGGGAGGGCAGTTGGGAGGGACCAGGCCTGCAAGGGAGGGCAGTTGGGGGCGATCAAGCCTGCAGGGGAGGGCAGTTAGGGGCGACCAGGCTGACAGAGGAGGGAAGTTGAGGGTGACCAGGCCTGCAGGGAAGGGCAGTTGGGCAGGACCCAGGCCTGCAGGGGAGAGCAGTTGGGGGGGACCAGGCCTGCAGGGGAGGGCAGTTAGGGGTGACCAGGCCTGCAGAGGAGGGCAGTTAGGGGCAATCAGGCTGGCAGGGGAGCAGTTAGGCATCAATCAGGCTGGCAAGGGGAGTGATTAGGGGGTGATCAGGCTGGCAGGCAGAAGCAGTTAGGGGCAATCAGGACAGCAGGCAGGCGAGCAGTTGGGAGCCAGCAGTTCTGGATTGTGAGAGGGATATCCGACTGCCTGTTTAGGCCCAATCCCAGATTGGAGAGGGTGCAGGCTGGGCTGAGGGGACCCCCCCCCCCCCCCCGTGCACGAATTTCGTGCACCGGGCCTCTAGTAGTTGATAAAAGGTCATCAGAAGAATGAGAAATGTGTGAAAATCTTGAAGTGGGTTTTTTTGTATGGTGGAGATAATGTTTTAAATTAGAGGTTTGTAAAAGAAGTATTATGTCCTGGGGGAAAGAAACTAATAAACAATATATCTTAACACATCAGTGATACCAAATTATAAGCATATTTCATTGTTTTGCCTCTTTTTGTACTTTCATCACAAAAAATTGCATGGAAAACAAAATTTTACATTTAATTGTTTATTTGTTGCTTTTCATAATTAAGAGTCCTTCTTTATTTTAGCAGTAAAAGTCATGAAGGAGATAAATTCATTCCAGCTCCACCTTCTTCTCCATTAAGAAAACAGGAATTAGAAAACTTAAAGTGAGTATCCAAACAAAATTAATATTGCATCTACTGAAATGAGCACATAGTTTTTAATCTCTCTTATTCTTTTAAGATTATGAATTACATTGATCGAATGTCAGATGTTAAGCTAACCTTTCAGTCTTATGACAAACACTATTAATCAGAATATGTTGCCCTTTTTGTAAATTGTTGCATTCAGTTTGTTAATATTTTGTTAGGAATATTTGCTTCTATGTTCACAAGGAAGATTGGTTCACACTTTTCTTGTAATGTCTTTGGTCAGGTTTTGGTTTCAGGCTAAGGCTGAACATATAAATGAATTGGGAAGTGCTTCTTTCCTCCTGTTTTCTGAAAGAGTTTATGTACGATAAATATTTCTTCTCAACTGTTTGCTAGAATTCACCAGTGGAACCATCTGGCTTAGGGTTTTCTCTGTGATGAATTTTTTATAATGAATTCAAATTCTTCAATAGAATGAGTTTTATTCACATTTTCTATTTCTGTGTCGGTTTGGGTAGGTTATATATTTGTCAATTTCAGCATATATATATATATGGTGGGGTTTTTATACTAGCAATTGCCTAATGTCCATACTTCTCTATACCAATTTTTCCCATTTGACTTTATGTGTATCTTATTGTTTGATATTGGTGCAAATCTCTGTTTCATTCTTTCTAATGGGTGCATAACATTGCATTATATAGTATCACAATTTATTTAACATTCCTTTATATTTGGCTACTTACAATGTTTTAGTCTTTGCTATCATAAATAGTGCTTCAGTGAATATCATTTTACACAGTCTATAGGGGACTACTTAAAGAAGAAGGTATTTGAAACCATTTTGAAACTTGATTTAATTTCTGCAGATTTAGTTGAATGAATACTCATTTTAGGATTCTTAATTTTTGCATGCAACTTAAGAAGTATATTATCCCATAATGATTGAACAGCTGCAGAATTGTATAAATTAACTTTATATTCTGAAAATGGCATTAAAGAAAAGGGTATGTGCAGGGTGGCTCACTTCTCAAAGAGCTTTGTACTTCTCATGGCATAATTCTTTGCTTTCCATATGTCTTACCCAGCAGGAGGATTGGTGACTTTTAGGGAAAATAAAATTACTTCCCTATTTTTGTGGAAAGGGGTGAAGGATCTCCATAGGGAGTTTCATCGTCATAAAGTGAGATGAAGATGGGTTCGGTTTATATTAACCTTTCTTTTTTATGGAGCAGATGGGAGAAAGGAAATGGAACAAGATGGAAGGAGCCTTAGGGTAAATTTATAAAAAGGACTGCTATGCAAGACAGTAGTCATGGTAATGTGGAGACAAATGGTGCAGGGAAGGAGTCGTGAAAGATTAGTGTCGTAATTTTTAAGGCTATAAAAGCTCACAATGCAGTTGGGTACGATCAAGGGCAGTTCTGTGGCAGGAGCCAGCTGTCTTCTGTAGAGAGAAGGAGCACATTGGTTCTGTTAGGATCGTGAATTCTTGGAGATTTCATCTATTTCTGTCCTGAATTCTTGTATGTGATTGGAAATGTGTGTGACTAGTGAATAGTTTAGTTTTTATGGACTATTATATTTGACCCCTTGTGCTCTCTAATACCCAAGACACCAATGCAAAACCTCATTTCCTGTTTCCAGCATAACTAATAAGCAGTAAATTATCATGACTGTTCTGATGGCCACTTCTTACGGTATGGGTTCACAGCGTTTTGAGTATTTTCCGTTTTTTGTTTTTTGTTTTCTTTTTCTTTTGTACATAAAGGAAGATGGCTCCAAAAAATACTCACTCTAACCAGGTTACAAGTATGTTTTCAGAAGGCATATGACACCTGAATTAGTTGAGAGATTCCATACTATAAAATCAAGGTAGGTTTCAGAAAAGTAGTCTTACAATTAAAACAGAAATTTGCCCCCAAATCAGGGAAATGTTTCCGAAATTAAATAGTTTAATTGTGAGACTCAGATGAACTTAGAGGTACTAATATAATGAATGGATCAAGAAAGGTATAAATGTGTGTGTGTGTGTGTGTGTGTGTGTATCTACTAATAAAAGGATAATATGCTAATTAGACCAGACATCTTCCGGACGTCCTTCCGGACAAAGCCACAGTGGCAGGGGCCAAGGCAGAGGTGATTAGGGGTGATCAGGCCAGCAGGGGAGGGCAGTTAGGGGGCAATCAGGCCAGCAGGGAAGCAATTAGAGGGTGATCAGGCTGTCAGGGGGGCAGTTGGGGGCATCAGGCCAGCAGGCAGAGGTGGTTAGGGGCGATCAGGCAGGCAAGCAGTTAGGAGCCAGCGGTCCCAGATTGCGAGAAGGATGTCCGACTGCCGGTTTAGGTCTGATCCCTGTTGGCAGTGGGATCTCGGATTGGAGGGACTGCAGGCCGGGCTGAGGCTCCTCCCCCCTCCCCAACCCCTACCCTCATGCATGAATTTCGTGCACCGGGCCTCTAGCATATATATATAATATTGCTTCAGTTCCTGAACCACTCAAAGCTCTGCAAAGCCATCAGTTTCATTCAGTTAGGAAAACACATAGATGTACTCTGCAGCCTTGAATTAAATAAATGCTCTGATTTTAAGTTTTTAAAATATAAAAGATGATTCTATTTCTAGGTATTTAGACAAGAGAAATGAAAACTTGTCCACACAAGAATTTTATAGCAGCTTTACTCATGATATACAAAAACTAGAAAATAACCCAGCTATCCATTCATAAGAGAATGGATAACTAAATGTGTGATTTATTCTATCTATTGGAGTACTCTCAGCTATAAAAAAAGGAAGAAATTACTGATGCCCAAGTTAATATGATTTGAATCTCAAATATTTATGTTTCTTTTTTTACTTAGTATAAGGTACATACTATATAGTTCCATTTGTACCATTTATATGATGGACAAAACTATACAATATAATTTATATTGATAGAAATTAGAACAGTGGTTGGGAAATTGACTGGAAGGAATCATTCTGGGATGACAGAAACGTTCTGTATGTTAATGTATGTATGTGTGTGTGTACACACACACACACACACACACACACACACACACACATATACAACCTCATCAAGCCATACACTTAAAATGGTATATTTTTAAAATATATTTTTATTGATTTCGGAGAAGAAGGGAGAGGGAGAAGGAGATGGAAACATCAATGATGAGAGAGAATCATTGATTGGTTGCCTCCTGCATGCCTCCTACTGGGGATTGAGCCCGCAACCCAGGCATGTGCCCTTGACCGCAATCAAATTCGGGACCCTTCCGTCCGCTGGCCAACTCTCTATCCATTGAGCCAAATCAGCTAGGGCAAAAATGGTGTATTTTAATGTATGTAAATTATACCTCACTTAAAAATTTTAAGGTTTTTAGAAAATTAATATAATTCTAAATATATTCTTTCGTGAAATATAATTTAACCAATAAAAAGTCAATTTCCTTTACACATCATTTATGAAGTGCTATGACATGGAAAACTTGGTTTCTTAACAAAAAAAAAGAATTCCTCTACTTGTATTTAACATATATTTCTTAGATCCAAGGCCACAGTATTCGGTACAGATCCACTCATCACATGTGGCTACTGACTACATGAAATGTGGCTGTTTATAAGGTGTGCTATTCAAATAGGTGATACCCAGATTTCAGAACTTATTACCCCCAAATTATCTCAGTAATTCTGGTATTGATTATATATTGAAATTTTTAATTATATTGGATTAATTAAAATATGTACCATTAATTAAATTTTGCCTGTTTCTTTCTACTTTTTAAAAATGTGCTGACTAGAAATTTTTAAATTAGACTTATGGCTCCAGTTATATTTCTACTGAACAGTGCTGCTCCAAGGTTTTTGAGCTGGGTTTGAAGTGTTTATATTGTTGATATATGGTTTCTACAAATGTGTAATATTGTTACTATGCCAGTTTTCTCACATGCCACAAATTTTAGCTGAATATCTCTTCAGAAATATTTTTGTCGTTAAAAGGCCTAATGTCCAAATGAATCCTAGAATGTAGAAGCTTGCACAGGATTGATATTTGGGCCATATGTTTTGATTTAATTATTAATGCTGCCACATGCATTTGGAAATAATGATTTTCTTATGCACTGATTGATTATATTACAAGGGTGTACTTTTAAGATTTTCTTTTTTTTTTTTTTAAATATTAAATCGTGCCGAAACCGGTTTGGCTCAGTGGATAGAGCGTCGGCCTGCGGACTGAAAGGTCCCAGGTTCGATTCCGGTCAAGGGCATGTACCTTGGTTGCGGGCACATCCCCAGTAGGGGGTGTGCAAGAGGCAGCTGGTCGATGTCTCTCATCGATGTTTCTAACTCTCTATCCCTCTCTCTTCCTCTCTGTAATAAAATCAATAAAATATATATTTAAATATTAAATCGTATTAGCATAACCAGTGGACACGGACACTGGGGCGGTGGGGGCTTGTCCTGGAAGTGACTGGGGAGGGGTTGATGGGGGAAAAAGGAGGCATATGTAATACTTTAAACAATAGATAGATAGATAGATAGATAGATAGATAGATATAGTCAATTAAATCAATTTATTGATTTCAGAGAGGAAGGGGGAGAGAGAGAGAGAGAGATAAAAACATCAATGATGAGAGAGAATCATCGATCAGCTGCCTCCTACATATCCCCTACTGGGGATTGAGCCCACAGCCTGGGCATGTGCCCTGACCAGGAATCGAACCGTGACCTCCTAATTTCATAGTTCAATACCCAACCACTGAGCCACACCGGCTGGGCAAGATTTTCTTTTTTTAAAAGAGTCAACCAGCTCTAACTGGTTTGGCTCAGTGGATGGAGCGTTGGCCTGCGGACTGAGAGGTCCCGGGTTCGATTCCGGTCAAGGGCATGTACCTTGGTTGCGGGCACATACCCAGTGGAGGGAGAGAGGGAGGCAGTTGATCGATGTTTTTCTCTCATCGATGTTTCTAACTCTCTATTCCTCTCCCTCCTCTCTGTAAAAAATCAGTAAAATATATTTTTTTAAAAAGAGTCAACCATTTATTGACTGTCAACTGATATGTTTTTAAAAGTTTTAGAACATTTTCATCACCTCAACAATAAACCCTGTACCTTTTAGCTGTCACCTTTTGCCCCAGTCCTCAGTCCCATTAATCTACTTTCCTATAGATTTTTTCCTTTTTAGATTTTTATGTGAATGGAATCACATAATATGTTGGCTTTTATGTCTGACTTCTTTCACTTAGGATAATGTTTTCGAGGTTCATCCAAGTTGTAGCATGTATCATATTTTATTCCTTTTTGTTGTCAAACATATTCGTTATATAAACATACCATGTTTTGTTTATCCTTTCATTCATTGATGGACATTTGGATTGCTTCCATCTTTAGGCTATTATGAACAATGCTGCTATAAACACTTGTGTACATGTTTTTGGATGGGCATGGTTATTTTTCTTAGGTGTAACCTAGAAATAGAATTGCTGGGGTCATAGTGATAATTCTGTTTAATCATTTGAGGAGCTGCCAGACTTTTTGAAAGTGGCTGCACCAGCCCTGTATAAGGGTTCCAGTTTCTTCACATCCTCAGCAGTACTTGATTTTACCTTGTAGTAGGTGTGAAGTAGTATCTCCTTATTTGATTTGCATTTCCTTGAAGACTAATTAATTATGTGTGTACTTTTTTGTGTGTGGATTGGGCATTTGTATATCTTCCTTAGAGAAATGTTTATGCAGATCCTTTGCCTATTTTTCATTTGGGTTATTTATCTTTTTGTTATTGAGTTGTAAGAGTTCTTTATATATTCCAGATACAAGATCCTTATCAGGCATATTATTTGCAAATACCCTTGCCCATTTTCTGTGTTGTCTTTAGACTTTTTTGAAGGTATCCCTTGAGTCACAGAAGTTTCTCATTTTGATGAAGATGTTTATATTTTTCTTTACTTGTTTGCACTTTTCATGTCGTATCTAAGAATCCTTTACCAAATCCAAGGTCTTGAGGGCTTACCATGTTTTCTTCTAAGAGTTTTATGGTTTATAAGCACTTACATGTAGGTCTTTGATCCATTTTGAGTTAATTTTTAGATATGGTATGAGATAAGGGCTCAACTTAATTCTTTTGCATACTGATATCTTATTAATAATAAAGAAATAGTTCAGAAAATTAGTCACATTAACATTTCATGTTTGCATAGTGGTTTAATAACTGTCATGAGTATGTACTGAGTTTCCATGTAGCATATTAGAGGATATCTTGGTTGTTCATTCTGAGATTGTGATATTAGCTGAAATTTTAATTTCTAAAGCTTAATGGAGGCTGCTCTAGAACCTGGAAAATAGTATAATAGAATTGGAAAAGGGTAGGAAATAATGTTGAGACTAATGTGGGAAATGTCTGTGTGAGAAATTGAAATCAAAGCATACAAAATAAAAAGGAAGTTTCAATGTGTCCTTTTAAAAATAAGAGGCTTAAAAATAGATAAAAAGAAACGTTGAGACCAAATTTAATTAAGCCCAGTTATTTCATAAACATAAATTGTGGAACCTTCATTATTTCCCATTCAGTGAAAAGGGACTTCCCATGGCCCAATATTTATAAGAGGAAATGAATCAAATAAATGGTTAATAACATAAATATCATAGGCAGTTTTAGTGTACTTAAGGAATCACATTTCTTTTGGTATTAGCCTAGTAGTTCTATTGTACCTCATGAGACATACCTAAAACAAGATTATGGCTAATGATCTTTTGAATCTCCCCCACTTCAGTCTTGTAACTGAGTATGGTCCTGCTAAAGCGTGTCCATCTAATAAACTCTTCCAAAGAAGAAACCTGCCTGCAGGTATGACTTTTTTTTTTTTTAGGTATGACATTTTGTTTGTGCTATCAGCAGTTTGTGCTCAGATAGGCATGATTCACATGTGCGTCCCAGATTTCATTTAGATGAACTGGTGATGAGATTCCTCACAGGCCAGGGTTAGAATAATTCTTCAGTGGTTTGCCGCTCTGTGGACCCCAACCCCCCACCCCCGGGCCTCTGCTGACATCGGACAAGTCATTTAATCCCTCTGGGCTTTACTATTCTCTTCTGTCCAATAAGTAAATGGAGTTGGGTGATCGTAAGGTCCTGTCCACGTATAAAATGTCTGTGACTATATGCATTTTATTTGCCGCCTGGGGTAGACCAAGTTCTCCAATATGCTAGATTTAGTTAAAACGAAAAACTTTTTCAGCTTCTTTATACTGGGGCTTCTGTTTGTTTTGGATTTGGGTGTGTTTGTCAGTAAGATTTTTTAAACCTTTTTTTTTGCATAGACCTATTATTGGAAAGCAAAATGTTTATAGAAGATATGAAGTGAAAAACTTACCTAATGTAACTTTTGAATTTTCTTAAGAGTTGAAAGTTGACAAGTTTACCATTTTCTAGATGGTTACAGATAAATGGAAACAGCTTGATTTTTTTTTTTTTTTTTTTTACATTTTAAAATCCAGTACTATATTCAGTTTTTTGGAAGAATTTCTCTTACTGGATTTTTGCAGTCAAGTTTTCAAACAATGTTTGCTATGAGATCACTTAGTGAATTTATTTTCCTTTGACAAATGGTGACTTCCTGAATTCCCCCCCCCCCCATTCTAACCTCGCTTTAATAAGGGGTAAACTACTTCAGATACTTGCTTTAGATATATTTAATTCACGAAATATATGGCTTGACAGATTTTAATGCCCAGTCTTGTATAGCTTGTTGCTGTAATTTGGTGCTTTAAGGAAAGGAGTTTTTTTCCTTTTTCTTTCCCTTCTTCGTCCTTTTCTTTTCCAAGGGTTGGCGGTCTGTGGACCTAGAGCCAGCCCCCCAGCGTGTGGAGGAGAGAGTGGGATTGTGTGAGATCCTCCACAGCGCGCAGAAGCTAGTGTGTCTCTTCCCTGGAGGTATAGTCCTTCCAGTCCGCTGAACTGTCAGATCCACTGAGGGGCTGGTAAGCAGATTGGACAGTGACTCGAGGAAACAGTGGGGCTGGGGGCAGGGGGTGTCAATATTTTAAATAGCAACTATCAGAAGTAAAGCGTGTTCTCCAGGGGCTTAGTAGATAAAGCCGTGCACGTTTCCGGGGTCCCGGTCTGTGGGAATGGTGCAGAAGAGGACAGGAGGGAGAGGAGGATGAGTGAGAGGGTGAGGAGAGGTGAGTTGGGGCCATTGTAAGGCACCAAGAGAAGAGGGACATAAATGTTACTTGGCGTTTCATGCGGTGGAACTTGCTTAATCCTAATGTTTTTTTAATCAGAAAGCCCTCCTTCAAGTTTTGCATTCACATATTTTTAAGTGTTTTTTTTTTTTTCCCTAGAAAGCTTGTTTTATTATTAGAACCTTTTACCCCGTTGTGATTTGATAATGGTATCCTATGGGAAAAGGGGCAGAAGGTAACAGACTCTTACCTTGTACGTAATTATCGTTTGGACTTCCTGGGAAACAGAATCCTTGCTGCACATCTTACATGACTGATTTCTGGACCCAAAGTGGGCTTGACAGTGGGCTGGAGCAGTAATAGCCCCCCTACTGTCGGGAGAGGCCAGGGCAGACTTTTCCCAGCGAGCCCGCCTGAGGAGAGGCTGTCCTGGCCTCTGGGACCCAGGGCACTCGCCGTGGCTCCCCCGACTCCCAGGAAGGATCGGCTTGGTCAGCAGGGTGACCTCCCAACAGGACACGCGTGGCTCTGGGTGCCTGAGAAGTCCATTGAAAACACTGAGGCGGTGGTCTTCAGTGAACACCGACCGCAGGTGGTGAGCAACTGCTCTTGTCTTTGTGGAGGGAACAAAAGATGTGGGCTTCCGCTTTCCAGGAGCTTCTGTTTTGTCCCCGTCTTCGGCAAAGTCACCAATGAAAGTGGGTGTTCAGCTCTGTGGTGGGCCCCGAGTTGGTCTTCTTAGGCCTCTGGAACACCCGACCCAGGGCTTTAAGTCTTCCTCCTCCTTCAGAAGCCATGCCTGCATTGCTGATAACTAAATGTTCGTCGCCATTGTAAAATAAAACCTACAGCCCTGACCGGTTTGGCTCAGTGGATAGAGCATCGGCCTGAGGACTCAAGGGTCCCAGGTTCGATTCCGGTCAAGGGCATGTACCTTGGTTGTGGGCACATCCCCAGTGGGGGGTGTGCAGGAGGCAGCTGATCGATGTTTCTCTCATCAATGTTTCTGACTCTCTATCCCTTTCCCTTCTTCTCTGTAAAAAATCAATAAAATATATTTAAAATAAATAAATAAATAAATAAATAAAATAAAATAAAACCTACAAGTAGGCCAACAGAGGAAATTAAATTTCCCTGATCTCCCTACGCTGGGAGCTAACCACGGCTGCGCTTCTGAAAAAGGGAGATAAGGGGCCTGCCTCCCTCCTTTGGGCCTGTGAGTCTTCTGTCAGGAAGAGCCTCCCCCAGGGCCCTGGCCATGGGGTGGTCTTGCTGGCGAGGACAGCTCTTGGAGATAGAGGGGTATTGACAGTAGGCTTGTTCGGGAAGCCCCTCCGGAAACGGCACTACTCTGCCTGCTCTTAAATCCTCCTCTCAGGTTTTCAATTACGTGCTCGGTAACAACACTTAAACTTGTAATATTTGGGTTAAATTGTTCTCTTCCTTTTTAAAAAAGGCAGCAGGTACATGTATACGCAAAGTGACTATGTGCATAGACAGATCCCAATGTAATCTGATCTTTCTGCTTTATTTTTAGGGCAGTCCTGGGACTTGATAGAGAAGCAGTGAGCTAGGCTGGGGAGAGCAGTGAGTTGGGAGTCCACAGTGTTGACCGTTAGCCTGACTCGAATCACACCCTCGAAGCTAGAGAACAGCGTATTTGATTACTTTGCATCTCGGTTTCTCCGTCGGTAAAACAGGGACCCGCTTTAGGCAG
The DNA here is from genome assembly GCF_027574615.1 of Eptesicus fuscus. Lineage (NCBI taxonomy): Eukaryota > Metazoa > Chordata > Mammalia > Chiroptera > Vespertilionidae > Eptesicus > Eptesicus fuscus. The sequence goes on along the minus strand of NC_072490.1, from coordinate 12,863,037 downwards.
TCTTTCGGCCCTACCATCGCGGCCTAAGGCCGTAGATCTCAGTTTACTTTTGCCTTCCCTGGGACCAGTCTACTCTTCTGTGTTGTTCGAAGTTGAGTAGTTAGTAGGTAGTAGTTAGTTTAGTAGTTAGTTTTCTGAGGTTCCGGCAGCCAGGAGTGAGCCCGTGAGAGGAAACTCCCGAACTGGCCCAGCTGGGCTTTTACTAGAAAAGGCCGTTTCCAGCCAGAGGATTTCAGAGTGTTAGAAAACTCAGTGGTGATACGGTTACGTTCTTCCTTAGACTGAAGTTACAACCCAAATGCACTTAATGATATACATATGTATTGTAATTTGTAAACATAACTCAGAACCCTGTATCTGAGTCAGGTCATTTGCGGCCGGCCATTCAGACGTCATTTCTATTTGACAAGGGTTTATTTTAGGATTGCTTTGTGGAACGGTTGTTTAACATTCGAGTTGATCTATTAGTGTCAAGTCTTTAGCTAGAGCTGTTTTAAATGAGCCACACGTTAAGTAGAAAACCAAACAGAAATTTGGGTTTCCAACCCAACTTAGCAAAATTAAATGTAACTTCATTTTTTTATTCTCACGTGTATTTATTCAGCCTGGGTTTTTTTTTTCTTAAATATTCATTTAGGATAATAGTATCTGTATGACTGAAATTATTTTAGTGACTCTTTCTGTTGTTGCTTAGCAAGAACTATAAATTACTTAATAGGCTCAGAGAAGGACACTTTTACAGTAGCTAAGTTAATGGATTTTTGTAAGTGGACTGTGTTTCTTAGCAAAATCTCAAATATAGGAAGAATAACATCTGCTTCTATAGCTTTATTTCTAGGATGTTAAAAGAAATGTTCTATAGCCCTAACCGGTTTGGCTCAGTGGATAGAGCATCGGCCTTCGGACTGAAGGGTCCCAGGTTCGATTTCGGTCAAGGGCATGTACCGTGGTTGCGGGCACATCCCCAGTAGGGGGTGTGCAGGAGGCAGCTGATCAATGTTTCTCTCACATTGATGTTTCTAACTCTCCTTCTCCCTTCCTCTCTGTAAAAAATCAATTAAATATATTTTTTTAAAAAGAAGTGTTCTATGGAAATAAGTTCTCAATAAGCCATTAACTACATTATTTTTTTACAGGCTAAATATATATATATCGTAACTCTATTTGGTTAATTTGTTGGAGATGGGGGTCAGAAGCCAAAGATGATTTATTTAGGGAAATAGCTATACTGTGCTTCAGACTGTCGTTTTATACATCATTCTAATTATTTTCCATTAGTATTGTGGCGTCCTCTCTGCTTTCCCGGTGTCCAGATTGTCACAGTCATAACTAGGGTGTTCTTTCCTATCTAACAGATGTAACCACTGTCAGTTTTGTAACTCGGGTTTTCAGCCCTCCCCTTTTATGTTGCAGATGCTCCATCCTGGCCTGTAGTGCGTACGTGGCTCTGGCTTTGGGTGATAACCTTATGGCTTTGAATCACGCAGATAAACTTCTTCAGCAGCCCAAGCTGTCAGGATCTCTTAAGTAAGTGTGACTTGCCCTGTGTGTCCCTGCTTTGTTTTGTTGGGAGGTTTTCAGTTAGTTTGTGGTGCATGTTGCTTCTTTTTACTCCCCCAGTGGAGTAAAAAAGAAAGAATGAATATATATTAAGGGAAAGCAACTGGCATATATTTCATGTTTAATAGTGAAATTTTTTCACTTGTTGCATGTTCCTTCCTCCCTCCCCTCCCAGTTGAGGCAGGCCAGCTAGAGGAGGTGAGACCTGAGCTGGCCCTTTAAAAGGCGGAGTTAGATAATGGCTTGTGGAGTTGAGGTCCAGCTTTGAGCCCTGGAAGGCAAGGCCATGGCAGGGGGTGGGGGGAAACAGTGGGCATGCTCTGCCCAGGACACTGTTTGGTAGGAACAGGAGAATCTTTGGGGGAGTAAGAATATTGACAGGATGAACCAAACTGTGGAAGCTTTAAATCTATAAAAGCTTAGCTTTGTCTGTTTTGTTCTCGTGTAGAAAAAATCATTAAGATTTTGAGCAAAGGTGTAACATGTCTAAGCGTGTTTTCATTTCGAAAAATCAGTCAGGGCATCGTGGGGAAAATGGCTCAAGGTAAGAGACTGGAAGAAGCAGGCTATGGTAAGCCAGGAGGATGTGCATCTGCTCTGGCATCAGTGGGCATAAAGTAGATGATCAGAAAAGCAGAAACCTGTAGAATGGAAGCAGAGTCGATGCAGCTGAAATCTGGTCTCAGTCTGGTCTGGCGCTCTGGTGCGTTTTGGCTTTTCCGGCAGCAGAGACTGGAGCAATGTGGTTCTGAACCTTCACTCGATGGGCATTCCTCCTTGGACCTGCCTCTCATTTTAGAGCCTCATTACCTTCTTATGTTAATGTTACTTTCTGTATAAATAGAACAGCAAATATTTGCCAGTTTTAAACTTTCTTAATTGATATGTGTAACTTGTTCCTACTTAGTTAATATAAAAATTATTGTATATTTTAAAAAGGTTTTTTAAATTGGTTTTTAGGGAGAGAGAGAGAGAGAGAAACATTGATCGGCTGCCTCCTGCACGCCCCCTACCGGGTTGCGCTGCACGCCCCTTACCGGGTTGGAGCCCGCAACCCGGGCACGTGCCCTGACCAGGAATCAAACCTGCCACCTTCAGTTCATGGGGTGACACCCAAGCAAGTAAGCTACACCAGCCAGAGCAATTATTGTATATTTTAAGATCGTTTTAAAGAGATAACATTTGCTGAAACCGGTTTGGCTCAGTGGATAGAGCGTCGGCCTGCGGACTCAAAGGTCCCGGGTTCGATTCCGGTCAAGGGCACGTACCTTGGTTGCAGGCACATACCCAGTAGGGGGTGTGCAAGAGGCAGCTGATCGATGTTTCTCTCTCATCGATGTTTCTAACTCTCTATCCCTCTCTCTTCCTCTCTGTAAAAAATCAATAAAATATATTTTAAAAAAAAATTTAAAGAGATAACATTTAAGGACAACAGGGGGATGAGGGCATGCGTGGGGAGTGGGGGGGATGGGAATGGGGGGATGAGGACAAATATGTGATACCTTAATCAATAAAGAAATTTAAACAAAAATTAAATCTAGAAGAGAAAAAAAATATGTTATCTTGTAATGGATTTTTATGGTTATTTTTAAATGAATTAATATGTTTGAAGTTTCCCAGAAAAAAATAAATAAATAAATAAAAAATAGATAACATTTAAGTGACCCTTAATTATCCATTTATAAATTTAGATATCAGTTCAAGGACTTGAATATATGTAACATATACCAACTCTTATTATACCTGGGGTATTTTTGTGGTGATCTCCTTTTCAGTTTGAAATCCTTTTTTTTCTTCTTTTTAATTTTAGGTTTTTGGGTCATTTATATGCTGCGGAAGCCCTCATCTCTCTGGACAGAATATCTGATGCCATTACTCACTTGAACCCGGAGAACGTCACTGATGTCTCCTTAGGGATCTCTTCCAATGAGCAGGACCAAGGTTAATGAGGACACATTTGATCAGAAGTGGTCACCATTTCCACCTCCTTCCTGTTGTAACTCAGGATGTGTGGAAGTTTAAGGGCACAGTTGTAAAGGGAAGGAAGTTTTAGGTGGCTATCTACGTTTTTAGCTGTACTGCCTTTGTGTAGTAATTGTTTGCTAAGTAGACCTAGGAGTTGGTTGTCATGTGGTCTAAATTCTAACTTTTAAAAGTCTGATAGTGTTATATCTATAGTTTTGAATCATGGCTAAGTTTTTTTGAAGGAGTGAGACTGGCATCCACTTCATTTAAGGTTATTTCTCAGGCATGGGGTGGTAGGTGGTGGTCGAGTTTGATGTCTTTTAATAGAACCTCTACTACAAGAGAAGTAAATACAATTGCTGTGACCTTGGATTTTCATTTCATAAAGAAAATTAGGTTCTTAGGATATATAATCTGTTGTCCTGCTTCCTGAGATTTATTTTCATGTCTTTGCAGGATCAGACAAAGGAGAAAATGAAGCAATGGAATCCTGTAAGTGAGAAGTTTTGTAAATACTTAAGTAGCCTGGCCTGCATCCCAAAGATTTAGACTCCAGCCTTCTGTCCTTCATTTGTCAGTCTGAGGGGCAGAGCTGTGCTTTGTTCGGAGCGGCTCTTGGGCAGTGGGTTGGGTTGCTCCCGGGCTCTTGGCCTGACCTCTTCACCAGTGTCTGTGCTCTTTTTCCCCAGCTGGGAAGCGGGCCCCTCAGTGCTACCCTAGTTCCGTCAACTCTGCCAGGACCGTGATGCTGTTTAACCTTGGCAGCGCCTACTGCCTGCGGAGCGAATACGACAAAGCCCGCAAGTGTCTGCACCAGGTGAGGCAGAGAGGGCCGCGCAGGCCTCTGGTAGAGCCGCCGGCAAAGGTGTGGAGTGTGCGCTTTGTTGTTTTGTTTGAGGCTCCTGGTCAGTCTGTTAAACATTAGAGTATTCTTTTTTTAATATATATTATTGATTTTTTAAAGAGAGGAAGGGAGAGGGATAAAGAGTCAGAAACATCGATGAGAGAGAAACATCCATCAGCTGCCTCCTGCACACTCCCTATTGGGGATGTGCCCGCAACCAAGGTACATGCCCTTGACCGGAATCGAACCTGGGACCCTTGAGTCCGCAGGCCGACGCTCTATCCACTGAGCCAAACGGGTTTCGGCAACATTAGAGTATTCTTTTCTGCGCTTAGAGATATTCGTGCAAGGTAAACAACTGAGCAGTATTGAAATGAATTTAGGACTTGATTAGGAAAGAAGAAAAAATGAACCTAGGCACTTAATGGAGAGTTTTTTTTCTGATGATTTTAATAATTTAAATTTCAAAAGATTGGAAACCAGCCCTGGCCAGTATGGCTTATTTGGTTGGAGTGTTGGGCCGTGCACGGAAGGGTTGCGGTCAGGGCATATACCCAAGGCTTGCGGGTTTGATCCCTGGTCAGGACAATGTTTCTCTCTCACATCAACATTTCTCTCTCTCTCTCCTCTCTCTCTCTCTCTCTCTCTCTCTCTCTCTCTCCCTTTTCTCCCTCTCCCTCTCTCTCAAATCAATAAAGACATATCCTCAGGTGAGGATTAAAAAAAAAAAAAAAGATTGCAAACCATCTAAATAAGGGCTTATTTAAAAAGGGGAATTACAAAGTCAAAGGGTATATAGATGTTAAGATTTTTTTATATGGAAAGTTTGTGCCAAGAGACATACTGACCAGCAGCACATGAGAGAGCCGACATCGCCAGATGTTGTCAGAGTAACTGAAATGGAACCTACTCTCAGGATATGGTGGCTTCGGAGATGCCTTCCCGTGAAGGCCACTTGGTGTGTCCAGCAGTGTTGGGGCTTACCATGCAGAAAATATCCAGGAGTGAGGCTTAGTCACCTTAGTGGCATCTGGTCAGCATCTCTGATCCAAAATCAGAACAGCTAAGTGATGGACTATCCAGGGAAACACGCTCGATGTTCTCTAGGAGTTGCGTACAGGAGTTAAGTGGGTCAGAGTCCCAGGGTTCCACTGTTCTCGGTGGCAAGGCAGGAGTGGTTAACAGCCCTTCTGAAAGTGCTGGTGGACCCCGATGACAGCAGCTAACAGGGCTTTTGATCTAGAGTCACAGCGTGTACGGTCCAGCTCAGGTTCTCGTGCAGCAGGTGGCCATGGCGGCTGCCACGCTGGGAGACACACATGGCCTGGTTCGGGGTCTGAACGGGGGTTTGTTTTGGTGCCTGGGTTTTTAGGTTAATCCAATGGCTGGACCTTTGTTAATTGGGAGGCCCGCCCTGCCTGGGAGGGCAGAACAGTGATGTGAAGGGTTGGAAAGGGCTCCTGAGTACATGTTTCTGAGGTTGCCTGCCCACCCCTGACCGTTCTGAACAGCGAGCAAGCAAAACACCATTAAGTCTCATAATAGATAAAGCTGCAGACTGAGGTCAATGCGAAGAATAACAAATGACCTATATTAGCAGTCAGTTGGAGGGAAAATGGAGTTTAATATTCACAAAATGCTGTAATGGTGAGCTTGCCTGTATACAGTAAAGATGGGCCTGCCCTGGCTGGTTTGGCTCAGTGAATAGGATAAAGTGTCGGCCTGCGGACTGAAGGGTCCCAGGTTAGATTCCAGTCAAGGCACATGCCCGGTTGCGGGCTCAATCCCCAGCGGGGGTTGTGCAGGATTCTCTCTCATCATTGGTGTTTCTATCTCTCTCTCTCTCTCCCTCTCCCTTCCTCTCTGAAACCAATAAAAAACAACAACATATATATAAAAAAGAAGGGCCTGGAAATATAAAGTCTCCTTTTCTGGTCTGAGTTGTTCCACCTCGGTAATGTAGTGGGAGGGACAGAAAGCTCCCTGCTTCATTCCCGAGGAACTCGGGAGCATGTGCTCTGGACAAGAATCCCCACTCGTCTGAGGTTTCTCCTAATGCTGCCAGGAACTGAACTTGGGCAAGTGTCTGGACCTAAGGACAGCTCCCGCAGTCACACCTCGGCCTGCGATGCCATTTCTCCCCATTTTCTGCCTGTCAGCTACGGACCCTGCACAGAGTAGGGCAGGCTTCCCTCGCCTGGAAGCTCTCCGTCAAAAGAAACGCTTTTTCTCTCCATATCCACAGTACATCCCCTTTCCTCTCTCCCTAGCATTTAGGTAAATTGGTTTGTTTGGTTGTCAGTTATTTGCATGCTTGTTTATTATCTGGCCAATAAATACTTGTAGAAGTACACTTCCTGGTTAGAATAAGGGAAGAAGCAAAGCAGTCTGGGAGCACAGGGACCTGAAACCGGATGGGGAAATACGAGGCAGTGGTAAGTTTCAGAAAGGCTGCAGCCCAGAGAGGCCAGGGCTCAGGAAATAAACCTGGGACCTCAGCACTGTTGTCCGGAGCAGTCCAGGTTTCCTTTTCCGAGGACCAGGTCAGAGAGAAGCTGCTGGCTGGTAATGGATTCGGATCTGAGGAAGGACAGCATGTTGCCTGAGCAAAGAAATTATTTTGACTAAATTGTAGTTTAGTCCTTAAGAATGAAGACGTATGATAGGCATAGTGGTAGGCTTCTTTCTGTATCGCCAGCCTTTTTTTTTTTTTTTTTTTTAAATCCTCACCCATGGGTACTTCTTCCATTGGTTTTTAAAGAGAGTGTAAGGGAAAGAGAAGGAGAGAGAGGGTGGGGGGAGAGAGAAACGTGGACATGTGAGAGACAGATCAATTCGTGCCTTCTTCAAGCTCCTGAGGGGGAGGGGGTGGGTGAGGGGGATTGAACCTCCATCCAGGGTATGTGCCCTTTACCTGGAATGGAACCCAAGATCCTTCAGCCTAAGGGCCAGTGCTCTAACCACTGAGAAACCAGCCAGGCCTATATCGCCAGCCTTTTAAGATTGAATTCCTGTTGCTAACATTGGCAACTTGCAGGGGTTACAGTGCTGACCTGTTACACAGGAAGACGAATGGGCGTGCAGATTTTACTCTTTTTTAAAAATATATTTTATTGATTTTTCACAGAGAGGAAGGGAGAGGGACAGAGAGTTAGAAACATCGATGAGAGAGAAACATCCATCAGCTGCCTCTTTCACACCCCCTACTGGTGATGTGCCCACAACCAAGGCACATGCCCTTGACCGGAATCGAACCCGGGACCCTCCAGTCCGCAGGCAGACGCTCTATCCACTGAGCCAAACCAGGTTTCGGGCAGATTTTACTCTAAGTGCCAGTGTATCTGTGGTGGAAAGCCACTGCAGACTTGGCTGGTGAGTGGAGTCGGGAGGGTCTGACTCTCAGAACTGAATTTAGCCTGGAGATGGAAGAACCCAGACAAGTGAAAGCCAAGGGGGGCAGAAAGGCTTTCCCCTCTGAGGAGCTCATTATGGATTAGGCAAGGGAAAATAAATATTTAACTAAAAATTACGTGTCTGGTTTCGCTGGTAGGGGTCAAGACAAAGGCATCTGAGAGCCATCAGAGCAGAGCTATAGTGGTCCCTGGGAGGTCATGTGGGAATGAGCTTCACTAAGTTTGCTAACTTGTCATTGGTAGGCTGGCACCCTTTTTGTTCTGTTGTTGGTTGGTTGGTTGGTTTTGGCGTTTGTGTCTGAAGCTGCTGGTTTCACGGGTGTCTTTCTGTTTTGTTTTGAGCACAGGCGGCGTCAATGATCCATCCTAAAGAGATACCCCCTGAAGCCATCTTACTGGCAGTCTACCTTGAGCTGCAGAACGGTGAGGAATTCTCTCCTCCTCTTCTTGTTGGGGTCTGTTTTTTTTCTCTTTGAAACTGGAACTTTGCCTTCCTCGAAGATATTACCCGTCAGGTTCTTCTAAACAAAAACGTAGCCAGGGAATTTTTGGTATTTTGCAGACCCCTCCTTCTTGCACGTTAAGTGTATTTCCTTTTATCTGTAAAAAATGCAAAATAGCATCACTTCTGACACTTAATTATAATTAATTCTTTCTCTTAGGCAGTCAAATGACTCTAATTGAGATCATGAGTCAGAATGCCAGTGGCTCTGGGTTATTTATCTGAGTATTTTGAACACAGATATCATGAATGAGTTTTACAGTAAACCAGTTTTTGCTGAGAATTTTTTAGGCAATCCTAAATACCACTTACACGCCTGGAGTATATACGGGTATAACCTCCAGGATGTGGCTCCCTGGAAGAAAGGCTGTGGGAACCACGTAAGAGAGAACATGAAGTAGAGAAGATATGTGAATGGGAGAAATTAGAAGAGACAGAAATAGAGTTGGAAGTCAGACCTTCTTGTGGATCGTGGGAATCCTTACAAGGCTCCCCTCTTGATAGCTGAAGAAGGGGCGTTAAGTGCCTGGCACCCCGCAGGCCTTGGCCTCCTGAAAGGCATGATTAGGGTCAGTGCATGGTTCTAGATCCCTTCTGTGCATTCCGCCCATAGACAAGTTTTCAACCTGGGCTATAACTGAGCATCACTGCGGAGATTAAAATAAATCCCATTGCCCAGGTCACACAGGTCACACCCGAGATCTCTAAATCGAATTTTTAGGGCTGGGACAGAGACATTATGTGATTCCAGAGTATAGCAGAGGGCTGACCCCTGCTCTTCCAGAACATCTTTAACCCCCCTCGCAGATTCCAGTGGCTTGCTTTAGATGTGGTGGTATTGTTGTATGCTCTTTTTTTTTTTTAATGGGAAGTGTCTTTTAGGTAATACCCAGCTGGCCTTACAGATCATCAAAAGGAATCAACTGCTCCCTACAGTGAAAACACTCTCTGAAATGAGAAAGAAGCCAGTGTTTCAGCCCGTCCACCCGATCCAGCCCATCCAAATGCCAGCTTTCACTGTACAGAGAAAGTGATATTTTGCTCTTGGAAAACTGTTACCTGAGACCCAGGGGAGTACTTATGGGCCTTTTTAGTTGTATCACAGCAAAATGAATAAAAGACAGATGGTGAAGGGTGCTAGTTTTGGACATACAATTTGAAACGATTCTAACCCCTGATTTTATTTTTTGTTTTGCCGGAAGCTCACTTAAAATTAAGGATTCACAAATTAATTTTCATCTGTTTTTCTTTAATCTTTGCTAGACTATTAATTTGGAGCCATTATGTAATGTATCTGTGTCATAGGTAATTAAATCATGGTCTTACCAGAACAGTCTCATATAACATATTTTGTCTTTCTTGCAACTAACTGTTCAGAGTATGTTGGCATCTGAGATTTATTTAGTGTTAAAAGTTTGTAAAATTGAGAGAACCACCTCAGCAGTAGATGAGTAGCCCATCCCTAAGCTGACCCGGAGGCACAGGGGAGGAGAAGTTCATGTGTTTCATGCCTAGTTATGAATAAAAGGGCCAAATATGCAGAATAAAACCCAGAGGGCTAGTAAAATTGGCCAAAAGAAGAGATTACTGGTCTGATAGGAATCAATTTGCTAAAAAGCACAAGTGAAGACAACAAGGTTCAGGGCTCTGGTCCTGTGTCACCTCCGTACCCTTGGGCAGAGGCACTGATTCTAGAGTCTGTTAGCAAGTTGTTCAAGCTTTATTGCTAACCCCTTTGCAAATGCAAACAAAAATGTACAAGCTCCTTTCCCGGAGACAGGTATGTGTTGCAGATCAACGTGGCCAAAATTTGTGCATAGGGTTAATATACTAGAAGTAGAAAAAAAAAATCAAAGATGGGTAGATTCATCATTTAGGAGTATCTCTTGCTGTCTGCTTCTCTTCAGTTCTCAGATGTGGAACAGTGTGTCACGCTAGCTAGCTCCATGCAGGTCCCTGGGTTTCACAGCTAGAAAGGGGAGTGTTTGCATAGCCCAGGATTTATCCAGAACTTTTATCTGAATTATTCTAGCTGAAATCCACCAGAGTCTAGGGCTGTATCCCAGAACTGAGTATTTGTGGGGTAATAGACAATTGCCTGCAAATGACTCAGACGCAGGGATGTGCACATGGGTCTGCTGCTCTTTCGTCAGATTCCAGTTTTTGTTGTTTTTAACTGATGTGAGAGAGACTGAGAGAGAGACTTGGATTTGTTGTTCCACTTGTTGATGCAGTCATTGATTCATTCTTGTATGTGCCCTGACCTGGGATGGAACCCGCAACCTTGACGTGTCAGGACTATGCTCTAACCAACTGAGCTACCCGGCCAGGGCTGTCACATTGCAGTTTTTTTACACCAAACAGATCCTTTCCATAGAGGTCCAGAATACAGGCCCTCATTTCCTTGGGCCTCTCGAAGCCTTTTCCAGAAGAGATGAAAGGAGGTCCCTTAAGCGTCACTGGCCGTTGGTCCAGGTGTGCAGCCTCGACTCTCCAAGCCCCCGCTCTGTGGGACCCCTCCTCCGCTGCAGGATGGTCGCGGGGTCGCTTAACCTGGGCACCTTCCGGAGAGTGAGTCTACAGACCCCAAAAATGGCCAGGACCCCACCGGGCCCTGGGTTGTGTGAAGTGGGAAAAGGCCTGTAATTATACTCAACGATAATCTTGGAGGAAGGGTCAAGAAATGAGAACTTTTCCCACTTGCGGTTTGGTTTATGGGGAAGCGGGAATCACCGAGAGGCCGGTTAGTCCTACTGTTGTTGTGTTTAAATAAGCACACATTTGGCTACAAGTAGCAAAAAATGGATCCGCGGTTTAAAGGATGGATGTTTTCCCCTCACTGCAGGGGGCACGTAGGCAGCGGCCAGCTGGCCTGGGTTCTGGTTCTCCAGCAGGGACTCGGCTCCGTGTTCCCTCGTCACTCGTAGCATTTGTGCCTTTGTCCCCATGGTCACAAGATGGTCCAGCTTTATACCCACGTGGAAGGCAGGAGTGAAAGGGCAACGGCAATCTGTCTTGGTAGGAGACTGTCAGGACCAAAGCTTTCCCAGAGCAGCCCAGCCGACCTCAGCTTCACAGCGCCTCGGTCGGGACCTCGTGTCGCCATCCTTAGCTGCAAGGAAGGCTGGGAAAGAAGTGAAGTCCCCGCCCAGTGTCTGCTGCAGTTGCTGGAACAGCCCCCTTAAATGTTTTCCCAGCCTGAGAACTGTATCTGATGCCTTGTGTCAAATTGGGATTCCAGCAGCCCAGCTTTGCCTTCCACTGCCACCCTTGGCAGATCCCAGCACATTAAATGTAAGCTCTTGCCAAAACCGGTTTGGCTCAGTGGATAGAGCGTCGGCCTGCGGACTCAAGGGTCCCTGGTTCGATTCCAGTCAAGGGCATGTACCTTGGTTGCGGGCACATCCCCAGTAGGGGGTGTGCAAGAGGCAGCTGATTGATGTTTCTCTCTCATCGATGTTTCTAGCTCTCTATCCCTCTCTCTTCCTCTCTGTAAAAAATCAATAAAATATATTTTAAAAAAAATAAAAAATAAATGTAAGCTCTTCGCCAGGAAGGCTTCTTCCCACCTATTTCTCCTGCCCGCGCCCCCCTCACCCCCTTTCGTTAATGCCACCTACTAACTAAAGTAATACTAACTCTGCTAAAAGGTTTTAATTTTTTACTTATTGTAGAGAGCAAGAGAGAAACATTGCTTTGTTGTTCCACTTATTTGTGCATTTATTGGTTGATTCTTGTATGTGCCATCAAGGGGGATCTTACGGTTTTCTGTAGTTTTAACAGGTGTGGGTGCTGTAGGACCTAGCCTCAAAGGATGGCATCTTACTTGATGGGGACGTGAGTTCTGAGAAGAGTCCTGTTGAAGCTCCACCATCCATTCGGCTGCAAAATGGGGCAGAATTCACTGACCCAATGAGAATGTGATTGTAGGTGTCCCCCAAACTGCAAGGAATATGAACCCTTAGAAGGGCTGGGGTAGTCCTCCTGGCTCCTCCTCCTTAGGAGGCCCCCCAACAGAGCTCTGCTCTGGCCACTTCCTTGACTGGCAGGTAGGCCCAGCGACCTTCAGTGGCCTTTCCTGATCCTCTTCCACCTGCCTGCACAGGGGGGACACTTCTCTAATTCTGCCCCCTGTCATAACCACATGCCCCGATGGATGTTTCCAGCACTCACAGTCCCTTATCTGACTCGTTAGCTAGGAGCTCTGCCCCTTACTCAACCCAAGGGACCTTGAGCAAATGCTGGATCTCTCTCTCTCTCTCTCAGTTCTTTGACAGGTTTGCAAAATGAGGGCACCTTTCCTCAGGGCCCAGTGTGAGATGGTGAATGCAAAGCGCACCATTGAGTACCGGTGAGTTCACTAACCCCTCCCTCTTGCTGTTCAGCCCAGTCACCCTCTGCACCTAGAGAAAAGTGATGACGTCACAGGCTCTGGAGCCAGACTCTGGCTGACTTCAAATCTCGGTCCTCTCCCTGGGACAGTTTGATCTGGAACAGGTTGTTTTGCTTCTTTGTGCCTTAGTTTCTTTATTTGTAAAATGAGGATGCAAACAGTACCCACCTCACGAGGTTGGAATGAGGTTTAAGGGCCTGGCCATTGTTGCTGTTGCTACACGGGGAACTCCACAGTGTAGGAATTTTCACTGTGTACTATTCATAGCAGGGACTGTTTTCTGAACCTGTGACATTGTGGAGGTAGCACTGCAGGTGGGTGGTAGGGGGCAGGGGGCAGCGGGCTCCGAGGTAAGTTACTCTGGAAATGGCTAGTGTCCAGTTCACTGGCATCCTCGACTTCCTCCAACAGCTCTGATTCCCTCCCAGAGGTTCGTTCCTTCAGGAGCTTCAGGGTCTTTTCATGGTAACTGCTCCCTTCTCCTACTATCCCTCCTTTGCACCTATGTGTTACCCAAGCTGGATTCTCTGCCATCACCCAAAAGGAGTCACCATTTCCCACCCCCAGGGCTTTGCTTCAGTCTCCTGGGCTCCTAAGAACTCTCTTCCAATTTCATTGTGTCCACACCCTTGCCGTCTCACACTGCCTCCCTGGGTCCCTGACCTGCAAGGAGAGTTTCTTATGTCCCAACTCTTCATTCCACCAGGCTTACCAGGGGCATGTTCTGGGCTGGTGAGCTTTTTTTGTTGAGGCCCATGGTAACGGGGCAAATCTGCAGGCACAGTCTGTGTTCTGTTCTTTGTCATTTGTTTTCTTCTCCTTCCTGTTCATTATACAGTGTGAGGATTGTTCTATATGAACAATAAAATATGAACAGAATTATATATATATATATTTTTAATTGAGTTTGGAGAAGTGAGAGGGAGAGAGAAACATCAGTGATGAGAGAAACTCATTGATTGGCTGTCTCTTGTGCGCCCCACACTGGAGATTGAGCCCCCAACCCAGGTATGTGCCCTGACAGGGCGTTGAACCGTGACCTCCTGATTCATAGGTGGATGCTCAACCACTGAGCCACTCCCACCGGGCTGAACAGAAGAATTTTTGATGATGTTCTCTTAGGCCTGTCAGTGTCCCAGGAACTACTTGCAAGGTTGGGTTGGCCAGTTAACATAATCCCCAGGTTCACAGGGACCCGGCATCCTTGACCCTCTCTGAGCCTTACCGAGTGTTAGCTAAATAGCGGCCCAACACAGGTGGGTTCCTGGGCAGGCCAGCCTAGAGTAACCAGACCCGCACTTAACACACATTCACCTTCCTTTTCTCCCTGGGAAGAGCAGGGCTGAAATACAGGCTGTAGGGTAGGAGTGGGGGCGCCTCGAGGAGGAGGCAGCGAGGTTCATTAGCCCCCTCATTTGGGGCAGAGGGGATCCGTGTGGTGACCAACAATTGTCCGGGAGGATTTAGGATGATTTGGCCAAGTGTCCCTGTGGGCCCCAAGCCTCGTCCTAATCCGGTCCACATTTCAGACTACTTAGGATCGCATTAAATGTCAAAGCCGGCGTTTAGGGAAATATCTACATTTCGTATGCATCGCCCGGGTCAAAAGAAAGCTGAAACGAACCTTGGAGCCTTTGGCTGGAGAAGCGCTCTGTGTGGTCCGGAGCGTGAATGCGGAGAGGGGCGGCGCCCTCGCGGCCTCGGGGGGCCCAGGAATGCGGGCTTTTCACATGTAGAAAATGCTAATGCTTTGTTCCAGCCTCGGCCTTCCCGAGGCGCCCAGGCGCCGGGCGGGATTGTCACAGCGGCATTTGCATGCGAGCGGGCCCCTTGTCCCCATCCCCACCCCCAGCCTCTCCCCTCCCCCAGCTCAGCTCCTAGGGCCCTTCTGGGACTGATGGAAAGACCGTCTTGCAAGTGTCCTCTGCCGTCCTGCATCCCCGCTGAAGCCACAGGTAGCTATTTGGGAACGCTGGGAATGAATAGCTTTTCCCCTGAGGCGCCAGGCAGGTGAATTGTTTTTTCCCCTCCAATTTCAAGGTGTGTGTTAGCACTTCCAATTAGTTTATGTAAAACCACGCATTCCATCAAGGGAGATCAAAGCGATGGGTGTCCAGCTGCACATTTGTGTTCTTGTGGCAAGAACCCTGCGTTTGACAGGACACTTTGCAGGGGCTCCAAACTAGCCAGTGGGTGGCTCGTCCTCAGTGAGCAGCCCAGAGACCGCAGATGGCGGGGCGAGGAGGGAGACACTCAGCCCAAAGGGCTAGGAGGCGGCGGGGGTGCAGATGCGTGGTTTAAGGTGGTGCCCCGGCAGCGCCCCGACTTGATCCACAGGCGCCGCGCGTGGGCTTCGGGACGCAGAGCGCCACCTACCGGCGGCACGGTCCGTTGGCTCGGGAAACGAGCCGGGTCACTGTCAAGCCCGGAGCGCCCCTTCTCCCCAGCGGGGCTGCACCTTTACCGGCCTGGAAACCCACCCCGGTCAGAGGAGTGCAGTGCCGGGGACCCAGCCTTTCCTAGAGCTGAGCTTTCTCCCTGGCCGACACCCGGGAGCCCAAAGATGCTGGCGGAAAAGCGCATACCCGGTGTTCTTTAATGATGATGTGTTTGATTAGTTTTCTTTCTTTTCACTTTACTTATTTTCTCATATTTGTTTAATTTTATTGATTTTGTTTTGTTTTAGTTATTTCCTTTCATTTTGTTTATTCCACTTGGTTATTTTACTTGGTGTATTATTTCACGTCACATTCATTTTACTAATGTGTCATGTATTTCGTTTATTTTGTTTTCATTTTCTCTGATTTATTTTTAAATTCATGTTATTTGATCTCATTATTTACTTCATTTCGTTTGTTTAATTTGATCTTATTTTACTTTATTTGTGGGTAAAGGAAAGGTGGCTACCTTCCCCACCCCACCCCCTATTCTGAAGCTTAAATGTTTTCCTGCCCCTAAAAGGCCTGGGCGTTGGAATTAGACACTCTTGGATCAAATCGCAGCCCTGCCCCTTCCTGGTTGTGTGACTGACTGTGTGCAGATTGCTGGCCCTCTCTGGCCCTCAGCTTCCACATCTGTACAATGAGTTTAATGCTCACTTTGCAGCTTAAGGAGTACTTCCTTAGAGAATGCTGCGTAATCAATGGCCTCTAGCTGTTTTAGGAGTGGTTCCCAGAGTCTCTGATTTCTGCCTAAAATCCAGTCTGCTCAGTTGTAAGAAATAAGCTTTTTCTTCCTTTCTGGCCTTTCATAAGGGCAGTGTAAAACACCCAACAGTGGCTTCAGGGATCAGGAATCTGAGATCACTAGCAGCTCTCATCTGGCCTCTCTGCCCAGCCCCTTACCGGCCACATAAGTCATCCAGTGGCTGTTGACTAACCCAGTATTTCTGTTATAATTACCCTCTCAAATAATGTTTTATATAATTCTGAATGTGGGTTGGTTTATCTACCTACTAGCTCTCTATCTACCTACCTATCTACTGAAATCCATCCCCTAGGCCAGTGATGGCAAACCTATGACACGCATGTCAGCACTGACACGCGTAGCCATTTCTGATGACACGCGGCCACATGCCGAGGATGAAACATTTGCTGCTCCTGAGGATGAAACATTTGCGACTAGAGTCTTGGAGTTAGTTTTTTCCTCAAAGTGACACACTACCCGAGTTATGCTCAGTTTTTTGGCGAAGTTTGACACACCAAGCTCAAAAGGTTGCCCATCACTGCCCTAGGCTGATCATGAAAATAGGAAATTTTCATTAAAATAGGAAATGACTCATTCAGTGAAATTCACACAACAAAAGCATTCAAGGCTCCTGGAAACCTGCCTGAACCAGCAAAAACAACTAAGGATGGTGAGATTGAGTCCAGGATTCAGGAGAGAAAGTCCATACTTCTCTTGGTACAATATTGTATTTTGGGAAATTCAACAATATTTACCTGTTCAAAAAATTTTTAAGATTTTAAAAATTGATTTTAGGGAGAGGGAGAGAGAGAGAAAACATCAATGTGAGAGCAAAACGTCAATTGTCTGCCTCCTGCATGATTGAGCCCACAACCTGGGCGTGTGCCCTGACCAGGGATTAAACCTTTCAGCATGCGGCGATGCCCAACCAACTGAGCCACACTGGCCAGGGCTTTGAAAAATGTTTACATAAAAATAAAAAGGTGGATTTTTTTTTTTATTATTGTTTTTGTTTTGATGAGGGTGAAGTTCTGAAAGGAGCAGGACAAATGGAAGAAAATGAAGCTCATAGGAGGGTGACGTGGGCCATGGGGGAGTGGTCTTAGGCCACCCATCAAATCAAAAGAAGAAAAATCAAATTTGAGAGGGTGAGTAGATTGGGAAAGCTAGTGGTTTCCTTTCCTAGACCATCCAGGTTTTCCTCGGCTGAGGATGAAAAAGGGACGTTTTCGTTAAGATGCTGCATGGCTCTGTTTGCCACCCTTTGAATTCCCACTTTGCTTGCAAAAGGCCTTAAGTAGGTCTAGGGGCCCTAACTTGCTCAACCTGCATAGCCAGTGTTCCTTTTTTAGAGGGTGATCCTACTGAATTAAAATTCAATTAATACGACTTTAAGGGCAAGAAAAACTATTTGTGAAAAATCATTAAACAGCACATAAAACCCTTTGAGGAACAGCGAATGCTGGGAGAAGCACAGCCTGGCTTTTGTTAAGGTGCTTTGAGCCCAACGAGTTAACTTTTTTAAGGAATTTTAACAAGATAGTGGTCAAAGTGGAATTTGTTCATGTAGTTTATTTAAGGTTTTACAAGGCCCTGCAGAGAGTCCCTCCCCTGAGTCTGGATCAGAGGAGAGTTTGGTGAGAGGTACAATCTTAGGGGCATTTTGAAATCCACGAGGAAACAAAACAACTGGCCTGGACACTTCAAAAATGTCAGGGTCCTGAAAGACAAAAGCAGGGCTGGGGACCGACCCGGATTAAAGGGGATGCGGAGACATGACCCCTGAAGGCGGCCTGTTGTCCTGGACTGGGCCTGGGAAGGGAAACCCACATGTGCCAGAAGGACATGATGGGGAAAACTGGTGAAATGTGACTGCAGTCTGGGGAATAGATAATAGTATTATATCAATGCTAAATTTCCTGATTTAGATCACTGTGCTTTGGTTATATAAGATAATGTTTGTATTCTTAGGAAATGCACAAGTGATTAGGAATAGAGTGGCATTGTTATCTCCTCCCAAATGGTTCAGAAAAACATATATATATTCACACACATATATAATACATACATATTTTATACATGTAATATGTACATATATATGGAGAGGGAGAGAAGGAGTGATAATGCAAATAAGGAAATAGTTAACATTTAGGGACTCTGGGTAAAGGAAATATGGGAGTTCTTTGAATTATTATTGTAATTTTTCTCTACATTTAATTTTATTTCACCCTGGCCAGGTAGCTCAGTTGGTTAGAACGACATCCCGATAGACCAAGGTTGCAGGTTCAATGCCTGGTCAGGGCACATACAAGAATTAACCAGTGAAAGCATAAAGAAGTGGAACAACAAATTAAAGTTTCTCTGTCTCATTCTCTAAAAAAAATCAATCAATCAATAAAATGTTTAAACTATTTCAAAATACAAAGTAAACAAAAATAGGTAAAACTAAATAAAGCTAGGAAGAGATAAGAGATAAAATAAGAGAGAGGAAAGAGGTGGGTTGTAGGGAAATAAACAAATTGTTCACATACGATGACAACACTTATTTGTTTCCTCCTGCCAGATCATGCTCTGGGATAGGCCAACAGGCTGCACGAGGATTAGGAATTTTCCTAAGAGAGGTTTATACCCTGACAGGGTAGTCCTAAGGCACTTGCAATCATTGAAAACCCACTATCGCCCATGCAGCCAGCAGCCAGCATCCAACAAAGAGTCAGTGAGGGCCACCGCTGCCCAGACTGGAGCTTGTGACTTAGCTCCTGCCTCCAAGGAACTGGCCATTCTATAAAGGAGACAGATGTGTAAGTTTACTGCAGTGTGATTTGACAGGAACCATGATGGCAGCGTGAATGTGGGAGTGTGTGTCTTGGTCCGGGGAGGGAGCCTATCAGAAATGACTTACTTCCCAGATGGGACACTTGAAGTAGGGTTTTTTTGTTTGTTTGTTTTTTGTGTGTGTTTTTTTTAATATATTTTATTGATTTTTTTACAGAGAGGAAGGGAGAAGGATAGAGTTAGAAACATCTATGAGAGAGAAACATCGACCAGCTGCATCCTGCACACCCCCCACTGGGGATGTGCCCGCAACCAAGGTACATGCCCCTGACCGGAATCGAACCTGGGACCTCTGCGTCCGCAGGCCGATGCTCTATCCACTGAGCCAAACCGGTCAGGGCTTGAAGTAGGTTTTGAAGGCTGAGTAGAAGTTTTCCAGTAAAAGGGAGTTGTGAGCAATAGTAGAGGGGACAGTCTGCCAAAGCACAGAGGTAGGAGACAGAATGCAACTACTGGGCAATATCTGAGCAAGTGCCCACTGAGCAAAGGCAACAGGCTGGAGGCTGGACGAGTGAGTCACTGCTGGGAGGCTCAGAGGAGGCCAGGGTTTCTAAGCTGGGATTTGAAGAGGGAGATTGCCACGGATGCATGAAAACCATGTATTACACGTAGATGGGAGGAATGTCTGGTCCAAAAGCACAGAGGTCAGCAACAAGCAAATCCCAAGGTGAGGGCTGGTAAACACCCTGGAGCCTGGGAGCCTGCACAAGGTGGGGCTGTGCAAGGTGTTTGCTTCTCACCTGCGCCTGCGTGCTTTCATGTAAGACCAGCCTGGAGTCCCATGGTCAGGAAGAAGAAGTGCACATTTACACAGAGGGGATTTAATGGAGGGATTTAATTGGACAGGTGATGGAACCCAGAGTTCAGCTAGAGCAGGACACTGCTGACACTCGTTGGCTGGAAGGTCAAAAAGGAGATGATGTTGGCAGAACCCAGGGGTGGAGGTCACCTGCTAGAAGATGAAGCCACAAACGGCATGAGAGATGTATCCATGGCTGGAGACTGGAGTTGCGACCCAAGCCAGAAAGAGAAGGGGAGAAATACCATGGCTTTTCCCTTCTTCCCATTCTCCAGTCAACTGCCAGCCTCCTGTTGCCCAAACCCAGCCAGCAGCCAATGACGCAGGAACCTGGGAGAACACTACTAAACGCAGCTCCTCTTGTGATTCAGAGCACAGAGGGCAAGAAATAGATCTGAGGTCACACAATGCCCAGAAGCAGCCCAGTTAGGACTTCTCCAGAAATTGTTTTCTGTCCCAGATGTAAACTGCACAGTCCTTTTAGTAGCAGTAGCAGCAGTATACACTCATTCAATCTCCCCAGCATTCTGTAGCTCAGGAAATGGTGCCACCATTTAACCAACTGCTCAGGCCAAAACTCTGGCGTTACCCCCATCAGCAAATCTTTCTGGTTTCCCTCCCTCCCTCCCTCCTTCCTTCCCTCCCTTCCTTTCTTTCTTCCTTCTTTCTTTTCTTCTTTCTCTTTTTTCTTTCTTGTCTTTTTCTTTTAAGATATACTGGAGCCAAAGCAACCTTTAGAAAGAACAAAGCTGGAAGCATCACACTCTGTGATTTTATTTTATTTTATTAAATATATTTTATTGATTTTTTACAGAGAGGAAGGGAGAGAGATAGTCAGAAACATCGATCAGCTGCCTCCTGCACAGATGTGCCCGCAACCAAGGTACACGCCCCTGACCAGAATCGAACCTGGGACCCTTCAGTCCCCAGGCCGACGCTCTATCCACTGAGCCAAACCGGTTTTGGCCACACTCTGTAATTTTAAACTCTATTACAAAGCTACAGTAATTAAAGCAGACACATAAATCAATGAAATCGAATACAGAGCCCTGAAAAAAATCCACACACACAGTATACGGTCAATGAAGTTGTGACCAAGGAGCTAAGAATATACAATGGGGAAAGGATAGTCTCTTCAATAAAAGGTGCTGGGAAAATTTGACAGCCGCAAGCAAAATAATGAAACTGGATCACCAACTTACACCACAAACCAAAGTTAACTCAAAAATGGATTAGGCCGAAACCGGTTTGGCTCAGTGGATAGAGCGTCGGTCTGCGGACTGGAAGGTCCCAGGTTCAATTCTGGTCAAGGGCATGTACATTGGTTGCGGGCACATCTCCTGGCGGGGGATGTGCAGGAGGCAGCTGGTCGATGTCTCTCTCTCTCATCGATGTTTCTGGCTCTCTATCCCTCTCCCTTCCTCTCTGTGAAAAATCAATAAAATATATTTTTTAAAAAAATGGATTAGACTTAAACATAAGTATTAAAACTATAAAGCTCCTAGAATACAACATAGGCGGTAAGCTCCTTAACATAGGTCTCAGAGATGATTGTTTTAAATCTGGCACCAAAAGCAAAGTTAAGAAAAGCAAAAATAAAAAAAAGGGGGACTACACCAAACAAAAAGCTTCTGTACAGAGAAGGAAACTATCAAGAAAATGAAAAGGCAACATACAGAATGGGACAAAATATTTGCAAATCATAAATCTGATAAGGGGCTAATACCCAAAATATATAAAGAGCTCATACAAATCAACAGTAAGACACACACACACACACACACACCACAATCTGATTTTAAAATGGACAAAAGATCTGAATAAACATTTTTCTAAAGAAAGACAGATGCCTAAACCGGTTTGGCTCGGTGGGTAGAGCGTCGGTCTGCGGACTGGAGGGTTCCAGGTTCGATTCCGGTCAAGGGCATGTACCTTGGTTGCGGGCACATCCCCGGTGAGGGGTGTGCAGGAGGCAGCTGGTTGATGTTTCTTTCTCATCGATGTTTCTGGCTCTCTATCCCTCTCCCTTCCTCTCTGTGAAAAATCAATAAAAATATATATATAAAAAAAAAAAAAAGACTTACAGATAGCCAGCATCACTAACCATCACTAACCTTTTGCATTTGGAAATGCAAATCAAAACAACAAGGAGAGCCCTGCTGGCATGGCTCAGTGTTTGAACATCGACCTATGAACCAGGAGGTCATGATTGGACCCCAATCAGGGGACATGCCCAGTTGAGGGCTCAGTCTCCAGTGTGGGGCATGCAGGAGGCTGCTGATCAATGATTCCCTCTCATCACTGATGTTTCTATCTCTCTCTCCCTCTCCCTTCCTCTCTGAAATCAATAAAAAATAACATAAAACAAAACAGCAGCCCATCCCCAGCTTTGGCCTCCTGAGCCAGCTTTGCTTCATAGCACTGATCACAAGAAACGAATACACTCCACCTTCATTTATGTGTGCACTGTCTGTGTCCCCCTTCAAGGGAGGGACTGGGGCTCACTGCTCCATTCCCAAAGCCTGGCACACAGTAAGTAGGTGCTTAACAAATATGTGCTCATTGACCGATTTCACCTATTGCCTCATTCCCTCACTGTATTACCTTGGGTAAATCACTCCTCTCGTCATTTGGCAGGTAAGCTGGAGGCTGGCCGCACTCACATGTTCATTAGTTGGCCATCTGTCGGGGGGGTGGGGGGAGGTGAAGGGATTAACTGGGCCACATGTCTCTCATCCTCCAGCAGGTTGGCCCAGGTGGTCACAGGGGTTCAAGAGCAGCAAGCGGGCAAGCCCCAAAAGCTCAAATGCTTTCAGGTTTCTGCTTCTGTCGCATTTGCTACTGTCCCATTAACCACAGCAAATCAAATGACTTCTGCCCTAACCGGTTTGGCTCAGTGGATAAAGCGTCGGCCTGTGGACTGAAGGGTCCCAGGTTCGATTCCGGTCAAGGGCATGTACCTTGGTTGCGGGCACATCCCCAGTAGGAGGTGTGCAGGAGGCAGCTGATCAATGTTTCTTTATCATTGATGTTTCTAACTCTCTATCCCTCTCCCTTTCTCTCTGTAAAAAATCAATAAAATATATATTAAAAAAAAAAAAATAAGCCAAGACCGGTTTGGCTCAGTGGATAGAGCGTCGGTCTGCCGACTGAAGGGTCCCAGGTTCGATTCCGGTCAAGGGCATGTACATTGGTTGCGGGCACATCCCCTAGAGAAAGGATGTTTCTTTCTCATCGATGTTTCTAGCTCTCTGTCCCTCTCCCTTCCTCTCTGTAAAAAATCAATAAAAATATATTTTTTAAAAAATGACTTCTGACCCGGGGTTATGGAAAAGCAGTGGCCTTTGATTCAGCCTCTAAAAGATGGGTGGATTTAGATGGATGGAGACTGAGGGCAAGGACATTTCAGATGATAGAGGATCAAAGTGTGTGGAGGGTAAAAGTATTATTAGTAATAATAATTATAACAACATAGGTCACTATCATTTTCTGAGCTTTATCACGCACCAGACTGAGTTACTGGTAAGTGCTTTAAACGCATTATCTCATTTAATCCTCACAATCATCCAGAAAGCTAGGGTCTATTTTCATTCCAATTTTATAGAAAAGGAAAACAAGGCCTAGAGAAAGGTTGTTTAGATACAACACCAAAACTACAACCCATAAAAGAATTAATAAACTAAACTTCACGAAAAAAAAATTTTTTTTTTAAATGGAACGCTTCACGAATTTGCGTGTCATCCTTGCGCAGGGGCCATGCTAATCTTCTCTGTATCGTTCCAGTTTTAGTATATGTGCTGCCGAAGCGAGCACAGCTTCACGAAAATTTAAAATTCATTCAAAAGAGAATGAAAACACAAGCTACAGATTAGGAGAAAATCTTTGCAAAGTATGTATCAGATAAAGGGATTATACCCAAAATATATAAAGAACTCTCAAATAATAAGGAAACACTCAATAGTAATAAGAAAAAAACAACAGCCCTAACTGGTTTGGCTCAGTGGATAGAGCCTCGGCCTTCGGACTGAAGGGTCCCAGGTTCGATTCCGGTCAAGGGCATGTACCTTGGTTGTGGGCACATCCCCAGTAGGGGGTGTGCAAGAGGCAGCTGATCTATGTTTCTCTCTCATTGATGTTTCTAACTCTCTATCCCTCTCCCTTCCTCTCTGTAAAAAAATCAATAAAATATATATTTTTTAAAAAAAGAAAAAACAACAACCCACTAAAAAAAGGCAGAAGCTTTGAACAGACACTTCACTAAAAATCTATGGTTTGCAAATAAACACATGAAAAAAATGCTCAACATCATTAGACTTAGGGACATGCGAATTAAAACCATAACGAGATATTATCATACACCTATTAGAATGGGTAAAATTAAATAAAACACAAAAATGATCATAGAAAATTTTGGTGGATAAAATTGAACTCTTATACACTGTTGGTGGAAATGTAAAATGATGCAACCACTATTTAAAACCATTTAGCAGTTCCTTGAAAAGATAACATATACCTAGCATATGATCCAACCATTCCACTCATAGGTATTTTTCCAAGAGAAAAGATATACTTGTCCATACAAAGACTTTTTAAAAAAATATATATTTTATTGATTTTTTTTTACAGAGAGGAGGGGAGAGGGATAGAGTTAGAAACATCAATGAAAGAGAAACATCGATCAGCTGCCTCCTGCACACCCCCCACTGGGTATGTGCCCACAACCAAGGTACATGCCCTTGACCGGAATCGAACCTGGGACCCTTGAGTCCGCAGGCCGACGCTCTATCCACTGAGCCAAACCAGTTATGGCCATACAAAGACTTTTATATGAATGTTCATAGCACCCTTATTTGAAGTAGCCAAAATTTGAAGAAAAAAAAAAACCACACAAAAAAAAAACCCCAGCCAATGACCAACAGGAGCATGAAGCAACAAATTGCAGTGCATCCACACAATGGAATAATATTCGGCAATAAAAAGAAATGAATTACTGATGCACCAGTATGGATGAATCTCACGATAATTATGCTGAATGAAAGAAGTCAGATCCCCAACCCCCAACCCCCAAAATATACATATTGTACAAAAGAACACATATTATATGGTTTCATTTATAGAAAATGCAAACTAATTAATAGTGACTGAAAGCAGATCATGGTTGAACGGGATGCGGTTGAATAGAGGGATTATCAAGGGTCCTAAGAAAACTTTTTTTTTTTAAAACATCTTTATTGATTTCAGAGGGAGAGAGATAGAAACATCCATGATGAGAGAGAATCATTGATCGGCTGCCTCCTGCATGCCCCCTCCTGGGGACTGAGCCCACAACTTGGGCATGTGCCCTGACAGGGAATCGAACCTTGACCTCCTGGTTCAGAGGTCGATGTTCAACCACTGAGCCACACCAGCCAGGCCTAAGAAAACTTTTAAGGGTGATGGAAACATTCATTCTTGAGTGTAGTCATGGTTTTATGGGGGTATCCATATATCAAAACTTACCCAATTGTATACATTTTTTGATAAGTTTTACATTTTTATTTCTTTTTCAATTACAGTTTACATTCAATATTATTCTGTACCAAATTGTACACTTTAAATGTGTGTAGTTTATTTATTTATTTATTTTATTTATTTATTTTTTATTGAGGTATTATATGTGTACATATCTTACCATTACCCCCCCACCCCACACCCACACATGCCCTCCCCCCCCAGAGTTTTGCGTCCATTGTTTATGCTTATATGCATGCATACAAGTCCTTCGTTTGATTTCATAACTCCCCCACCTCTCCCTAACTTTCCCCCTGTAATTTGAAAGTCTGTTGTAGTTTATTTATTATGTGCCAATCATACTTCAATAAAGCTGTTTAAAAAAATAAAGAATAACTTTAGGGACTTAACCTGGCACAGAATATAGGGTAGGCTGGAGTGTGAGTGCCCTGGTTATTGCTGTGTAACAAAAGACCCCAAAATGAATGCTCTGGCTGGGCAGCTCAGTTGGTTAGAGCATCATGCCAATACACCAAGGTTGTGGGTTCGATAGCCCAGTTAGGACACATACAAGAATAAACCAATGAATGCATAAATAAATGGAACAACAAATCGATTTTTCATCAATGTTTCTCTCTTTCCACCCTTCTTCCTCTCTCTCTCTAAAAATCAATTTATAGTAGTGCAATGGAAGGCACACTTCTTTTTATTTTATTTTATTTTATTTTTTTAATATATTTTATTGATTTTTTTACAGAGAGGAAGAGAGAGGGATAGAGAGTTAGAAACATCGATCAGCTGCCTCTTGCACACCCTCTACTGGGATGTGCCCGCAACCAAGGTACATGCCCTTGACCGGAATCGAACCTGGGACCCTTGAGTCCGCAGGCTGACGCTCTATCCACTGAGCCAAACCGGTTTCGGCTAAAAATCAATTTAAAAAGACCCCAAGCCCTAATCGGTTTGGCTCAGTGGATAGAGCGTCGGCCTGTGGACTGAAAGGTCCCAGGTTCGATTCCAGGTCAAGGGCATGTACCTGGGTTGCGGGCACATCCCCAGTAGGAGGTGTGCAGGAAGCAGCTGGTCGATGTTTCTCTCTCATCGATGTTTCTAACTCTCTATCCCTCTCTCTTCCTCTCTGTAAAAAATCAATAAAATATATTTTTAAAAGACCCCAAAATAGAGTTCCTTAAAAGGACAATCATTTTGTTATATTTCACAATTTTTGTGGATCAGAAATTTGGGCTGGCTCAACTGAGTGATGCCCCATGACACCAACCTGGATGGTCTGGAGGTCCCAACATGCCTTCATTCCCAGGCCTGGCGCCTTAGCGGGGATGGCGTGGAGGCCGGACCCAATGCACCCCTTTCCCTCTCCATGTAGACTCAGCCACTCTCTCAGTGGTTCTCAACCTCCCTAACGCCGCGACCTTTTCATACAGCTCCTTGTGTTGTGGTGACCCCCAACCATAAAATTATTTTTGTTGCTACTTCATGACTGTAATTTTGCTCCTGTTCATGAGTCGTAATGTAACTATCTGTGTTTTCCGATGGTCTTGAGAACCGCTGCTGTAGAGCCTAAGACCATCGGAAAACACAGATAGTTACATTACGATTCATGAACAGGAGCAAAATTGCAGTCATGAAGTAGCAACGAAAATAATGTTATGGTTGGGGGTCACCACAACATGAGGAGCTGTATGAAAGGGTCACGGCATTAGGGAGGTTGAGAACCACTGCTCCATGTGATCTCTCCATGTGAATGAACATGGTGGTTCAGTCCGTAAGAGATCAAGGTGGAAGTTGCTAGTTTTCTTAAGGGCTGAGCCCAGAGCTGGCATAGCATCTCTTCTGTCACATTCTATCTGTCAAAGTAAACCCAGCTAGCCCAGACTCTAGGGTGGAGGCAATAGACCCTCTGCTCAGTGAAAGTCCTGGGGCTGGGAAGAGGCTGAGTTAAAAGAGTCAAGGACAGGCAGAAAACATAACAGGTCCTAAGCAGTTGAGTTTGGGAATATATGGGTGGTGGGCAGGGCTGTGTGGAACAGTAATGGAAAAGACTTGGGACAGAGCAGAGAGGTGCTTGGCTGTCAGGTTAAACAGTTTGAGTTAACCTTTTTTTTTTAAAAATATATTTTTATTGATTTTCCACAGAGAGGAAGGGAGAGGGATAGAGAGTTAGAAACATCGATGGGAGAGAAACATCGATCAGCCACCTCCTGCACGCCCCCTACTGGGTATGTGCCTGCAACCAAGGTACATGCCCTTGACCGGGATCGAACCTGGGACCTTTCAGTCCGCAGGCCGACGCTCTATCCACTGAGCCAAACCGGTTTCGGCATGAGTTAACCTTTTTGAGGTAAGAGGAAGCCATTGAAGTCTAGAGCAGGTGGAATGAGTGGGGGTCAAATCAAGGTCAGGCTAAAACAGGGGACAACTTGAATGGCATAGCGTCTTGCATCGACAACATGAGAGAGCATTTGGAATAAGAAGCTGTTCAAAAAAAAAAAAAAAGCTGTTCAGTCTTAACAGCATGTACTGATTTATATAGCTCGATTTTCTGCTATTTTTATTTTGAGAACAACTTTTTATAGTTTTTGCCTCCTTACTATAAAAGACATTCTTGTTCCATTTAAGAAAATCGAAGCTCAGACTGCCACAGTGGGGTCTTGAGGTGAGCGTGAGAGGTGAGATTACAACTCTCTGTCATGGATGGGAAGGAAGATGTAGATGAGCGTGTGAGATGTGAAGGTTCAGTGAAGGGTAGTGACTAGGCAATGACAAGGTTAAATGGGTGGGCAGGCAGTTTGGGAAAACAGTCTGTTGATTATGCTGAATAAGGATAATTTCAAAAAGAAAGGAGAAACAACAACAACAAAAGAAAGCTAAACCCTGGCAGGGTAGCTCAGTTGGTTAGAGCATCATCCAGATATGCCAAGATTGTGGGATTTAATCTCTGGTCAGGGCACATACAAGAAGCAACCAATGAATGCTTAAATAAGTGGAACAATAAATATATGTTTCTCTCTCTCTCTAAAAATCAATCAGTAAAAAAATATATTAAAAATAAACCTAGAGCCCTAGCTGGTTTGGCTCAGTGGATAGAGCATCGGCCTGCGGACTGAAGGGTCCCAGGGTTCGATTCCCGTCAAGGGCACATGCCCGAGTTGTGGGGCTCCATCCCCATTGGGGGGCGTGCAGAAAAAGCCGCGTGTAGAGTCATGTCTGACTGTGTGCATGTTTACACGCAGGTCTCTCATCATTGATGTTTCTCTCTCTCCCTCTCCCTTCCTCTCTGAAATCAATAAAAATATATTTTAAAAAAACCCCACACACCTAGAAAGCTAATTAGATGTGTGCTTGACATGTGATTGGTACCATACCAAGAGTGTACAGTTAGTAGCTCATTTAACCCTGATGGGCTAGGTACGTGTATCAGTCATATTATATGCATGGGAAATCTGAGGCACAGAGAAGTTAAGTAACTTACCCTAGGTCACACAGTTAAGAGTGATGAAACTGGGATGTAAGCCTAACTGAGCTCTGAACAACTTTTAACTACTAAAGCTGGATATTGACTTTTAGCTTTCATAGGTGCAATTCAAGTTTCCTTACGGTTGTTTCTAGAGATCCAGGTGGCTAGCGCTTACACGTTATCATCTGACTTGCTGCTATTCTGACTTCTGGGATGTGGAAGGCACCTGACACACTTCTGTTCATGATTCCAAGGGCCAGAGTTAGGGCCAAGTCAAGAGCTGGCCCCATTGTCGAACTCTATCCCCCCTCAACTGGCAGGATGATGCAAACAACGATTCAACGGTTGTCTATTAGGCTGGTACCCACCCATCCTCATGGTTCAAAATAGTAATTGTGATGGAATATTTGTTGAATGTTTTCAAAAATACTTGGAGAGTTATGCTTTAAAAATGTATATGAATACACTGGAGGATGATGGTGAAGGTGCAGTTTTGACATCAAAACAAGCAGGTGCATCAGATATTGAATGAAAGATCAGCTGAAAAAAGCAGACGCAGAGTCGCTCTGATGGAAATAGGGTCTAATCCCCATCCCCAGGTCTGAGAGCAGCAGGGGAACAAAATATGGTTACAGATGAATTGGAGAAAGAATGCAAATTTACTGCCTACATAATGATTTCAGGGCTGGTTTCTTTTAAAAGGTGGTTATTATTAAAATACAAAATGATTTATGTTCAGGATTCGGGGAGGTATAGGAACTCCCTTTCTCACATTAAACTTGCAGAGAGAAAACTGGAAGGCTGTATGCTCCTCCCTTGCTAAGAAAGGGTGTTTATTAGCTAGGATGCAATGAAAATTTTAATACTAGTTTATAGCAGGGGACTCTCTCTGGCCTTTCATCTGGATAGATGGCTTTTGTTCCTCTCCTGGATAAGGCTAATTAGAGTCTAATCCTAATTTGTTATTTATCACTATCCAATATTTAAAAAAAAAAATCGTAACTGTATTTCTGTACAATTAGGATTAAATTACTGGCTTTAAAGAGTTCCCTCTTTCCTATCTGTGGTACATTAAGTCAATGGAAATTAGGAATGTGCTAATTTGACAACTTATACCACAGCCCTGTTTCCCGTCAAATGTATCAATTTAAGAAAGGAAATATATTTGATAAAATCAAAACCTTTCTTCCCTCAACCCCCATACTCTTTTTTTTTCTTTTTCTTTTTGGCTTATTCTGAAGCAATTGTTCCCAGGAAATTAACCCACCAACCGCTGTCAAGTCTGATTCCTCTTTCTGGAGTTACTGCCTTCCTGCCCCTCCATGATGTCTCAGCTGACTTCTCATCTCATATCCGACATCCACTTGCTGGAGATTTGAGAGTTAGGATCTGCAGGACTCTTCAACACCGTCCCACCCCCAGCCCCACCCATCATCTTTACATTTTTTAAAGAAACCTTTTAGATGCTGGTGGGTGGGGCCAACCAAGAGGGAGACAGCAGGTCTGGCCCATCCTTTTTCTGACCCTCTGGGGCCATCTTCCTTCTGGCAATTCTCTTTCCCCATCTGTTTTCCTTTTTCTTTTTCTTTTATGGGGGGCGGGGGGGGGATTAAAAAACAATCAAAGAAAAGAAAAGAAGCCAACCCCCCAAATACGTACAACACCCCCGAAGCAAGGCCAGCGTGGTAGAAAATGCTATAGCCGCGTGTAGAGTCAGGTGTGACTGTGCATGTTCACACGCAGGTCTCAAACTAGGAAACGAAGAAACCCGTAAAGGCAGTAAATGGTAGCATGAGACGCTTGCTTCTATTTCATTGGCAAACAAGGAGCTGTTTTGTTTTTCCATTTTTTATTGAGATATAATTGGCATGTTTTGCTTTTATTTGAGAGTAATTGCTGCACTCCCTACATATTTCAGTCCATGTTCACTGAGCTCCGATTGACTCCAGGTGTGGAGGACAGCGCTCCTGAGGGCAGCTGAGGACTTGGCCCTTCCCAGTGGGGCTGCCAGGCTCAGCACAGCACTGGGGGCCCACAGTGGCTCTGTCCCCTTAGGGATAGGGAGGTGTTTCTGCACTATGGGATGTTCAGCACATTTATCCAGCTGGGTCGCTTTAAGGGCTCTTTCCAAGTTGATCTTTCCCTGTAAAACTCCCCAAATTCTGGTGAGCAAATTTAGAGAAGCTGGGAATATTTGCATGGCTGTGTGTGTGTGTTTTTTAAAATCTTTATAACCCATGGTTATTCAGAGTGGACACTAAATTACTTTTTTATTTCATTTTATTGAAACATAATTTACATACAGTGACCTGCACAGATCTTAAATGTCAGATTGACAAGTTTTGACAGATGTAGACACCAATATATTTCTAGATATATAATTACCCCAAGGTTCCCTCATCCCTGCCCTCCCAGTCAATACCCCCCCCCCCCACGGGTAATTTTCTTATCTCTAGGACTTAAGTTTTGCCTGTTCTATAATTTCCTGTAAATGGAATCACATAGTATGAACTCTTGTGTTTTTGGCTTCTTTCTCTTAACGTGATGTTTTTGAGACTCATCCAGGTTATTGCCTGTGCAAGTAGGACCCAACATGTCTCTAACAGCTTGACAGCGTTTAGGCCGGGACAACTGTTCAGCCCATTGGCCATCAGACCAGACACCCTCTGAACCCTGGTATGTGGTCCTATCTGCTCTCCCAAGTCAGTCTCTTTCCAGGGCCAAGCAAGTTCCTCTCCCAGAACCGCCCAGGCAGCCTGGGGCACCACCCAGATGGCCGAGGGGCCATCGCCCGGGCAGCCTCCCCTGAACAGCTGCCCTCTGCCCCACACCCCTCATTAAAACTCAAAGGAAACTGGCCCCTCCGGAGATCAGAATTCAGGTTCGTTTAATTCCACCCATCCAACTGCACACAACCGGCGTGATGTTTTAGTGTTGATCCCAGATAGGCAGTCCTTAAGAAAACGTTAACAGATAATAATTCCAAAAAAAAAAAAAAAAAAAAGGTGGGGGGAAAAAACCCTAGATTTCACGGGCAGGGATATCAGCTTCTGTTGAACCACGATTCCGAATGAAATCTTTTCCTTTCTTTTCTTTTTTTTAAATAAACGGAAGAGTCCCTCTCCGCTCCTCGCTCAGAAGGTTTCAAAGGTCGTCACACTGAAGCCTGGGGGCGTTCGTCTCCCCAGCGGCCTGGAGAAGGGAGGAGGTTGGAGGGAGGAGGGAGGGAGCACACAAAAGCGAGCCATGCAGAGAGGGCTAATGTTTCCTGTTTGCCTGGAACCCCCTCCCCTGTGTCCCCTCCCCCAGCCCCCTCCCAGCACTCGGGCGGAAGTGAGTTTGCTCCTTTGGAGATTAAAAGGATTCCGAATTCCGATCAGTCCCAATAACCAGCGAACTAAGAGGAGGAGGAGGAGGAAGAGACGGCCAAGCAGAGGAAGAGGGGGGCTCGCACGCGCGTGCACGCCCACAGCCCCGAATTGGGGGAGTTGTGCAAAGCCCCAGGAGGTCAGGGCGCGCGGCGTGAGCAAAGCCCGGTAGGCGCGGCGCGGCCGGGGCCACCCTAGTCTTGCACGGCGACTCGTTTCTGAAAGATGACGCTGGCCGGCGGCGTTGGCCACGCGGCTCCCGAGCTCACCGCGCTGGGCCGTTGCCGGTTCCACTGATTCCTGCGCGCCCCAGAGGAGGCTCCGTCCCCGCGGCTTGGGATCGGAGGGGGGACTGAGGCGAGGGCGAAATGGCCCGATGACAAAGGAAATGTGATCCCCCTTTGCTGCCAAGGTTTCAGAGAGGACGGACGTGAGGAGGAGGAGGGGCGCGGGGCGCGCGCGGAGCTCGGATAGCATTGCACGACGGCTCGCGCGGAGCGGGCAGCGGGTACATCTAATATCTTCCTGCCGATGAATAATTCAGGACGGCCCGCGGGGACCTGCGGCCCCGCGCTGCAGCGCGGCTAAACCGGAGGGGAAGGAGCGCGCGGGAGGCGCCCAGGCCGGGCGAGGCGGGGCACGAGGGCCCTGGGCCGCGTGGGGCGCGCGTGCGTGTTGAGCGCCGGCAGCCGCGGCCGGGCCAGGCAGGCGCGCGGGAGACTCGAGGCGCGTGGGACGCGCGTGCGTACTGCTTACACGCGTGCGGCCGCGGCCGGGCCCCTACGACCTGCAGTTGCTGCGGGGCCGACCGTCCTGCAGGGGAGCCCGCGCCCGGCCGTGCGCAAGCCCGAGCGCAGCACGCCGGGCCACCCAGGAGAGTCCCTGGCCGCCGCGTCATGCGGTGGGGCGGCCGGCATCGCGCGGGGGGACACGGGCTTGGCGTCGCGCCGCTCCCGCCTTTACTAGTTTGGGGGAGCCATTCTCTCCCAAGAAGAGACTAACTAAATTCATATCAAGAAAAGCAACGCACCAAATACTCGTCGAACCAAATTTTGCTTCTCCCGCCCGGACTGGGATTGCACAGCGGACTCTACTTTGGAGGACTTCCCTCCACGAGCGAGAAGCTTAAGCTCCAGCTGCTCCAGGGAGTCCTCTGACCTCCCTGCCCCCGCTCTCCCCTCGCGAGTCGGGACTTGTTCCGGCGCTCCCGCTCTGTAAGGCACGCAGCCCCCACGTCCTCCGGGGAGAATCTGTGTAGCCTCCGGATAGTGGCATTTAATGCCCGCAGCGTCGGGAGTGGCAGCGCGCGGGCCGGACGCGGCGAGGCCGAGAGGGCCGCGCCGCTCTGGTGCGGGCTCCTGGATTGCAGACCTAATCGATGCATTTTTCTGAGTGAGTCGGCGGCTCCCCACCCACCTCGTCGGCGCTCTCCTCTCCTCCTCTTCCTCTCTGGTCTCCTCCCTCCTCCGGGCCTGGTTGCAAATGGCTTCGTTCCCTGAGACCGACTTCCAGATCTGCCTGCTGTGCAAGGAGATGTGCGGCTCGCCAGCGCCGCTCTCCTCCAACTCGTCTGCGTCGTCGTCGTCCTCGCAGACGTCCACGTCGTCGGGGGGCGGCGGCGGGGCCCCCGGGGCCGCGGCGCGCCGCTTGCACGTCCTGCCCTGCCTGCACGCCTTCTGCCGCCCGTGCCTCGAGGCGCACCGGCTGCCTACGGCCGGCGGCGGCGCGCCGGGGGAGTCACTCAAACTGCTGTGCCCTGTCTGCGACCAGAAAGTAGTGCTGGCCGAGGCGACGGGCATGGACGCGCTACCCTCGTCCGCCTTCCTGCTCAGCAACCTGCTCGACGCCGTGGTGGCCACGGCCGACGAACCGCCGCCCAAGAACGGGCGTGCCGGCACCCCGGCGGGCGCGGGCGGCCACAGCAACCACCGGCACCACGCGCACCACGCGCACCCGCGCGCGTCCGCCTCGGCACCGGCGCTCCCGCAGGCGCCGCCGCCGCCGCCGCCGCCCGCGCCTTCCCGCTCCGCGCCGGGAGGACCTGCCGCCTCTCCGTCGGCGCTGTTGCTGCGCCGGCCTCACGGCTGCAGCTCCTGTGACGAGGGCAACGCCGCCTCGTCGCGCTGCCTCGACTGCCAGGAGCACCTGTGCGACAACTGCGTCCGAGCGCACCAGCGCGTGCGCCTCACCAAGGACCACTACATCGAGCGCGGCCCGCCGGGGCCCCCGCCGCCGCCGCCGCCGCCGCCGCGCAGCAGCTCGGGCTCGGGGCGCCCTTCACCGGCCCGCCCTTCTCCATCATCTCGGTCTTCCCCGAGCGCCTCGGCTTCTGCCAGCACCACGACGACGAGGTGAGTGCAAGGCGAATTCCGAGGGGGCTTCCCGGGGCGGGGGGCGGGGGGGGGAGGAGGCGTGTGTGTCTTTCCATTCGGGAGGCCTCGCGAAGGGCCGCGGGACAGTCCCA
The DNA here is from genome assembly GCF_027574615.1 of Eptesicus fuscus. Classification (NCBI taxonomy): domain Eukaryota; kingdom Metazoa; phylum Chordata; class Mammalia; order Chiroptera; family Vespertilionidae; genus Eptesicus; species Eptesicus fuscus. The sequence continues at coordinate 12,828,743 of NC_072490.1, read as the reverse complement.
AAGCGGTGAGTGGTTGGGTGGGGAGGGTGGGGGGGGTGTCTTCTCCTTTCGGGATGTCTTGTTTTCCCTTTGGCTCCATCGCGGTCCTCGCTACATAGTAGTAGGGCTATGTGTGTGGGTCCCCAAACGTGGAGTGACTCCCTTTTCCTCATCTTAATTTTCCGTGTGACAAAACGTGGCAACCGCTTTCTCTAACGAGGCATGAGCAGGGAAGAGAGAGGTTGTGTGGGTGTCAGTGTAGACCTGGTTTCCTAGTGCGAGGGTTTCCGCCGCCCCCGCTCCCGAGGACCCTTTTATGGATTTTTATGCATTTGATTTCCTTATTTGTTTGACAAGGCGTGCATGCTATTGTTTTAAGGAGGAGACCCGAGAGGCAAGACCATGTGCTGTGTGTCTGTGGAGATGCGGTTTCCTTGTGCGGGCACTGCTAGAGGCCTCCCAACGTGCTGAAGTGAGGGCTCTCTCGTAGCTTCTTTCCTCCCTTTTTCGTAAAATTCATAGATGGTGGCTTTTCGGTAGGGCGCACGAGCCAGGAAGAGATGGATGGCTGTGTGGGTGAGGAGTGGAGTGCGCCTACGGAGACCTGGTTTCCACGTGCGCGTTTCTGGGGGGAGGACTCTGTTTTTTGTTGGGACCCGGTAGCAGTCCTCTCCTGGTGGTGTGTCTGAGAGCATCTGGATCTTTGAGGACCCGGGGGGGGGGGTGGAGGGGCCCGGTCTAAAGCGCTTCTCTTCTGCGCTGTTGTTTCCCCCGCACTGGGAAAAAAAACGTGTCCTGGTGCCTGAACCTGCCCTCATGCCCTTCGGTCGCGGGCCCAGGTTTGCGCCTAGAGAAGCAGAATTGGGGGACTGTGCCCATTGCCCTCTCCCAGCTGGAAGTCCCTTGGGCCGCTCCAGGCTGCTCCAGCTTTGATCCCTACTGGAACCGGATTGAGGGGGGGCTCGACTTCTCTTGGGGGGGGGGGGGGAGGAAACGCACCCAGCTGCACGCGGCTAGAACCTGAGGGTTCGCCAAGTCCGAGGGCTGCACTGCACAGTCTTTTGGGCTTGATTTCTCTGTTGTTTGGGCTGTTAAATGAAAGCCTTAGTGTGACACCTTCCACTCCCCTTAGAGCAAAGGGCCGAAAGCGTTGAGCAGCAGGCTCTGGAAAGGTGGTCGGTCACTTAACGCTGTGTGTACTTGCTCAAGTCTTTGCCTCGGACGCGGAGCAGGAGACGGCAAAGGCGTAAAAAATCGTGGTGGGAGTTGCTGCCTGCGCGTTGGAGTGGGCGTGCGTGCTGGTTACCGAGCTGGGCAGAGGCTTGCAAAGCGCTGCCTTTTCCTCTCCTAACCTGTTATTTGGGGAGGAAGGCGGAGCTCTACTGCCTGATGTCCTTAAGCCGGCTTCTCCTAGTGGGGAAAAAGTTGAAATTTTAATCTACTTGTTGTAGGTGCCTCACTTCATAAAGGTTTATTCTTCTAGGTTTGACGCTGGGGAACAGTTAAATTCTTTTCCTTTGTTTTTAAGCTCTGAATGGAACTCACCTTTAAAGTTTTTCTACACATTCATGGGTGAATGTTTCTCCAAGTATGTTCTTGCGTTCACTTTTAGAAAAACGATTGAGCTTAAATATCAATCCCGAATCTCCGGAATGGAAAGGTGGAGATTAGGGTGAAATGGGGGTCGGGGGGAAGTGTGCAGGGAAGAGGGCAACTCGAATCCACCATATTTTCCTCCTGGGATGCGTGTTGATTGAAACCCTCCTTCCCAGCAGTTGATTTTAAATGTCAGGTTTTATTTATACCCCCAGTTAAAGATCCACATACGATTTATTTGGGCTAAAACAGTGGATGCTTAGTGTCACCAGACTTGTAAAAGGTTTATGCACTTTTTAAATGATAAAACCATTCAGATGGGATGGGAGAGTGTAAAATTCGAAGTGACCGCTCCTCTCAGCCCTGGGAGGTACCTGGATGCCCTGAAAAATCACTTTTCAACGTGTGCCTACACTAGGTTAAAATTGTTTGGCAAAAGTGTTAAGGTAACTGCACTGTTAAACGAAAGGTCCTTGAAAAACATGGAACTTTAACGTTTTGAGCAAAATCTACCTCCCACTTTTTCCATTTTTCATTACAAAAAAAATTGGACATTAATTTTTAGACCCTTTTTTTTTGGATTTAGAATGCTAGAAAATTTGAGCTTAAAGATGGCAAACCAGTGCTGTGAATAGAGGATAGAGTGACAGACACCATGTTCTTATATGAACATGGCCTAAATTCTTCCTTTCCTTCTAAGGACGTGATGGGTAACAGTTTTTAAAATACTGTTCCATTGAAAAGTCATGCTTTTGACTGGCAAAGAGCATGGGGGCACTTTTGGAGGATGGCTGTCCTCTCCTTTGATTGTGACGGACTGAACACGCAAACCCAGGTATTCGACTGTATGGACAAGTCTACCTTGATTTTTAAAATGTGCTGCTTTGCCGAGTTGCCTCCTGTGACAACGGGCTCCATTAAATAATTCAGGGTGCTCTTGCCTTATGGTGACTGACGCCACCTGACCTTGGGAAAGGAGGGTTGACGCCTGGCTTTTCTCCTTTAATTTTAGGGCGGGTGTACCCCCAGCAGTTTGTCCCCTCAGGGGTGTGGGAGGCTTTTCTCAAGCACCCCCCCCTCCCGCAGCGCAGTGGCTCCTCTGGATTGGCAAAGTGTTGTTGTGAGCGCTGGATTCAAAACAACTTTAAAACCTAACGTGGTGGTGATGGTGGTGGTGGTGGGGGAGTTGGGGTTTCCAACAACATGGTAAGAATTGCTTGCTTTCACGCGCTTGGCTCATAAAAAAATAATAGTTAGGGTTTCCCCCTAGTTGTGTGTCTGGATGGTCAGCCTTCAGTCCAAAAGGCGGAAGGCCTGCAGGCCCCGCGGCCCCGCGGACGTCCAGGCCTGGAACTGGGCCGCGGTCCCAAAGAGCCCCAAGGTAGCCTGGCTGTGGGCTGAGGGCCTGGCCCTCCGCCAGCCTGGCGCCCCCAGCCCACCTCCGCTCTGGTGACGCAGCTGGACCTGTGGCCGCTCCTCACCCCGCGGACACCCTAGGAAAAGGGTCTGCAAGGGTTCACGCGTGTTTGGGGTGGGGGAGAAGAGTGGCGGGGAGTTGAGTGGGACTTGAGCGCCTTGATCGCCCTGCCCCAGCCACTCCCCAGTTGCCCTTAATGCTGTGTTACTGGCACTTAGGATCCTAGTGAGCCCTTTGCTGCCTTGGAGGCGACACTGGAGCAAACATCTAGGGTGGACCAGGGTGTGTGTGTTGTGTGTTAAAGGGCTGGGTGTCGGGACTCTGTAAATGGTGGGAAGCTGAATGTGGTCTAAGTGTGTTCCGGTTTCCAGAAAGGCCCTGTCACTAATAGGGTGTGTGTGTGTGTGTGTGTGTGGGGGGGACGGTGACATGGCGGTGACATGGCTGGGGTGTGTGTGTGTGTGTGTGTGTGTGTGTGTGACACGCTTGCATCTTAGCCAAGACAAACATTGTAGCCCATCTTCATTGAAGATGGCAATGTTGCTTCCAGTTAGGCAGGCCAAGTGTGGGGTTTTCCTGAGTCCCCTGGATAGAAAAGAGGGTGCAGATGTTTATACAGTTCATATCCAGTCCCCTCCTTGGGCTTAAAAAGAAAACCCCACAAACTTTGGAAAGATAAATTTTAGAATTCCAACCAGATAAGATCCTGGATGTTGAACCATCTTAGACTTGGGGACTACCTTTCCCTGGGAAACCACTTCAAAAATCAGCCTCAAACCACTTTGAGGAAGGCAGGTTGGCTGCCTAAAGTAATTGGATGTGGAATATATTCTTGTTTTGTGTCTTATTTGGAGTAAGTCGCTGTGAGTGGGGGATATACCTGTGTTGGCACCAATATGAGTATTTTTTAATTGTGTATCCACAGTGTCTGAGCTTTTTCAGGCACGCATACTCAGTGTATGCATGTTTGTCTTTAAATTATATTGTGTCTGCTGTGTAAATTATAAAACCTATACCAAAAGACTTTCTGTGAGAACAGGAGAAAAAGTCAATAGAAGTGCGAATTCTGGTATTTCTGCACTACATTTTTGACCTGCTGTACCTATAGGAATTAGGTGGACATGTCTGCTTAATGCATACATCTCACCTATTTGCCAGGAAACCAAACTTTTCGTAACTTGGAAATACATGGGAGGTGGCTTCTCTGAATTGCGTTCAGCAGGTTTGTAGGTGGAAGTCTGTTGAAGGAAGAAGATGCTTGATGAAAACACATGGAAGAGAAATGTTACTGATTTCTTCATTTCTTATCCTTGAAGGCATTCTGTTTGTGGGCTTTTAAAAAGTCACATTTGAGCTGGGGAATGTGCCCCTGTAGTTCATTAAAGTGCATAGGGAATGATCTTATCAACATGGATCCTGGCGAAAGTGGGCCTTGCTGAATTTGGCAAACCTTGGCTTGTGAGTTGCCTTGCAGGCAGGCATAACCCCAGCCACGAAGTGTGCCGTGCTGGTAATACCTGAGATTGCCGGTGGCATCAGCACTGCCTTGGGGGACCTTTTGTGACTTTTCCCTCTTACAAAGAGTTTTCAGGTTGCATAGACTTCCTTTGGGTCTACAGGACTTTTATTTCCAATGCTAGGAATATATATTTTGGAAACCATGCAGATAATTTAGGAAGAAAACAGAGCAGGCACTTTCTCCCAGACTTCAGTTCTTCATTTGATATTACTACTATATGCTCTTCAGGATTCAGATGTGTTCAAGTTAAGTAGTTGTACGTGGAACAAAGAAGTCTTGAAAGTGTTTGCAGAGTGAGTAAAATTTCCTTTTTGCACCAGGGTTCTTCCTCCCATTTTAGCTATTTATAAATTTCAGGACACTGAAACCAGCATTAAAATGTGTAGTTTCTTTAAAGCACTACCTAAAACGGAAGCAACTTTTCTCTTCATATGTAAAATTTTCGAGCGGAGCTGTTTCACTTTTAGTTTGAATTTTTAAAACTTTGCCTATATAGGGAGTTAGCTTTTGGGCGAAAGCTATGAATGAGGTGAAGTTGTTAAAATTTATCCTCTCCAAATTTTATTTCCTCTGGTGCTAATCTAAAATCTTACCATTTCTCCTTCCAGTTACACAGGGCCAGATTTATTTCAGATGTATCATTCTTAGTGAATGAAGGACCCCTTTGGTGTCATTCTTCATGACACTTTTAAGCAAAAGGTTGAGATGAATTCTACCAGGCCAGCGGTTTTCCAAGTGTAGTGTTCCCTCTCCACTCGCCCATAGCCCATAACGCTGACAAAGAGTTAAAGGCTTGGCTCACGAAAGGCTGTTTTTTGCCATCTCTGTTATTTTGGGAGAGAGCAAGAGGAAGATTGATAAAGGATTACAGTTGCCTAAAGGGAGCAAGCAAGAAACCACCCATTGCAGCCCACTCGGTTTCCCCCTTCTCTTGACCTTTCAAGCATTGTGACTTGCAAGAGGAAGCTTGATCCATCTTTCCTCTTAAGTTGATGCGACCTCATGCTTGTTCACTACTAAATTATTCTCCTCCCTTTGAGGTTTTGTCTCTACTTACAAACGGAGTTGACTGGAAGCAGATTGACTGTTTTGACTGACAAGACTCTGACTTTGTTAACAGAAAAACTGGGAGGGGCTGGGGCTGAGCAGTTTACATTTTTGAAACCATTTGATGCAAGCCTTATTCCAGTGTAATTCCTTCCCGCCTCAGATGCCATCTCCAGCTGCCCTCCTGTTTATTAGTAAGTGCTTGCAATGGGCGTTGAAGGTAGCCTGAAATGAAATGGGGGAAGACTCCAGCTCCTCCTGGGTCTCATCTCCCGCTCAAATCCTATTTTGGGAAATCCATACTTATTATTTTTTTGTTGTTAATCCTCACCCAAAGATGTTTTCCCGTCGAGTTTTAGAGAGAATTGAAGGGAGGGAGAGAGAGAGAAACATCGAGATGAGAGAGACACATCGATTGGTTGCCTTCTGCCGCTCCCTTACCAGGGCTGGGGATGGAGCCTGCAACCGAGGTACGTGCCCTTGACCAGAATCGAACCCGGGACCCTCCAGTCCGAAGGCCAAGGCTCTATCCACCGAGCCAAACCAGTTAGGGCGTGAAATCTTTATTTAATCTGAAGTTATCAGGCCGGTATTTTGTTTTGTCCTCCTTAATGTAGAATTTCTTAAAAACGAATCCCAGACCTTTACCTGAGCATCAGTTCCCACCAAGTGAGCTTTCAGTTCATCTGTATAATGCTCCCAGATAAATGATCACTAGGTACAGCACCCTAAGAGAGTGGTAATTTTTAGTGATAAAGTTTTACTGCTTTCAGCAAATTGAAAGTTGTCAATTTTGGGAAGGGGAGGCTTGATAAAGAATATGAGGATAATTTTCCATTGTGAGTATTTACCTGGACAGGCTCCTGCAGAGTAGCACATGCTGTCAAACATAAATGGAATTGGAATGAAGCAGAGCAGTATACACAAAAGGTAATTCAGTCAGTCAAGGTTCGTTAAGACTGAGGGCATCCCCTCCATAGCTTGGCCACCCTGGGAATTTTGAGGCCCCTGAGTGGGCTTTGTAGCCTGAGCTGGTTGGTGAGGAACCCCTGGGAATGAGAGAGGAACCCCTGTGCCTTCCTAACATGTGTCAACAGCTGTATCCTTTAGTTGTTACTTCTGGAAAGCCTGGCCAGCCGTTTCCTTCTAGCCTTAACCATTTGCAGTTACACATGTTCTTCTTGAAATGTCAGTGGGCTTTGGGAATGTCTTTCCTATTCTGACTTAATTGGGATAATTATAAAAACTCTATTATATATATATAAAGAAATCCGCACTTAGATTTTGTTGCTAAACATGGATCAGATAGGACTACTTCAGCACAGGTGATAAAAACGAGAATTGTGAATAAGTGGCATCAGCAGGCATAATCATGATGTGTTCAGACCATGTCTGTAAATTTTTGGTCTGTGCCCTCTGTCTCTTGGAGATCAATATCAGAGGGAGCTATTTCTCACTTGGGATCATCTATCTATAGGCTTGTGCTGAAGACACACACACATGTGTGGGTAAGTGTTAGCAGAAAAGGATAAAGAAAGTTTTAGTAGTGGTTGGGAAAAAAGGTTTTTGTGATGTTTCTTATTAAAGGTGTCTATTTAGCTTTCCTGGAGCAACTCAGACAATGTGATTCTAGGTTGCATTCTTGCTCTGCCTCAGTTTCCTCGTTTGTAAAATGCAGTGCCACTTTTCAGTGTTCTAGGGATTAGCGGTAAAACGTCTCAGCAGTGTCCCCTAATAGAAGGCAGTTGTCAACATTCATAATAGTTTTATTACTCAGCTGCATAGTAGGGGGTATAGAAGCAGACCCTTCCCTCCCTCTCCCCTCCTCTTTCGCTCAAAAGGGAGTGTTGTAGGAGAAAACTTAATTTTCAATGGTGGACATTGTGGCTGTGCCTTTATCAGTTTACCAGGATCTAAATCAGGCTGGGAACCTTTTTTTCTGCCAAGGGCCATTTGGATATCTATACCACGAGGGCCATTCAAAATTATCAGCTTACTGGTAAAAATTAGCCAGCAGTATTTGGTCAAACATTCAATTAACTCACCCCTAATGCCTTGGCAGGGCCAGGCCAAATAACTTTGTGGCCTTATACAGCCGGGCGTTCCCCACCTCTGATCTAAATGAAAAGATAGGTAGTTCTTCCAGGTGAATACAGGGTGTACTGGAGAAAAACGCATAAACCCTGTTTCACTTTAGAAAAACTGGGTGTAACTTTTGGTTTAGACCCGTGGTCGGCAAACTGCGGCTCGCGAGCCACATGAGGCCTCTTTGGCCCCTGGAGTGTGGCTCTTCCACAAAATACCACGGCCTGGGCGAGTCTGTTTTGAAGAAGTAGCGTTAGAAGAAGTTTACGTTTAAAAAATTAGGCTCTCAAAAGAAATTTCCATCGTTGTCCTGTTGATATTTGGCTCTGTTGACGGACGAGTTTGCCGACCACGGGTTTAGACCATTTTAGGGTTATAAGGCTCCGCAAACTGAGGAGAGAAGTTGGGTGCAAGTGTATTTAGAGGCTATACCAATGCCTTGAGCTTTTTTTTTTTTTCTTTTCTTTTTCAGACGGAAGGCCAGTTTACATTTTACGTATGATGTATTTGAGAACCATTAATCTTTGAAGCCATGATATATTTTTTTTTCCTTCCCGAAACTGTAACATATCAAGGAAACAGGTCACCTTGCTTAAGGGAAACAGTCTGATTTCAGGGACTGAAATATTGTATAAGCTTTAATTTCACGGGATTATCAGGTGTGTGTGTGTGTGTGTGTGTGTGTGTGTGTGTTTGGGGGAGGCATCTGAAGAGGAAACACATTATCACACATTATTACAGGAAAGGCTTAAATCACCACAGAAAAAAACTGCTACTCCGAAAGCCAGGGATGGAGGTCAGACTCTTGTCACATTGCTCTTTACTCACGATATTTGTCAAGGTTAAGTTATTGAAAGTAGTCCTTAAACCATTGGCTATTTAATATTAAATTTATTGGTGGACGATTTTAGCTGCTTGTGTTTTATTTTCTTAATTTTTTTAATCTTTTCCAAGTTGTTACGTAGAAAGTTAAATATCATCCATAATGGGCCCTGACCTTGGGCAAAAGCGAGTGTGACATCACTACTACGTGTCTCATTCCAGAATTAACTTAATGTGTGAAGTGATTCTCAGAACAATAATTTTTCAAGGATGAGGTCTGGAGTCTTACATTATCCTCTTGAAATTAAGTCTCAAAAGAGATCTCCGCAATATCAGTGAGAAGAAGGATGCTTCATCTACCAAGCCATTTATAATAGGCATGTTCTATTCTGGAGGCCACACCTCCTGCCTCCCCGGCACCCTGGCCTCAACCCTTCAAAGCAAGCAAAGCAAGCACTTTGGCGTTAGTGGGTATGGGCTCTTAGATCTGGTCTCTGCTGATGTTAGTGGATGTAAGGACTAGTTCCAGAAATATTTTGCCCGGTTTTCAGTGGTGATTGATGCAAATTGGGTTTGACCTTCAGGAGATGCTCATGTTGCTGCCATTTTATTCCTTTCGCCAGGAACAAAGGAGACTTCTTAGTTTTCAAGCCAAAAAATGGAATGCCCTTGAAAAGAACTAGGTTTTGAAAGTTGGACCTTTTCACATTATATAGATGGGAAGGGGAAATTAGGGGATGAGAAGGGGAAACAGGAAGTTGAAAAATGCTTGTAGCTTCTCAGTATAAAGATAAAGAGCATGAGCTTTAGGCTAAAAAGACCCGGATTGAAGGCCCAGTGTTGTCCTGAAGGGGCTATGTGACCTTGGACAAGTCATTTAATCTCTTGATCTCTGACCTTTTAGATGGAAGCCCTACGAGTGGTTTCATAGGTCTCTCCTATCTGTGGGGAGGAGCTGTAATTTACATGAAGGTGCTTTGAAGCAGGTAGAATTCGAGTTTCAATCACACAGTAGCTGCACATAATTGTGTAAATATCCTGGGGAAAGTTTTGGCTTCAGCTTTTCCTGGTAAAATTTCTTTTCCATGAAATTACATATGCTGCTTATATCTTGGTTAAATATTTCCTGGTGGATGGCCAAGCCATATTTGATGTCACAAAATAATTTGGGCAGTTCCTCATTGCTGATAAGACTCTCTCGATGTGTTAAGATTTGTCATCGGATAGTTGAGTGTTGGCCGCCAGGAATTGTGCTCCCTGCTACAGATGTATGAGGGCAGTCTGCAACCTGTCCCCTACCTGGGCTTGTGGCCTGTCTGTCTGAGAAGACAACTGAAAGGGAGAAGGGGAGAATGGAGAAGGGGGGGGAATTCTCACCTTCTCTGTGAGGCTGCTTTATGTGTCTTTTTAAAAAAGGATCAGATGAAAGCAGTGTTAAAAAACTCAGGAAGAAGTTCTGAGGGGAAGATGAGTTTGGGCTGAAAGAAGAGGGGTTTCTTGGAGAATTGTGGGATTTAGGGCCAAGGTTGTGTTGATAAGGCAGAGTAGTTTCTAGGAGCCCAGAGTGGATGGGTCCATCTGTGACCTTATTTTTCCTAATCCTTTCCACATCCCTCAGGAGGAGGGTGTTAGGGTCACCTCCTCTTACCCCCTCCTAGGGGGGGTGGGTGGGATGGGTTACTGATATGTAGAGGAAATAATTGGTGCGCCCGGCAGGAGCCAGAGCCACATGTATTTCTTGAATAGGTAATTGAATGTAAAGAATTGTTGACTGTTACAAGAACACTCGAGTATCTGGGAAGTAGCAACTGTGGGAAGCAGCTGCCGTCCTGGGGTTGGGGAATCAAAAGGGAAGAGGTTGGGGTTATTAATACTTTAAGGAGGGTTCCTGTGGGTCTGGCCCCTCGGGGTGGGGTTGGGGAGGCAGGCTGAGAAAAGCTGGTTCCTCCACTGAAATGACCCCATGCTGCTGGGGTGAAGAGAAGTCTTTCCGGTGTGACCCAGGAAGCCGTGGAGAAAAACCAAACTCTTTCCTCCCTTAGCATCCCCTATTGGCTGAGGAACTGTGACCCCCGCTGACCATGCCGAGGTGTGCTTTGCACAGTCTCCGCTCCCCTTCCCCCCAGGCACAAAGGGGGAGGGGGCAGGAGGAGGATGGGTTTGCTGGGAAGATGGAATCCCATTTGGGCCACTGGCTCCCCCTGCCAGTACGACCTGGCTTGCTCCCGTTGAAACTTCTCATGAAAATATGGGGGGCGACCTCAGACGGATGAGAAGCAGTATGTGTCCCACGTGAAGGGGGGAGCAGTGCTGTTTCTCTCGATGGCCAGGCTCCCCCCAGCCCTCCCCAGCCCTCTGCCAGCCCCTCTCCTTGCACCCAGCCCTCCCCAGTGGAGCTGTGCGCTTACCAAGAGAGATCGCTGTGTCTGTGTGTTGTGCTTGCTCACCCAGTTACACAGTTTATAAGGGAAGATGACATGAGTGCAGGAAATGGTCATTTCAATGAAAACAGGCCTGAATTTCTGCGGGAAACCGATTTAGTGTCAAGTAGGAGGCGCTGGGAATACAGTAGCAGGCAAAATAGCCCCACATCCCTTTGCTCGTAACCGGTGTGGGATTCACATCCCTGTCTTCCCTAATGGCTGGATTTGCTTCTGGCCCCAGAGTGGGGGGGCGGCTGCTGATCCACGGAGCGGGACATCTGTGCACGGCTGCCCGTGGACGACCCTGGGTATCTCCCCGAGCCAGCACGTTATGGCTATAATCTTGGGAGTGAGCTGGGGAGGCTGGGAACCCGCTGTAGGAAGCAGCTCCCCCTCCCTCTCCTCAGCCTTGCGGTGGCCAGCCGCCCTTCCCCCACCCCACCGAGCTTTGTCCTGCCCCGCAGAGCGAAGGCCTCGCCCGCTCCTACTGGTCGGGGGCGCTTTTTTCTAATTTGCTTTTTTGTTGAGGTATCGTTTTCGTATTGTAAAATTCACCTTGGTTAAGGGTACAGTCATGCACATTTTTAAACAGGAGTTTTACAGAGGCATAATTAACGACCGTCAAGACAGCCAAAATGAGAGGAACGGTTCCATCACCCCCCCGGACGCCCACCCCACCCCAGCCTCAGACAGCCACCTCTTACTACAATTTTGTCCTTTCTGGACTGTCATAGAGTGGACCCAGGCCGTGCTCACGTCTCTCTCTCTCGTTGGTTTTTTTTTCAGTTGCCATAATGCATTCAAGAGTCATCCCTGTTGGAGTATCAGTAGTTCCCCCTTTTTTTTTATTGCTGAGTAGTTTTCCATTGTGTGCGCCTACCAAACTTAACACATTCCCCCACATTCCCCCGTGGAGGGGCACTGGGGTTTCCTGTTTTGTTTTTTTGTTTGTTTGTTGTTTGGCGATTGTGAATGTCTCTCTTAATGCCTGGAATGCATTGGTGGTCCCTGACGCATCCTGGAGTCCCTGTTTTGACCCAGCACACACCGTGTGTCACGTTGAGCCTCAGTGTCCTCATGAGCCTCCTTGGTGTGGGTAGCATTCTCATTCGTCAGCCTAGGGCTGACTTTTTTTGTTGGGAAATCAAGTGAAGTATTTCCCGATGAAGGTTTTGCCCTGCGCCCCGTGCGTCAATGTTAAGTGAAGAGATGGAAAGCGAAGGAGCTGACTTTGGGGCCTGTGCGGCAGGGGGTCGGGGAAGCACCTGCTAGTCCCACTCTTATTTTAATAACCGTCCAGAGAGATTCCCCTTGGTTGGTTCTCTCCTCTGGTTCCTGTTGTCAAGTTTTATCATAGCTTTCAGGGATTTAGAGGGATGCTCGAAGAGGAAATTTTATTTCACCGATTTAATTAGATTTTTAAAGTATCACATGGGCTCTGGTTGGCTGTGGACCCAACCCAGTTATCTGGAGCTTTGAGGGAGTCTTGGCACTGATTAGTGTGGATAGAGGAAGGTTTGAGTTTCTCTGCTTTTAAACCGAAGGTTAGTTCAGGAAGAAAAGGGTTAGGGTTTATTTATGGTGATAAACGGCAAACCGCTTATGAAGGGTAGCAAAAATCCTCTCCTAGGCGAGAGATAATGTAATGGTTACTTCTGGACAACCTTTGGGACTTGCCGAAACAGCTACCAGGTTTTTTTTTTAAACCTTTTTCGTCCTTAAAGTGTATTGTGCAATAAATAGATGTGCCTCGGTGACTGAAAACCTGACGTTATTACCGGTTTTTCATCTGTAGCATCTTTCTTTACTGTTGGTTATCGGTAACTAAATGTGTGTTGGTTGTTCATTAGACACAAATGTTAATAACCTGCAAATACACGCAAAGAGAGGCACTACCTATATTTGGGCATCTCAGACTGAACGTTATGCCTCTAATGCAGAATAGCTTTGAGAACCAACATTCCCCTCTTTCTCGAAAGGAGGGCTGGTGTTCACACTTGGTTTTCAGCATATTAGAGCGTTTTTTTCCCTCTGTTGATTGTTTAGCATCTGCTGTACCAACTGAGCACAGAATTTGTCTGAAATGTATGACAATCTGCCTAGTTCCGTGGTCGGCAAACTGCGGCTCGCGAGCCACACGCGGCTCTTTGGCCCCTTGAGGGTGGCTCTTCCACAAAATACCACGGCCTGGGCGAGTCTCTTTTGAAGAAGTGGCGTTAGAAGAAGTTTAAAAAATTGGGCTCTCAAAAGAAATTTCCATCGTTGTCCTGCTGATATTTGGCTCTGTTGACTAATGAGTTTGCCGACCACTGGCCTAGTTCATCAGTGCTTATTTTTTTCCAGCCCCATAAAAATTTTTTTTCAAGTTCCCTTTGTTTGCTTTCTAGGGTGCAAAACAAATTTTCTTCTTCTTCACCAAAAAAAAAGGGGGGGGGGTAGGAGAAACAGGTAAATAAATGGGGATAAAATTAGAAAGCCATGTGTAAGATCAAATTATGCAGATGAGGAGGAGGTGGGCCGAAAACTAACTTGGAGGTAGGTCCCTGTCCTGCCTGCCAGGACCTGCAGTTCCCTGACTTTGCAGGCAGCACTTACAAATGCTGTCACCGGGTGAGGGTTCTCACCCCCTCTTGATGCTAAAGGTAGACAGGTTTGCCCACAGTGAACAACAACAAAAAAGGAACCAAAAGAATGAGTGCTTCATAAAAACTATAGAAGATTTGCAAACACTTGACAGGGATGAAAGGGGGGGGACGAGGTAACAATTTTTGTATTACATTTGTGTTCTTTTAACGACATTTAAGTCTTTTTTTTTTAACTGACATTTGGTTTGATTTCACAGCCCTTGTCATTTTGGGTTGGGTATTTTTCTAAATAGATACGTGCTTGTGACTATATTTATTTGGCCTTTCATTTCTTCCTCCACCATCCTCAGCTTGTAGTTGCTGGGAGAATGGAAAAAAAATGAGGTTTTTTTTCCTCTCAGGGTTACCTTGTATTCCCAGCAAGTAACCTGGACCAGTTAGTTCTAATCCTGCTATAAGTATACAAGACACAAATATATCTTTGGATTACCTGTAAAAAAAAAAAAATGTGTGTATCCCCAGCCCAACTTCTTTCCAAATTATATGATCCTAAAAAACTAACAAAACTAATTATATGATCGGGGTTTGTGCATTTTCTATTAAACCTTATCTCTCTCTCTCACACACACACACACACACACACACAAATATGGTCATTTAAAAAAATTCTTTCAATGATCTCTTCTTTAAAAACTAGGTTTATTGGGACGACACTGACCTATAAGAAACAGTCTTAGAAACGTGGCTGTTTCCCTGTACTGACGTGCTTGCTGGTCATTACTGCTCCGAACTTGGGGTTCATGCTCTTTAGCTTGGAACGTATTTAGCTGTTCCCTCATTTGGGTTTTCTCAGCATTTGGCTACTGCCATTATCATCCTTCAGGTCTACTTGTCCCTGTTACTTGTAGAGGGAAGATCCCTCTCCACCCCCAGCCAGGGAATAGCTAGGAAGCTGGAGAGAGATGCATTTGAAATGTTAATTTTGCTCCTGAGAGCTTGCCTCCTACCAGCCACACTTCCTCCCACCGCACCCATCCTCGCTGCCATCAATTTAAAGGAGAAAAATGGCTCAAATGCCTCCGTCCTGTTGTTTTACTTTGCATTTCCGTGATTGTGGCCAGGTGGGCGTCCTTTCATATGTTTATGGGCCATTTGGGTTTCCTCCCTGGATTGCCTTGGTTCCTGGGCCTATCTCTCCTGTTTTTTTTTTTTTTTTTTAAATCAATTTGTAGGATAAACACAGTACTAAGAACTAGCTGTTGCAAAGGATTTCTCTGAATCTGTGGCTTGCCTCAATTTCGTTCAACTCGGTCAACATTCCGAATTTCAGTGTGGTCGGTGATCATCAATTAAAAAAAAAAAAGATTTTTCTTTTCCATCACTTTTTATCCCCTCTATGCCCTCTACCAATTCCACCCATCCCTGCCCGCCTCCCCTCCTCCCCAAATCACCACACTCTTGCCCACATCCATGAGTTCTCTCTCTCTCTCTCTCTCTCCCTCTCTCTCCCTCTTTCTCTCCCTCCCTCCTTCCCTCTCTCCCTCCCTCTCTCTTTTGCTCAATCCCTCCTGATCATTTACTTTCTCTATATCTTGAGTCTTTAATCCCCATTTTAGAATCTATTCTTGGTGTATCATATAAAGCTGTGTCTAATTTTATTTAGAGCAAATGATCAACCTAATGCCCTAACTGCTAGTGAATGGTCTCATTTCCCCTTTTTCTCTGAATCTCACATTTCTGGGAAACAGCTCTGAATATAGCTGATGGCTGGGGGAGAGGAGTGGGTGTATTAAGGCCTTTCCCCTGTGGGTGTCAACTGGCAATACAGTTGAATGCGCATATTGCTTTATGGATATATACCAGTGATCTCTGGGGGGAAAAAAAATCTCGATACTTGGTAGCTGTTAAGGAAATAGATTCTCTGCAGATGTCCAGTTATTCTCAACAGATCAGTGGCAATGCTTATATTGATTGGTCTAGACCGGTTGCACACCAGTCCATTCTTCAGCACGTGTTGCACTGTTGCCTGCTGTATACCAGTTACTAGTCAGGACCATACAGACCTGCTCTCCTATATATATATATAGCTGCCTTTTCTCCCCTCAATGTTTCATCTTCATTGGATTTTTAAATTTCAAGAGAAGTATAGTCATTGTACCACAGTCAAATTGCTAAGTAGCTAAAAAAATACATAACGTGCTAAGTTCATTCCCTGGACGTAACTACTGTTAATAGTTTGGACTGTATCACTGGTCATAGTTCCTATGTCACATTAGTTTTATGACTATCGTTTAATCGTGTACACACTGATGATGATAAAGTTTTGAAATATATTTGTGTCCTGCAGCTGTAGTTCTTCATTTTGCTTTGTTACTTAGAGAATGAATCTGGCACACATCCTTTCGTTGCTTTTTAGGATGTAAAACTAATTTTCCTCTTCAAAAAAAAGGGGAGGGACAGATAAATGGGAATAAAAGTAGAAAGCCACGTGTAAGATCCAATTATACAGATGAGGAGGACTTGGTGTTTAACTCTTGCTTTAAATGAATCTGGCACATCCTTGCATGGCGAATATACACATCATCTATGTTGAGTTGAGTTTAGGCACAGTCAGACACTCATTGTAAGCACATAATTAGTTGAGTTCTGCCAAATTTATACACACGCACATCATTGACAACATTTCTAGCATCCCAGGAAGTTCCTTTGCTGTAGTTCCTTGTAGTGCTGATCTGGAGAATTTGGCCTACTACGCTGGTCTTGGATTTTGAGAGGATAAACGGAAACTATGGGGCTTTGGATGTGAATGAGTTTTTACTGATGGGACGTTGCCATGTCTGGTGTCGTGGGTTTTTGTGGCTGCAAGGATAGCTATGAAACCCCCTAAAATCTTTACCTCCGAGACATTTCAGCCTCTGTTATGAAGGCCCAGATTCTCGTTTTTTTTTTTTTTTTTTTTTTTTTCCCCCCCCCTCTTTTAAACATTTGCTGTCCCAGGGCCACAATGCAAATGGCCAGGGCACATTGTTTTCTAGTGAGCAGATGCCTGCTGGGAGGCAAATTCCTCAAGGATTGCTTGGAAAATGTGGAAGAGAATTCCGTTCAATCAACACACTTCCCATTGAGCATCTGCCGTAGGCCTGGCTCTCTCCTGGCTCTCTCCTCCGGGTGTTTGGGGACACAAAGGACTAGAACAGAGGTTGCCTCTGGGGACCCTTACATCGCGATAAAGGGAAATAGAATTACGGGCACTGGGTCCTGTGCTGAATGAAGTACATGTAAAAGTACTAAGTTAATTTTGATTCTGTATGATAGGCTTTAAGAAAAAGAAATTCAAGATCTCAAAAAATGGTGTATGCAGCATTGAAGTTCTAGGGACAGGGTGCCAGCTTTTCCTGTGTTCTTCCTGGGGGCGTGAGTATAGGGGAGCTAAAGCTGTCTTGCCCTTGGGCCTACTTGGAGCCAAGGCCCTTGGCGGTGAACACTTCTGAGAAAGTTCATAGCTTCCCTGGCCTGCCGGGTCCCTTGGAGTTGACAGCTTGGTGGCTTCCATTCCGAAGACTCTCTCAGAGACATTTTGGTTTTAAGTTTCTTAGAAAATGTTAACTTATGGGGGAAATGGCCACTTTGGGGTCGGGGGGGGGGGGGGAGTTCCTTGCATTGGACCAACTATTGTATATGTCATTCAGAACTGCCTTTCGCTGATTGACGTGTGACCCCCCCCCTGCCCCCCAAGCCTGAGAACTTCACCCTGGGTTTTAGGCAGTTTCCTGTGGGCAAAATGGTTGAGACCGCAGGTTAGAACTAAAGGTTGATTATTGAGCGTTGTTGTGGGGGGAGGGTAAGTGCCCCACACTATGAGGATTCAGCGTTGGTTTCTCCACATTCCCCCACGTCAACTCGTTTTGTGTCCTCTGGCCCTCGGTGGGAACTGGGTCTACTGAACGAAATCGCGGGTTGCCGAGCTGGAACGGAGTAAGGGTTGGACGTTGTGAGAGAACCGGTGGCGAGGCATGAAAGCACACCGTTTTGGGGGGGGGGGTGTGTATGGGGAGAGAGAGGATCTGTAGTGGTGCTTCAGGAAGAAAGACCGGGGAGCCTCTGAGGAAAGCACTTCACTGAGGACCTACCTCACTGGCAGATTAGAACTTTATCTGCAAAGCAAATGTTCAACCCGTGTTTACGGAGTTAACGCAAACAGGGCCCTCGGGAGCTGCTGGGCCCCATTGAAAACCTTTGGTTGGGGATGATGAAGGGTGCTTTTCACCCTCGGACTCACCTCGCCACCCTCGGAAGCACCTCGGCCTCCCAGCAAAAGACAACCTTGAGTTGTAGTTGAGTAAGCCTGTCCCCACACTTCTTTAACTGAGGCCTTTGAAAGCCCACGTCTCCAGCAAAAGGGACCTTTGATTGGGACCTCCCTGAAATAATCTCCTATGCTAATGTAGAAGCTGCAGCTGAAACACACACACACACACACACACACACACACACACACACACACACACACACCAGGCCAACAAAACCCACCTTCTGTGTTTGGAAAGACAGTAAAATGTTTGCATTGGTTTTACAGTAAGAGCCAGTCCATAGCATGAATACAAAGAAGACCCTCAAGATAAAGTTAATGATTACATTCAGAGGTTTGGCTTGTGTCCTGGAGAGATTTTTCCCTCTCGAACTTTACTCCATTGCAGTTGGAGACTCGGCCCCCAAATTGCACGCCACATTGATAGGGTCCGATTTTAATATCCGTGCGGGAGCTGTGCCTTGGCCTCCTCATTCCTCTGACTTGGAGGGAATGGGCTTCTTAGGGCTCCGGGGCGGGGGGTGGGGGTGGGGGGGGGGGAGGACAGGACACTTTTTTTCTGCCCAGTTTTGTTTGGATACCACCCCACCCCCCAGGCTTGGGGCAGCAGGAATTCCTCCCCGGGCTCTTTGTTCCTCCTGAAGGGCGGGAATGGCCGCCTCCTGGAATGTTGATCGCCTAGGCTTGAGTGGCGAGCACCCTGGAAGCCTTCTGTCTCCCGTTCCTGGGGAGTTCTCAGGGCTCACGTGGGAGCTGGGATGGGGGGTCAGCCCTGGCCATGACTGGTGGCTTCCCCTCTCAGTCACCCCCTGAGCTGGAGTAAGAGCGAGATTTTGTTTTAAGCACAATCAAACTAACCTCCCCCATTAAGAACGGTTACTAAGATGATTGGTGCTTATTCCTATTCATTGGCTTAATATGTTTATTAAAGTTCGGGATTTGTGGGGTCTCACCTAACTGGGACCCCCAGGATTCACCAGGAAGCCTCCGACCAGCATTGCCCGCTTTAGTCCTTCCCCCTCCGTCTCACCCAGTTCATCAACAGTAAATAATATTTTTAAAAATACATATTTTTTATTGATTTCAGAGAGGAAGGGAAAGGGAGAGAGAATCATCGATCGGCTGCCTCCTGCACACCCCCTGCTGGGGATCGAGCCAACAAACCAGGCAAGTGCTCTTGACTGGAATCGAACCCAGGACCCTTCAGTCCTCAGGCCGACGCTCTATCCTCTGAGCCAAACCAGCTAGGGCAACAGTAAATAATTTTTAAAGTATGATTATGCCCCACGAGTATTTGGTGCCGATTTATACTAAAAATGGTCTGAAATTTTAACTGGGAAGTGTTGTTGTTGTTTAATGGTAATGCTAGCCTGACAGTCCTATCGAGACCGACATTCCCCCCCATCCCTGCCCATGACTCTGCATTTGGGTCCTACAGACCTTTGTAGGGTTCTTTGTAGGTGACAGCAATTTGTCACAGGACACTATACCTGGAATAGGACCCCTCTGGCTCTCTCCAACCCTAACCCGCCCCCACCCCCCCCCCCATCACCAGGTTCTGGTAAAGGAAGGGAGGGTGTCCTGGCTAACAATGGGATGGGGAGATGGATGCTCACCTTGGAAACCGAATGCCAGCCAGGAAGGGAGCAAGCTCCCCAATTCCAGGTCCATTGCTGCCAAACACTCCGTGGAGTCTTAGTGCCCCACAGGCCAGTGTGTTTATGGGGGTGGCGTGTCCCATTAAGACACATCCCCCCTGCCCCATCCTAGTCCTATTCCCAGGGTTTCTGGAGGAGGGTTTTTAGGATGCACAACTCCTTTGGTTCTGGGCACAAGAAACATGGTTCCTGTAGGGTTTTTAGCAGGGCTTTCCACAGCCCAGAGAGCAGGTTATATCTGTGTGTTTCTAGCTGTGTGTTTGGGGCTGCCCAGGAGCGGCATTTACTACTCTGTAGGATTTGCTGCCAGGAAAAAGCATTGGCTCTCTAAGGGGTGGTTTGACGATGACATAATTGTACAGTGTTGCTCATTTTGCTGTGACTGCCAGGAAGCTCGGGGCCAAACTCATGGTCCCAGCCTGGGAAGTCTCACTGGCATGTTTTTCCTTTCCCGACCCATGCTTGTTTCTGCGTGTGATTCGGCATGCTTTGTAAGTTGTTCATCGTTGATTTGATTTGGGTAGGAAAGTTGCTGAAATCAATTTCAGTATTAAAAAACAACAATAACGGAGTGAAAGATGACGGGGGGGGGGGGGGGGTAGACTGCCCAGAATAGTGACAGTTCTCCATCCAATCAGTCTGGCCTGATGAGTATGTGGAAGAATCGAGCCGTTGTGCCAGGGCGGTACTTGTCAAACAAACACGTAATTCTCATGCACGCTCTGTCCCTCCCTGGACAGAGTCCAGGCCTGTGCCGAGGGGCAGCGAGCAGGCTCGGCTAGAATGTGCCTTGCAGAGCTGCTGGGGCAAAGCCAGGACTACAAAGCCCCATCTGTGAAAATCAAAGCCATTTTGAGAAACCCCAGGGTTAGCCCTGTCCCCTGGTGTAGAGAGGTGTAGGATCTTCTGACCCGACTCCCCACCCCCTCCAGGGAACCCGCTCTTCTGCAATTTGGTGTAGAGCCTGAAACCCCTTCTTGAGGGGTGGGAGGAAGTGGTTAATCCCCACTTCCTTCCCTGGGAGTTTTATGGGCCTCTGGGAGCCTTGCCTCACTCTGGCCTTAATGGTCATAAATGACCCTCTCCCAGGGCAGGGGCTAGGCCCCTAGGAATCTTTGCCCGGACTCTGGGCAGTTAGGTGCTTAACAGATGCTTTTCTTTGGTGGGTGCTCTCTCGGTCTTCTGTAATTGAGAGGTGGGGTGGGAAGCTTTGTGGGATTCCCTGGCCTTGGTGGCTCAATTCCCTCCAGCCTGGTTTGGGTTTGGAGACGCTGACTGGGCAAGGTTGGACAAGGTGGGACGGAGTTTGTATGGCAGGGGAATCCAGGAGGGGCAGGACCCCACCCTCCTGGGGGAACCCTCTGCTTTCTGTCCCCCAGATGTGGGCTGCGGGGATAGCGTGGGGAGAAATAGGAGGGGACCCTAATTAATGG
The DNA here is from genome assembly GCF_027574615.1 of Eptesicus fuscus. Lineage (NCBI taxonomy): Eukaryota > Metazoa > Chordata > Mammalia > Chiroptera > Vespertilionidae > Eptesicus > Eptesicus fuscus. Next base: position 12,807,870 of record NC_072490.1, on the reverse strand, counting down.
CTTGAGTGATTATTGCACGTCAGAGGAAACTCTCTGCCTACCCAGTATCCATAGCTTCCTTCATTGGGAGTTTTAAGCTTAATTTTTAAAAAATATATATTTTTATTTATTTCAGAGAGGAAGAGAGAGAGAGAGAAACATCACCGATGAGAGGGAATCATTGATTAGCTGCCTCCTACACGTTGGACCGAGCCCACAACCCAGGCATGTGCCCTTGACCAGGAATCGAACCTGGGATTCTTCGGTCCGCAGGACGATGCTCTATCCACTGAACCAAACCGGCCAGGGCTAAGCTTACTTTTTTTTTTTTTTAATGAAAAAGCATTTCTGGTTGCCCAGCTCTTGGGAACAGGCTTTACAGAGGGGCCTTTCCCAAGGCATACCGGGATCTGTCTCAATGGGATGGATGGATGGATGGATGGATGGATGGATGGATGGCCCTGGGTGCTCAGCACGTTCAATCGTGGTTGAGCGCAAAGCCTCTGGGAAAGGAAATCTCGGGGGCAGGCATCACCTCTGCTAGCAGCTCCCTCCTTTCCCTAATCCCCCCGGCCTCCCCTTCTGCAGGGTTTTAATTAACTGTGTTTAATCTTCCCCGGGAAGTGGGCTGCCCCGCTGGGTTTTCTGTTCCAGCCCAGCCAAGGACAAGTAACATTCTGGGAAGGCGCATTAGAACCTCCCTGCACACTCTTGTCTCTGCTTTCTGGGAAGGTGGGAGGGTGCCGGGGCGACCCAGAAAGCCACGGGTTAATCTGGGCCCTGCCCTCGAAACGCTCCTTAAATCCTCCCGGGTTTAATGTTATGCAAATAACTCCAGATAATGCATTTTTAAAAAGGTGCCTGGAGGTGAAACAAAACAAAAACAAGTGTCCTAAACTATTAGCAGGAGTATTTTATGCCAGAAGTATTTTTTTAGTGAGCTTGCTGATGTTTTCTTGTGTCATTATTTAAGTCAGCCTTTCCCCATTTTAATAATGATGGGAGGAGTCGGTAACCCTTGGGACTCTCTACCCCACTGAGATTCAGATTCTTTAAAACCCGGGTGAGGCTCAAATTTGCATTTTTTAACAAGCACCTGAGGTGGCCTCTGAGAAATAGATTTAAATGGTACCCCGGGGAGGGGATTTAAGGTCGCTGCAGAGTCCCAAGCAGTTTTATTTTTTTATGTTGGCATTTAACCCCCCAATGGTCAACCATTAAATATCTCTATTTCATTTACCTCTATTTAAGTGAGTGCATCTGAGTTGTTACACCTGTTTATCGTCAGATGCCCTGATTTAAGCAGCCCTTGATAATACATGACTTAATATTATTGGGTGTTTCTCCGTCCTTAAGCCAAAACTTTATTAGACTTGTAGCCACCCCTTCCTCTGAGCCACCTTTGAAAAGTGGGTCCAGGCCCTAACCATTTGGGCTTAGTGGATAGAGCATCGGCCTGCGGACTGAAAGGGTCCCAGGTTCGATTCTGGTGAAGGGCATGTACCGTGGTTGTGGGCATATGCTCATTAGGAGTTGTGCGGGAGGCAGCTGATCTATGTTTCTCTCTCATCTATGTTTCTTGCTCTCTATCCCTCTCCCTTCCTCTCTGTAAAAAAAAAAAAAAAAATCAATAAAATTTATTTTAATAAAAAAGTGAAAAGAGGGTCCAGGAGAGGGACATTATGTTTCTAAGATACTACTACTCCATAGCCCCAAAGTTCTCCAACCTTAATGACCCTGGGATGAAAAATCCAAGTTAGACGCGTAAATGAAGGCAAGGCGTTTTATTTGGCCTGCATTGGAGCGAAACTCCCTGCGGTCACTGCATGCAGAACTCTGCTTCCACACACATAAAAGCAGCTGGAACTAGGTTAGCTGCTCTGGGACTGGACACTGGTGCCAAATTCTGTGTCCACACAGTTGCCTAGGGCTGGGTCTTCAGCTGCTGGTCTCGCTGCCAGTTGGCATCACCTGTTAAGCTGTAGGGCAGCTACCTGGAGGCCTGCCAGGTACCTGTCTGTAAGGCATGGGGCCCTCCTGGCCCCTGGGACGTTTTGGGAGGAGGACCTGGGGGCAGCTCCTGGGAAGGTGGAAAGGTAGGCATCCCTCTGACTGGGGGAATGATGGTAGCCCCTCAAAAACAAAACAACAAAAACCCAGACCTTACTCGCCCACCTGGATAGTGTAGAATTCATTTAAATCCTTTTAGAGCTACACTATTTTATATTCTACCCTGGAGAATTGTGTACTAGCCACGGCCAGTGTGGCTCAGTTGGTTGGAGTGTTGTCCTATACAGCCAAAAGGTCTCAGGTTCAATTCCCCAGATGGGGCACCTTCTGGGAGGCCACCGATCAACGCTTCACTCTCACGTCGATGTTTCTCTCCCTCTTCCTCTCTCTCTCTCTCCCTCACCCTCTCCCTCTCTCTCTCTCCCTTTCTCTCTCTCTCTCTCTCTCTCAAGTCAATAAAAGCACATCCTCTGGTGGGATTTTAAAAATTTATTAGGAAAACACTGTGCACTATATCCCAGTATTATTTTTATCGTCTCCATGTTTCCTTGAAAGGGTAAAAAGTCAGTATTATTATTATTTCTTCCCTGTAAGTCCTCCGATGTCATTTCATTTAAACTCCGGCGGCAAAGGCCGCCTTGAATTAATCTTACCTCCCCTTCTCCCCAGCAGCCTTTGACAAATGAAAGGGGAATGCTCAAAGGCGACTCATCTCCCCCCAGGTATCCCTTTCACTTGGAGATTGTACTGAAACAGCTGCTACTGTGCTATGGAGGGAGGAGTTACGGTCATTTTAAGCCAGGGCTGCCATTCACTGTCCAGGGTGACGCGTGGGAGGTAATTGGCTCGTACCCTGATGCAGAACTAACCCACGAAAACCTCACAGAGATGTAGGAATCCCTAGGAGCCCCGGCGAACGGCGAGGCTCTCATCGCGTTCCAGGATGTCCCCAAGCCTTCGCCTGGCTGAGCAGCTCCTGCTACCACTGCAGGCAGCAGCCTCCCTCCTCCCCTCCCTCCATTCTCCCTCCTTCCCTTCTTTCTTTCCTCCCTTCATCCTCTTTTCAGTCCTGCCTGTAAAGCAGGGAGCGCTAGTAGAAATCCATTTGTGTGCCTTTTGCACACTCCAGCAGATCTGTAGGGAGTTAGTTGTTCAGGGTTACTCGCAGATACAAACAAAACTTTGCATAAAAGCTGTGGGCACTAGATAGCTGAGCAGAATAGGAGATTATAGACCAGTTGTGCCTATTGTGGGCTAATAATGTTAACTGGCCCAGCCCTGTGAGAGAATCGAGTGCCTTGGGGGTCTTGTCATGAGGTTTTTGTGTTAAAATTGCGGACCAGTCATGGGACCTGGACAAGACTTCCGTTTCCTCCATCGGTAACGTGGTGATACACCCTATGGTTCCTTAGGTTGTGCTTTTTAAATATGACGATACAGGGAGGCGTTCGGCACCTAACGTGCCACACCAGCCCGTTCGGCCAGCATACGAGGTGTATCTACGGGCTCAGCATAGTGCCGTGTTGGATGCAGCCCCTTCCTCCTGTGACAGATCAGTGTGCTGAGGGCCGAAGAGGTCGGCCCCCTCCCACACTGGCCTCTGCGTCTTGGCGCGGGTTGCTCTCCATGGGGCTCTGTTCTCTTCAGTTGTGAGAGCACACCTTTTAGAAGCACCGTTGACTCTCAAACGACTCTGAGGTTAGGGGCAGTGACCCCCCCACCCAAGCATTCAAATCCACGCACAACGTGTGGCTCCCTCAAAGCTAATAATCTGTTGACCAGAGAGCCTTCCCCAGTAACACACATTTCGTATATTCTGTGTGTTAACCTTTTGCACTCGGATGTCGAGTGTGACTCGACACGGTTAGCATCGGTAGCAGCTCGTATGTTGAGCCACACTCGACACGTAGTTTCACCGCGGGGGGGAAGGGGGGTTTTTGTCTATTTTTCCAGTATCTTTTCTTGTTTTCATTAGCACGAAAGGACAAGTAAAATGTAAATGCCGTCTCAACTGATGCCAAAAAAGAAAAAAATGAAAAACCGGTAACGCATGTGAAGTTTATTAGGAAACTAGTACATGATCTTGTTGGAGAATTCAGAGATGGTACACTAACTTCCAGGGGTAGATTATTATCCACTAACTTAGAGCAACGTTTAGATGGAAAGCTCCATATAATCGCACCTCACCCTAACAAAAAACACAAAGATTGTGTTGTTTGTTCTAACAGAAAAATCAGAGGAGAGGAAGAAGAGAGACGATTTATAGTTGCGCAACATGTGAATGTAAACCAGGTCTTCAGGTGGGTGAATGTTTCAGAAAATATCACACCGTGAAAAATTATAGAGATTAAAATTACTCTTTGAATGTATCAATAATTTGAAATAAAAAAAAATCCAAATAAATAAGTTTGTATGAAAAGAAACTCCAGTTTTTTTTATTCTACTGCTGCGCTTTGTAAAATCTGGGGTATTTATTTATTTTTTATTTAATATATTTTATTGATTTTTCACAGAGAGGAAGGGAGAGGGATAGAGAGCTAGAAACATCGATGAGAGAGATACATTGACCAGCTGCCTCCTGCACACACCCCACTGGGGATGTGCCCGCAACCAATGTACATGCCCTTGACCGGAATCGAATCTGGGACCCTTCAGTCCGCAGACCGATGCTCTATCCACTGAGCCAAACTGGTTTCGGCAGATCTGGGGTATTTAAAAAATTAAATCCCGAGTAGAATGAAGGAATCGAGAAAAAAGCAAGCGAGTGCAAAGGGTTAACATACCGTATTCTACAGTAAAGCAGGAGGAGGGTTACTGGGAAAATCACAAGAGAAAACACGCGTATAGTACTAGGCACATTTTTTGAAAAAGCCCATGTGTAGAGGTGGACCTGCGCAGGTTAGACCCGTGTGGTTCAAGGGTCGGCGGTCATGTGCCTGGGTGTACGTTTCTGCCAGAGTGTCAAAGGTCAAAGAGCACGGCACCACTCCCTGCTACGTGACCTTGTGCAAGTTAAAGTTAGTTCCTCTCTCTCTTTGCCTTAGTTTCCTTATTTGTTAAAAAGGGATGATGATTAGGCGCACTCCTCTCTACACAAAGCTGAGCTGTGTGCTTTGTCAGGCCCACACCCCAGGGTAGGGTGCCTCTCCCCCTGCCTTCTTGGTTCTGCAGGGCCGAGGAATCCTGACAAGGGCGTTCCACCAGATCTGGCCCATAAACTCTTATCATTGTCTTTCCAGAAGTCAGCTGGTCTTCTATCCCCGATTCCCTGGAGGGATGGGGGCCTGAGTCATCTGGTCACGGGGCTGCTGGAAGGGCCCCCCTCCAAAGACACAAGGAGATGGTTTTTGCTAATTGTTTGCTGCCTCCGTCATCACATGTCCAGAAGATTGCTGCTTTTCGTGCTCCTTTGGGGAAGCGAGGCTCAAAAATCTGTTTTACTTCACTCATGAGCCAGACGTCCACGGTGGCATTTCTGTCGCCAGGCAATGTTGAAGTGCCCCTGTCTTCATTGTTGCCGCCTTTCCCGCTTGGCTCCCTAGTCGTGGCTGTATGAACCTGGGGCAGTAGCCAAGCTGAGGTGGACCCAGTGGAGATGGAGCTGGGGCCCAAGTTTGCAAGAAAACCCGAAAGCCAGGCACGCCTTCTGTGGCTCCATCACCCTGCAGTGCGATGGGCCGCTGCCCAACATGGGATCCATATCCCCAAACCCCAATCAGTGAGCTCCCCCTGCAGCCATAGTGTCTGGGGGTGGGTAAGGGTTAAGATGCTACTTAAAAAAAATTCTCAAGGAGAATTTTAAGAGAAGTGGATCTTGGGAACACGAACCCTGAGAGGCCAGGGGGGCCTTAAGTATAGAGCTAGGGCAGTGGTCGGCACACTCATTCGTCCACAGAGCCAAATATCAGCAGGACAACGATGGACATTTCTTTGGAGAGCCAAATTTTTTAAACTTAAACTTCTTCTAACGCCACTTCTTCAAAAGAGACTCGCCCGGGCCGTGGTATTTTTGTGGAAGAGCCACACTCAAGGGGCCAGAGAGCCGCATGTGGCTCGCGAGCCGCAGTTTGCCGACCACGGAGCTAGGGGAGTGAGAGCATGATAGCTGCAATTTAAAAGCCATGCGGGTTAGAAAATGGGCCACCGGTTTGGATGGACAAGGTCAGAAGGAACCGGATCTCGTGTGTGTGTGTGTGTGTGTGTGTGTGTGTGTGTGTTGGGGGGGGGGGGAAGTGCAGCTATGAAGTCTTGGTTAAACATCCTTTTTTCATGGGGGAAGGCAGAGCCAAGTCCTCTTTACCTGCCTTAGATGATAAACCTGGCATTGTGGGGTTCCCTCAACCCTCCCTCCCTGCTAATTTGTAAACACCTTAATTTGAGGCCCACGTTCTAATCCTTATTCCGACGTTAACCCATGCCTGTTTTACCAGATAAACCTGCCTCTTTCCCCTTCACTTATTTTGGCTGGTGTGGAAGTGGCAGAGTGGAGTGTGCATTGTCTGTGGATTTTAACTTAAAAAAAAAAAGTCCGGGACCAGAAAGGTGTGCACACACAAATCGAGGGTCGCTTCCCCCTAGCTTTTAAGATTTTGTGGCTTAACGCATTCTTGGGGGATGTCTTCAGTGACTTTTAAAGTAAGATGGTCATCTGGTCATCTGGTCCCATATACGCTTTGAAAAGTGGACCAGAGCAGGCCCCCCCAGCCTGTGGCTGAGACCCTTGGTGGTGAAGTCTGTGTATCTGCCTCTTGGGGGATGATGAGGTAGGTAATGGGGCAGAAAGGTGTTGAGGCCGCTCTGAGCTTGTTTAAATGCCAGCCCCGTGGCAAATCTGGGATTTGTAGTGGAGAATGCAGTGATTAGAGGGTGGAATTTGCATCGGTAATTAGGCGGACACATTTTTTTTTGCCTGTGGTTCCCTAGGAGGCATTGGGGAAGGAGGAAAGCTAAGAGGAAAATTGTTTTCCAAAGGATTTTTGTAAGGCATTCCCCTTCCCCCTCCTCTTGTGTTTTGACCCGTTTATGTACTTTCAGAGTGTTGATGTCATACCATTTCAAAGGGATATTGTGTGCCTTCACTGGTAACTTCTTTTAAGTAGGCCTAAAATATCCCCATCTCCGTTAATGATCGGCGGGTTCCCTCTGGTTAATGGAGATTGTCACAGAGTGGCGGAGTCATCCAGATGACTGGAGTCATTCTCCCTCCTGCTTAATTCTGGACCCCCTTTGGCCATACCCGGAATGTTAATGGGCAAATAAAAATAACCTCTCAGGACAACGAGCTGGTGCAGATTAAAGATCTCTGGATTTCAAAAAATGTGTTTGAAGATGAAGTCCCGAGAATGGGTTAGGGGAGAAAACCCTGCCATCCAGACTATCTGTTGACCTATTAGTGGGGGTTTTGTAGGGAAGCCATTCCCTGCCCCATCCGCCTGCCTGTTTCTCTTGTGGGATTAATCATTTCCTTTTGACCTTGCGCTCTGCCCCTAACATGTTGCATTGATCAAATCCCGAAATCTCAAGTCATTTCTCCTCCCCCACCACCCAACCCCATCAAATTAGAAGTCCCTGAGGTGCGAGTAGGGGAGAGGTTTTAATAGAGAAAGTATTTATCAAACTACACAAAATGAAAAAAAAAAGAATGTTTAAAACAACCCTCTCTACCTTTCTGTGTGTGTGTGTGTGTGTGTTTTAAGCACTTTTGTTGACAGGCCATTATAAAAGCTTCCTTTCCTAAAACGTGACTGGAAATGTCACTAGTTCAACCTCCTGCATTTTAAAACCTTCTTGACCATGTTTCTTGGTTGGAATGGGGAAAAGTTTGTTTATTTTTGATAAATGTTAGATTTCCCTTCCTCTCCCCACCCCCACTCAGACTTTAAAAAATTCCCAAGTGGATCCTGAAATTTAAATTTCTGCTTACAATTACCTGGAGGATTACAATTGGTAATAAGATGACTCCAATTAGTAATAATGCTGAATACAATTAACAGAAAGAGCTGAATCAACAATAAGCAAATGCAGAATCCACTTGGATGGTATGCCTTTCCTCCTCCTTCAGGGAATTCACTCAACTTAAACACAAAGTTTTTCAAAGTCTCTTGGTGTTAAAATCTTCACCTTTTATTCCAATTAGTACTGATATTGGAGCTGTCACCTATGAGAGGGATGGGGAAATTCTGATTTAAATGAATGAAAATCTTATGTGACAATCAGAAAATGTAATTTGGGGAACCATAAGGATTTCAGGGTGACAAAATGGGAAGGGGGTGGGTCTTGAATCAAAATTGCGAAAAGGGGAAAAGAAAGAAGGGAAAGCTGATTTTACCAGTCAGGCACGGGGAAGGAATTTTCTCCCCACTTCCTGCTTGCAAGAAGCTCTTCAGTGGGGGGGGGGGGGGGAGAATGTGCCTGGACCCAACCCTCTTGCTGGAGCCTGCTGGCAGGAACCTCTGAGAACAAAAGGTTCTGTATTGGACCAGCTGCCATCTTGGACCCATCTATTATACGATTGGCTGTAAGCCTTGGACTAAATTGATCACAGATCCCCTGGGAGGAGGAGGGTAGCCTTTTGGATTGTGGGGCCATGAGTGAAATTAGGGACAGGGACAGTGTTGTGGCCTAAATTGGAGCCCCTGGGGGCACATCCTGGAGAAGGACATTGAGAGCTGTGTTCCTTCCCTCTGATCAGAGGGGGAGGTGGGGGACGGGAGGCAGATAAATAGGTTTTTCCAGCCTCACCACGTGTCCACTGCTGGGTTATGCCTGAGGGGGTTGTATAGAAATGTGAGGTATTAGGAGCGAACTAGGAGGAGGGTGGGGCCCTCAGAGGTGAGCATTTAGGAGCAGGGGCCCCAAAATAAGATGAGAACATTGGGCCAGAGGTTTTAGCATACTAAGTTCATGTTCTAGTGCCCTGGGAATGTGCTGTTAAAGTCAGACATGTTCAACTCAACGAGTTTATTCCCAACCTATAGGTAGGCAGTGGGGAACCATCGAGGGTTGTTGAGTTTGGGAGTGGTGAAAAAAATAAAATCAATTGGAGGCCGCTTGCAGTGATTGTTGTCACACAGATAAAAATGCCTACCCACAGATTACAAAACCCTAGCTGGGTAGAGATGGAGGTAGAGGTGAGTATTTCAAAGTGGTGGGGGAGGGAAGTGTTGCTGTTAGTAGAGCCAGCAAAGCCTAGTGGTTTCTACAGTCGACTCTGGAGCAGATTCTGCCACTTTCTACCTGTGTCCTTGGGCAAGTTACTGTCTATGCCTCAGTATCTTCTTCTGTAAAATGAGGATAACAGCAGCTACCTCAGGGCTGTGAGGAGGAGTAAGCCAGTTAATGCCTTTGGGCCTGATCCTAGAAAATTTAATGTTTGCCATTAAATTCCTTCTGGGTCTGACAGAGCTTGGGTAATGAACCTCCTCCAGGGAGAGCCCTGTGCTTCATTTAAGCCCACCCTGTATGCCCTCTATGGAAATTTACAAAATACTAAAGAAGATTGCATTGCTGGTCATCCTAACTAAGAGATAACTATGAACGGTTTTATATACACCATATTTTGCTTTTATCTAGTGTTGTTATTTATTTAGCATAAACAAATGTGTAGCTTATCTTAGCAAATATTTTAGGAATGTGAAGGGAATAGTAAAGTATTTGCCATTTTGTGAAGTCCTACGTTACTACATAAACACATCCCGGTTGGGCGTGAAAAGTATTCTGTGATACCCAAGCCACACCCAGGTATCCCTCTATAGATTTGGTTAGCAAGAAATACTTGTACCCATTTTTTCCCCCCCCTTTTACACAAACAGTAGCATTCTACGTACGTTACTCCTTGCTTTTTCCATAATCATTTGGTAGATCATTTCCACGGGCCCAGAGCAACTCGGTTCTTTTGTGGGGTACCCAGTAATCAATCTATCTAACAGTGATTTAGCCAGCCCCCTCTTGACGGACATTTAGTTTGCTTCCCATCTTAAACACGGTGCCATAAATCAGCGGTCTTTTCAAGGAAGTGCCTCATTCCTAGCTGGGTGGCTTGAACCTAGAGAGATAATATCCTGTCACTTGTAAAGGTTCTTGTTTACGGGAGAAAAGGGACGCCCTTTCTTTTTCCTGAGAAAACGTGGAGGTTAAAGCATTTCCTGAGATCACGTTGGGCCGGTGGTGATGGAAGAGATCAGAGCTCTGGACCACGGACACGTCCCATCTGGAGTTGGGTTTGTCCCAAGTGCGTGGGAGAGACGGTGGCTTAGGGGAGACACCCGTGGAAAGACCTCTTAGGGCTGGCCCCCTTGGAAGCTTACTGGGGATTTAACACTCCCCCCTCCCCCATTTAATGGTTTTGTTTTCCACCACATCCCACGGGTAGTTATTTCTGGAGAACCGTCTGGTTGATAGATACAGTCTCAGGCATGGAAAAGGTGCTTCCACGCAGGCTTCATGGGCTGTTGAGTCACTTTGAGAGGTTGACATCAGCTCCTGGGGTTTCGGCATCTGATTTTTCCTCTGGCTTCCCCTCCATGGCTGCTGCCTGACCAAGGCTCTGGAACTGAATCCATGAATCAACTTTATTTTTTTTTTAATTTTAATTTTTATTTATTTCAGAGAGGAAGGGGGAGAGAGAAACATCAATGATGAGAGTCATTGATTGATTGCCTCCTGCACGCCCCCTTCTGGGGATCGTCGGGCCCACAAGCTGGGCATGTGCCCTTGACTGGAATCAAACCCGGGACACTTCGGTCCACATGCCGACACTCTGTCCACTTGAGCCACACCGGCTAGGGCCACGAATCAAGTTTTGATGGAATTAGACATGGGCTGAGCTAGGAAGGAACCTTGAATATCCTACACTTTAATGAAAGGAAAGGATTAGTCAGCAGGAAAACCTAGCCCTCAGCTCCTATACTGCAAAAAGCTGTTTTATCTTTTTTATTTTTTATTTGTATTTTATTGATTTTTTTACAGAGAGGAAGGGAGAGGGATAGTTAGAGACATCGATGAGAGAGAAACATCGATCAGCTGCCTCCTGCACGCCCCTTACTGGGGATGTGCCCGAAACCAAGGTACATGCCCCTTGACCAGAATCGAACCTGGGACCCTTCAGTCCACAGGCTGACGCTCTTATCCACTGAGCCAAACCAGTTAGGGCTGTTTTTTCTTTTTTAAAAAAATATATTTTTATTGATTTCAGAGAGGAAGAGAGAGAGAGAGAGAGAGAGAGAAGAAACATCAATGATGAGAGAGAATCATCGATTGGCTGCCTCCTGCATGCCCCCTACTGGGGATCGAGCCAGCAACCCGTTCATGTGCCCTAGACCGGAACCGAACCCGGGACCCTCGGTCCGAAGGCCAACGCTCTATCCACTGAGCCAAACCAGCTAGGGCTGTTTTATCTTTTTTAAGTAGATGTATTTTGATTCTATAGGTAGATGGGACTCAGCCCTGAGAGAGTCTTTTGTCCTATTTGTTATTGGAATAACTTTTATCATATTTGACTAGGCAAGGCAAGCTGCAAAACCAGTCCAGATTCAAGGGAAGGGGAACAGACCACACATTTTTTGTTTGTTTGTTTGTTTATTGATTTCAGAGAGGAAGGAGAGGGGAGAGAGATAGAAACATCAATGATGAGAGAGAATCATTGATTGGCTGCCTCCTGCACAACCCCTACTGGGGATCGAGCCCGAAACCTGGGCACATGTGCCCTTGACTGGAATCAAACCTGGGACCTTTCAGTTCTGATGCGCCATCCACTGAGCCAAACCAGCTAGGGCCAGACCACACATTTTGATGAGCAGAATAGCAAAAATGTGCAGCCATTTTCAGTTGGCCGCAGGTGGCTTTTCTAGAAGTTCATAAACTCACCCAGATGGGAATTGGATTTCTGTTCACAATTTTAGAACTGCAAACTATGGAACATGATTTTCTATCATACCTCCCACCCAGTCTCCCATTTACATGTTTTGTTTTTGGGTGGTTTTTTTTGGGAGGGGGGGTGGCGATGGGAGAAGGGTGGGTATTTTTCATCCGGCATTAGTGAGATAGATAGATGGCTAAACAAGATCCAACGGGGAGCCAGAACCTCTCAATTCACCACTCTGGAGATTTCCTACAGAGCTGCTGATAGATTTAGGCAACATTACCTGTCACTTTTTGTAGCCACGGTTTTTATCCTGGTGGGATCCAATGCTAATCGCACCTAAATAGTTATTCACATGTTTATTGAGCCTCCACGTGCCAGACACTCACTTTTGGGGTCTGGGAAGAATGCACTGAACAAGACCGAAAATTCCTGGTCTTTGCAGTGCTTTTACATTCCAGTGAGGAGACTGACGGTGAACCAGCGAACAGTAAGGATAAAGGGGATGGACCCAGTATGGTACTACCAGTTTAGGCAGTCAGGGGAAGTGTTGAATGAAGTGACGGAGGGTGTGTGTGTGTGTGTGTGTGTGTGTGTGTGGTGTGGAAGAGAATATGGTCAGCAAATTTTAGCTTGTGTTAAGGAAAGGAATGGCGGGCAGAGTGTCTTCCTGATGGGGCGCCGCTGGAGGGCTGTCATATAAGGAGGGGAGTCCTACGATCGGATCTGTGTCTGCCTTTTTAAAAGGTGCTCTCTGGCCCTGGCCGGTGTGGCTCAGTGGATAGAGCGACGGCCTGCGGACTGAAGGGTCCCGGGTTCGATTCCGGTCAAGGGCATGTGCCTTGGTTGCGGGCACATCCCCAGTGGGGGGTGTGCAGGAGCGATGTTTCTAATTCTCTTATCCCTCTCCCTTCCTCTCTGTAAAAAAATCAATAAAATATATATATTAAAAAAAAAAAAAAAAGGTGCTCTCTGCATGGAGAAGAGACCAGTAGAAGAGCAATGGTAGAATCAGGGAGACCCTGGGAAACCAAGTCCCAAGCCCGCTGGTGGTCTGGAAAGGGGTGGCATGCTTAGGAATTGTTCTTGTCCCAGAATAAAAAGGTTCAGGGATGGTGGTTGGGGGAACACAAGCAAAGGTTCTGGCTGGGGGTGGGCGGAGGGGGAGGAAGAAGGATGATCTCGGAGGGTCACATGATTTAACAGGGGAGGGAAGGGATGCTGAGCATCAGGGGACTGTCCCATCTGAGCCACGGTACATCTGGACCTTCCATCTCACCTATTCCTACTTATACTTTTATACTACACTCAAGACTTTTCTTCCCCCAGGAAGTCTGCCCAGATTAATAGCTCAGGCCCAATGCTCTCTGATTTCCTTAGCCCGATCCTGCAATTGCGGCCCTTAGTCATCCCTCCTACTGGACTATCCTCTTGGAAGGCAAGGGCATAGGGCCAAGCATGGTGCAATGTGTGTATTGGGAAATCCTGTTAAAAATATATAGTGACATTCGTTGTTGGTGGAAGCTAAAAGAGGCTGATCTGACTGGTCATGAGTTGGAGGGGCAGAGGCCCCACAGGAAGTTGGAGACCACAGGGCAGAGGTTGTCATCCAGGACACTTTTCCCGCTCTTGATGGACTCTCTCGACGATGGACTCTCTCGACGTTCTTTTCAGTGGGCACATAGCCCCAGAGAACGCTGGTCCCAGAGGCAGCCGGGGTGGCTGTATAGCCGTTGTCACACCTGCCTGGCATCCAGCCTGCAAACGTGTCCCTGGAGTTTGATTTAAGTTGCCCTCCGCTCACCACGCCGGACCCCTTGGACAGGACACCCCCCTTCTGCTTTCTGTTACAACCGGCCAACCTTCGGATTTTCGACACCTAAGAATTCTTCACCAACACCACCCACTAGGACCCTGGTCGGCAAACTGCGGCTCGCGAGCCACATGCGGCTCTTGGGCCCCTTGAGTTGCGGCTCTTCCACAAAATACCACGGCCTGGGCGAGTCTGTTTGGAAGAAGTGGCGTTAGAAGAAGTTTTAAGTTTAAAAAAATGTGGCTCTCGAAAGAAATGTCCATCGTGGTGCTGTTGATATTGGGCTCTGTGGACCAATGAGTTTGCCGACCACTGCCCTAGGAGATGGACTGTATTTATCCCCGTTTCATGGGTAGAAACAGCTCAGTTAGCCAGCGTACCCCAACAAGCTGGGGACGGAAGGGGGCCCACGTCACTGTTTCGAACACAGGTTTTTCAGCTCCTCAGCACAAGGCGGCCCCAGGCTGTGCTCTGGTCTCTCCGTGTCTAGGTGACTGGAACAGTCACTGTAATCTTCTGTCCTCTCCCATTTCCCGTCTGGCCCTGAGCTTCCAGCTAAATTCCCTCCAGTCGGCTCCAGATTCTTCTCCTACCCTCGGGCCCAAGAACCGTGTGCTGCTTTGCCTTTAAAGTCGTTCCTTTTACTTGGATTTGTAAGTCTTCTTTCTACCTTAGTCCCCCTTCTATTCCAGTCTTAGACGACACCTGCCCACCCCCCAGGCCTGCCTTGGGGGGGGACCACAGTAAATCGCAGGAAGTTCGATATTTTTCTGGATGGCGGATTTTCCTATCTGCTTCTGCTCTCCTGCCTTTTGGTTAATTCCCCGTTTGTCTTACTGATCCTCTCCAGCAGGTTTCCAAAACGGCCGTGTTTGAGAGTGAACCAGGGTGCTGTCAATAGTTCCACCCTGACGGGCCCCAGCAGACTGCACCTCCCCAGTCTGACCAACCGAGACCAGAAACTTCTCGAGTTGTTTTTTAATCTCTCAAGGTCCTTTGCTCAGAGCCTTAAATCCAGTGTAAACAGTTTTTTAAAAAGAAGAAGAAGAAGAAAATAGCAGTAAACGCAGCACCCTTGATAAGGATGTGGTGGCCTTGTATAGAAGAGCTGAATCGACAGCAGGAAGTTGACCACCCAGGAGGGAACTGTTGGGAGAGCCAGGAGGCTCCCCACAGCTGACCACAAAGGGGCCCGGTCAGCTCGAGACCCCCAGGCCAGCGCCTCTTGGAGGAAGGGCCCTGGGAGTTTAAGGTGCAGTGGGATCAATGTTGCAGAAGGACCAAAAAAAAAAGCCACATGAGGCCAGAATTTCAAAACACACCTATTTGAGGCTTCCTCCTAGTCAAATACTTCTATTTCGCCTGACTTGTATCTTCTTTTTTCCTGGTTTAGGTGCTAGCCAAAGTAAGGGTGACTTTTTTTTTTTTTTTTAAATCAACCCAGGGCCAGATGAATCGAGTGTGGAATTTTAGGACCAAGCAGAGACCTGATCACACCTTTATTTTCCTCCTGAAACTTTAGATGGCGTGACTGTATAATGTGATTTTTTTCCCCTCCCTACTCCTATCAAGTCTGGCTTTCGTCATCGTTTTGAAGTGATCCTTGAGTATCTGCTTGGGTGCTGGTGAAGCTCCGTAGAAGATGGAAGTCGCTGGGGGTGGTCCCGATTTCATTACCTGCCGAGTCGAGTCGGGGTCAGCAGGCCGCCCATTAAGTCCTGAGGTGCAGTGTGAAGAGATGCCTCCCCTTTTTCACTTGTTGGCACGAAGTGGGATTTCTGAGAAAGCTCCACGTCTGAGAGTTGAAATGATTACTTCTCATCCCACCACCATTCTCTTATTAGAGGGAATAAATAAACAATGTCTGATGAATGGTCCGGGGGACGCAGGCTTTCTTAAAGGCATTCGACTCCCATGCTTTTGCCTGCAGTGTCCCCAAACGTCGACCTTTTTGTTTTCTGGCTCGTATCTTGTTACTAGTTAGTTGGCATTTTTTTTTTTTTTTTTTTTGGCCTGAAATCCCGCTGGCCTGGGTGTGGGGGTTCCCTGACTCCTTGCCAGATCCGGCTGTAATTAGGGCTCCGTTAAGACCACAGCTGTTAAGAGCTGTGTGCACTTGTGGGAAGAGGGATGGGTGAACTCCCAGGGACCGGGGCTTCGTTTCAGGCGTTAGCGGAGGGCCCCCCCCCCCCCCCCCCCCCCGAGACACAGTTCCTGATTGTCTGGTTTGGCAGCTGAATTGATCCTTTGCAGTTGGTGGGTTTATCCCGGTTCGTCCCTGGTGATTCCAGAGCAGGTTGGGCCCTTCCTCCCCAGGTCACATCACTTAAGATCGGAATGCAGCTTTTCTACCACCCAGTTCTTTTCTCTCTCGGCGGGACCAGTTTCTACTGGTTTGCCTAGGCTTCTTGTCCCCCACCCTTTGTTGAGTTTGGTTTCTGTTTCCCACACCCTTCTTTTAAATAAAAAAAAGGGGGGGGAGGCGGGGGGGGGCCTTTAAAAAAGTGCTAATTGTGCTTAATCGGAGATGTGTTGCTTAGTTTTAGTGTCTTCTTGCCCTGTTATCCCCACCCTACCGATGCCCTACCTAGGACCCTCGAGGTCCCTACTAGATCTCCGGACTGTCTCCAGTGTGCATTTTTCTCTGGGGTGGGGCGAGGAGGAGGGGGAAGACCCACCCGGTCAACTGCCCGCACCGCGGAGCAGCCACGGGGCTCCTAGTCCTCTGGTGACTCCCAGGGAGGGCGACAGGTGACTCTTCAAAAGCTAGTCTCCAGTCTGGCAGTGACTGGTGTCCCTTTGGCATTTGTGTGTGTGGGGGGGGGTGGGGTGGGGGGGCGGTTGTGGAATTAGGTTTCCTATTGTTGGAGTAGAGGAATGTGATAATTTTAAATTAATTGCCTAACAAACCACTGGCTTGAAAAGGGTTTAAAAAAAAAAAAGAAATCCACGTCTTGATAAGACCAAGGCCTTTCCTTTTGGCTCCCAGCTGTTGCCCTAGAGATTGGCTCGGAGAGCCCCCCTCTGCTCTTGCTCACTTTGCCTTTTACTCCACAGAGGAGACTTGTTGAAAAGGCTCTGCTGATTTTCTTGGAGGGGGAAAAGGAGGTGCTGTCAGGCGTGTGTCTGTTCTCTAGACGGAATGCGCTCCTCGATGGGGGGGGGGGGCGGTTTTGAGGAGCGCTGGGGGCTTGGCCGCAAATCCCCAGGCTTCACAGGCACACACGGCCCCGCGCCCCCGGCCCCCTGCCGAGGAGCGGGCACTTAGCGGCCTTGAGAACTCACAGAGGCCATCGACGGGCTTCCTTGATTGGCCCCCTCCCCGGTTTAAATAAGTCCTGCCTGTGGACAAGATTCCTGCGGCAGTAAATACGTGGTTAACCTCTTGATTTGCAGGCAGTGCTCGGGAAGGTAACCTGCTCTTAAAATTGTCAGCGGATGTGACAGTGCATGTAAACTTGGGCCACCTGGAAGGCCAGAACGGGGGGACCCTTTTCTTGCCCACGGCGGAGGGCAGCTGCGAGGATAGATCTTCAGTTACTTGAGAGTGGAACTGGCTGGGATGGGGAGAGAAACGGAAATTTTCATTGTGTTACACGCTGGAGAGAGAAAACGCCTAGAAATGTTTTTTTTTAAGTTTTTTTTTATTGAGGTATTATATGTGTACTGAAAGATGAAACAGAGGGCCGGAGACCTCCATCCATCAGTTGGGGGAAGGGAGGATCTATCATGTACATATCTTACCATTACCCCCTCCCCACCCCACACCCATACATGCCCTCACCCCCCAGAGTTTTGCGTCCATTTTTTATGCTTATATGCATGCATACAAGTCCTTCGTTTGATTTCATAACTCCCCCTCCTCTCCCTAACTTTCCCCCTGTAATTTGAAAGTCTGTTTGATGCTTTACTGTCTCTGTATCTATCTTTTTGTTCATCACTTTATAAAAAATATGGAACGCTTCACGAATTTGCGTGTCATCCTTGCGCAGGGGCCATGCTAATCTTCTCTGTATCGTTCCAATTTTAGTATATGTGCTGCCGAAGCGAGCACTAGAAATGTTTTTAAAGCTTTTTTTTTTTTTTTTTTTTTTTGGTGCCCTGCTGGTGTGGCTCAGGGGCTGAGCGCGGATCTATGAACCAGGAGGTCACGGTTCGATTCCCGGTCAGGGCACTATGTCCAGGTTTTGGGCTTGATTCCCAGTGCGGGGGAGGTATAGCTGATCGGTGTTGTCTCCCATCCTGGATGTTTCTATCTCCCTCTCCCTTCCTCTCTGAAATTGATAAAAAGGTATTTAAAACATGGTTGTTATTAATGGTATTCTTCTCTGTGTCTTTTATTTTCTGCTTCCTTCTCAAGACAGCCTTCCCCAGGTGTGAGGGCCTTCCCTTGCTGAACGCCACCTGCGCACATCATCTCCGCCACACGGGCAACTGAAACCCCCTTTTGCTCCTTTCGAGAGGGAAAAGGTTTCAGGTGCACAATGTGGCCCACTGTTTAAGAGGTGAGGGAGGACTGAGTTACACGGCCACCTACAGCGTCTTGCCTTTTTTTTTTTTTTTTTTTTTTGAAGCCAGGCTCCCAGCGGCCACCGACTTCTTGTCCAGAACACAGCAGATTAAACCCCCGTGCCGTGCTTCCGTGACCTCGGAGGCAACAGGAAAACTGTGTTGTCTGGGTCGGAAACCTACCTTTTCGGGTGCTGTTTAAACATCTATGATTTCCGTGGGCCGTGAGCTCCGTGTTGGGAACACATCTCAATTTTATTTGCTGCTGGAAGCGGCCTGGGCCCCTCATTAGTACATCAGAGGTCAGATGCACGCAGGGGCGGCAGCTGGGACACTAATGATTTCATACGGCTTTGTATGACCGCCGGCCGCCCGCGGTGCTGTAAATCGGACTCGGGGCTCTCATTCTCCCCCCACCCCCCCAAAAAACCTCCAGGGAGTGGGTCCGAGAACTGCCTCTTGTGAGATAGAACTTAAGATAATATTTACAGTGGGGGGGGGCAAAGGAGAAATAATGCCTAATGTGGGAGCATTGTGGGAAGAATGGTAGCAACCTATTCGAAGTAAATTACATCTGGCCATTGGAGTAGCTCATTTATGGGCTCAGCGAGTATTTATTAGGTCCTTAGCTAGGAAGAGTGCCATACCTGCAACTTCGCCCCATCAACACTAGGTTGTCGTCGTGTGTCACCCCCCCCCCCCAAACCCCCCAATTTTTACAATTTTTTTTTAAAGTCCTCACCTGCAGGTATGTTTTTAAATTGATTTTGAGGGAGAGAGAGAGAGAAGCTTCTATTGCTTCCTGTGTGGGCCTGCCTTGACTAGGCATTGAACCTGTAACCTGGGTATGTGCCCTGACTGGGAATCGAACCCGCAACCTTTTGGTGTATGGGACAACACTCCAACCAACTGAGCTACCTGGCCAGGGCTCCCTCACCCTTTTTTAAAGATACAATTTTTAAAATTTACATAAAATAAATAGATTGTAGCCCTGGCTGGTTTGGCTCACTGGATAGAGCATCGGCCTGGGGACTGAAGGGTCCCAGGTTCGATTCCGGTCAAGGGCATGTACCTTGGTTTGCGGGCACATCCCCAGTGGGGGGGTGTGCAGGAGGCAGCTGATCAATGCTTCTCTCTCAGTGATGTTTCTAACTCTATCCCTCTCCCTTCCTCTCTAAAAAATCAATAAAAAAATATATTAAAAAAAATAAAATAAATAGATTGTAAATTTGCGATTTGAGTTTTGACAATTGTGTATACATCTGTGTACTCATCAAGATATTAGGGCATTTCCATCACTCCAGAACAGTTGCTTTGAGTGCCCTCCAGTCACTCCTGTTTTTACCTGCAACTTCTCTGCTTTTTTTTTCCCCTTCCCACCTCTGATTAGTTTTGCCTTCATATACATGCAACTATGCAGTCTGTTATTTTTTTATTCTGGCTTTTTCCACCAAGCATATGCCTTCGAGATTTTTCTGCGTGATTGCAGCAGTCCGTGAATTCATTTTCAGTGCTGAAAAATAGTCTGTTGTGTGGGTTATACCATCCTGTTTTTCTGGTGTGGAAGTTTTTATTTCTAGACTGGAAGAATGTTTTAAACACCCGAGTTTCATTTAAGTAAGTTAGTTTATTTGATAAAAAGTAGCGTTCGGTAGGCAGTAATCCAAAACACAATTCAGGCATGTTCCACGTGCCCCTCAAGGGTGTCATAACCGGGATCGGTCCGTTGCAGGAAACGCCGAGTGCATGTGTGTCCTTTGGCCACTGTGGGCCAGTGTCAGAGCCTTCAAGAAATGTGAGTGAGGCCTGGCCGGTGGCACTGCAGGAGGCAACCAATCACCAATGGATGTGTCTCTCTCACATCTGTGCTTCTCTCTCTCTGTCCCCCCTCCCTTCCACTCTCTTAAAAAAAAAATCAATGGAAAAATATCCTCAGGTGAGGATTAACAACATCATCAACAAAAAATGTGAGCGAGACTCCAGGCTGTGGGCAGCAAACCCTGCTGGCCTTGGTGGGCACGGGCCATGATTGGGCCTCGGGCTGCATGTGGTGGGACAGAGATAAGAGGCTCCAGCCTGAAGATCAGAATCTGGCTGGAGTGAGGGAGCTGCTGCGGGGCTGGCTTCCCCAGAGGCAGGCACTGGGGGCCTGGATCGTGAACTTGTTTGTCAGCAGCGGGGAAAGGCAGGGGAGGAAGCAGATGCAGGCCCAGCAAGGCTCTCTCACTGCCGGCAAAATGGAATGAGCTAGAGGCGGAGCTCTGTGTCGTGTCTCCCCCCCCCGCCATCCTGGGAGTTGCCGTGTATATTGTCTCACACTGGGTATTTGATGCCACGGTATTTATACTTTAAAAATTAGATGTTTCTTCTTATGGCTTCACAAAGGCTCTGAGAAATGCTGTCTTCCGCCCAAATCCCCCTGCCCCTCCCCACGTCCACCTCTGCCCTTTGTTCACCTGGTGGGTTTCTCTTGTCCGCTTAAACTAACTGCAGCTCCTTGAGTAGCGCCGAGCCTGCAACCAGTTTACATACATGTCCTTGACCGGAATCGAACCCAGGACCCTTGGGTCTGAGAACCGACACCCTATCCACTGAGCCAAACCGGTACTCTTTGATTCTTTCTGTTGCTTGGTGAGGCCTGGTGATGAATTTTACTTAGCTAGCTGGCCAGGCAGGTAGTAATGTGTGCCCTTGGGATCAGATGTGCTTCGAAATTTCTTTTCTTTTTTTTTAAAATATATTTTATTGATTTTTTTACAGAGAGGAAGGGAGAGGGATAGAGAGCTAGAAACATCGATGATAGAGAAACATCGACCAGCTGCCTCCTGCACACCCCCCACCGGGGATGTGCCCGCAACCGATGTACATGCCCTTGACCGGAATCGAACCTGGGACCTTTCAGTCCGCAGGCCGACGCTCTATCCACTGAGCCAAACCGGTTTTGGCCGAAATTTCTGATTTTGGAAATTTTGAGGCACGTCTGTGGCGTTGTTACTAAATAGATGCATCTACATGCATCTTATTTAGTAACAACACCACAAAATAATGAGTATTAGCGTTGCTTCAGTAACTACACGAACACTCACAGTCAGTGGTAAAAACCATGCATCATGTTCAGGTTTTGCTGCCCAGTAGCTTACAGTCTTCAGGTTTGGGACCGTAGTCTCCTTCGTCTCTGCAGCAGCCACGACTGCGGAGGCAGAGCACAACCAGGCTTGCCTTCCAGTCCCGTCACTGGCCCCCTCGCCTGGCGCCCCCCTGCTGGCTTTTTGTGTGCATTGGGTCTTGTTGGGAACGGGAACAGGTCCTTGCTAACCTGTGTTCCTCCCGTGGATGGAGGTTGAGCTGACCTAACCTTGTTAAATTCGAGAATCCTTACTAGCCACCCTGGACAAGTAGATGCTTCCCCGATACATCCAGTGACATATCAGTTGGAAACGTGGCCAAGTTGAAAATTGTGGGTTGTATATAGAACAGGGGTTAGTCCCTGCAGCATTGCTTGTGATTAAAAACAACAACAACAACAACAGGACTTGCAGCCATTCTTAAGGCAGACAGCTTGACTTGACCCACGACACTCTCCCAAGTTGAATATGGTTCAGTGAAAAAAAAGTTGACTATGATGTACCCCTGTTTGTCTTCTAAAAATTCCCATGGGTAGAATATAGCATATTTTTTGGAATGATGATGTGAATTGGGAGATTTAAAACTGTGTCTTTGTGTATTAAAAACACAGGGAGTTCCCTATCTAAATTTTTTCAGACACTCCCTTTCCCCACACAAAAAAATAATTTGTCCTCAGCCCAGCTCTGCTATTTTGAGCTTGGTGGTGCTTGTGCCGGGAAAAGGGTCCAGATTTCTTTCCGGGGGTCGGGGAGTGCAGGTCACAGCAGCAGCACGTGGCCAGGGAGACAGGAGGAGCCCACCCCACCCCCCCCCGCCTGCCTTGGGTTTGGACTCGGTATTCAGTGTATTTCCCATAAATCAAGGAAAGCTTGGTTTTGGTGTTCGTGAATAGACTCCGCTTTGTGGCTGGGACTTCACTCCTTGAACTTGGCTTGCCCACTTTTTTAAAGAGGAGAGCCCGCCCGGTGGCACACACTGATAAGGCTTCTGGTTGTCACCAGTCATTCTTCATCCACTTCGTTTCTATCGTGGGAAACTAAGCAGCCCTTTTTGGGTGGGTGGGTGGGTGGGGACCTCTTTCTCTCTAAGCCGGAGTTTGTGGGAGGCCAGATGTCCCCAGTCGTTTTAAGAGATGTTAGGGGGGGGGAAATACATCTCCAAGGTAACTTTAACAGCGGTTAATATATTGTATTTCATTTGTGGGGTATGAGGCAAAATACCCCACATCCTTGGCGCTTGCATTCTTCGATGATGCGGGCGGTTGTCTTTAAAACTAGAAGCTCGTCCTTACAGAGGTGCTGCGGTGTGGATGAATTCCTTGTGGGATCGCAGGTATTAGAAAAAGTAGGTTTCCACTAAAGGGCGCGCGCGCACACAGAGTCTCGTTCCTTAACAAAGCGCTTTATTTAAGCTCGGGCTAAGGTAAACCTGCCTGCTTGGTATTTTTATTTATTTATTTTTTCTTTAACCTCCCCCCTTCCTCCCCTGCTGGGCCCACATTCCTAGGTCTTTGTCTCTGCCTGGTATTTTAGAAATTTTGGGAGAGGAAGGCAGTGGGTGGGGCCTCCTGGAAGCTGGGGGCAGGGAAGAGGGTGGTCACTTGCAAGGTCAGAGGTCGAGCCTGCTCCATTCAGCTGGGGCAGCCAGATTGTCGCCATGCAGGGGCGGGGGGAGGTGGGGGTGAGGGGGCGTGTCTGTGCATCTGCCTGGGAAGGCCCAAACAGGCAGCCCCAGGCCCTGGAATTCCTCCCACCAGAGGCCTGCTCCCCCCCGCCCCCCCCCCCCACAACCCCACCCCCTTCCTGGAGCCATAGTTCATGGCCTCTGCTACATTTCTGGCCTTGGACCCTCCACACAGCCCTTTCTTTGGAAGATGTGGGTTTCCCAGTTTGCTCTGTTAAAAATAATCTTGCCGCTGATTCAGAGAATTGCACCCATGTACACATCCTTACCTATTGATCGTGCTTCACAGGCTCTGAAATATGGTGGGTTTTCGACCTTAGACATTTCGAGTAGATGAGATGCGGAGCTTCTAAACGGGAGTGCGAAAATCTTCCCCAAGTTCCACTCCAACTTTTTGTTAGAGAGTTTATCTAGTGGATCGCATTTTCAGTATTTGGACAACCCGTGTTGTTGTTTTTAACGTCAGTGATTTATTAATTACAAGCACCATGCGGCCGTGGTTCTGCTCACCCACAGCTTTTTTATGACCAGCTGGCTGGGTGCTCCCCACGCCCCGCCCCAGCGTGGCCTAGCGCTGCATCGATCCCATGTGAAATGGTGCCAAGTGGGATTGCGTCCAGGGACCCGGGACCCCCTTTGTCCATTCTTGGAGGTATCTTGGCTTTCCAGCCTGCACATGGGAGGGGCCTGGTGCCAGGGGCTTCGGGCACCGTCCCTCACCCCCACCCCCCCCCCACCCCCACCCCCCCCCCACCCCCGTCCCTTCCACCCTCTGACCAGGATTTCTTCTCTGGCCACTTCACCTGCAGAATTCTTCGGCACCTCTCACTTGTCGGATTCACCAGGTTCCCCTTAATTCCTGGCAGTTGCACAACTGGCACCTGGAGCGGCCCAGAGTTATTTCCAAGCCTCTTGGTTTCTGAGGTCGAGACCCTCGAGCAGGGGTCCTCAAACTTTTTAAACGGGGGGCCAGTTCACTGTCCCTCAGACCGTTGGAGGGCCGGACTATAGTTTAAAACAAAACTATGAACAAACTCCTGTAGGGGTCTCCTGAGGCACCTGGTCAGCCTGGCTAAGGTTGTCCCATGACCAGGTCGTGTCAGGCTCAGGTGAACAGCCTAAGGTTCTTGGTCACTCAGCTGCCTGTGCAGAGAGATGAGCTGTTGCCCAGCGATAGCTGGTCCGTCCACACAGCTGTCGGGGACCACAGGCTACTCCTGAGAAGAGGTAGAGAAGATTGCTTTAACTGTGCGGCAGGAGGGGGGCAGGAGACAGAAGGTTGGCCAGCATGCCTCCTCCTAATTTGAAAGGAACCTTCTGAGGGGAGTTTTTCACACTTGCCATTAGCATAGGGGTGATCCCTTTCTTCCCATGACAAATGGAGGGAGCAAAGGGAAGCAATGTGGCTGAAACCTGTGGGCGAATTGCTTTAGCATCACATCATTAAAAAAAAAAAAAAGAGAGAGAGAGAGAGAGACCCCAGGAATTTACCCCAGATGCATCCAGCGTCGCGTCTTGTGGTTAGTATTTAAGGTTAGGTAGAGAATTTTGGGTTTACCAGGTTAGAAAGATGAGCTCACCTCCACACGGTGGACCTGCTTTTAAGAGTATGATGGGTCTTGAAGAAGGCAAGTTGCCAACAAGTGGTTTTCAGTCTACCATGGCTCCTGAACGGCATCTCGCTGGATGGCAAAAAAGTGGTAGAAAACTAGGAACCTGACCATGGTCTCCCTCCTGTAGTATAGACTCCATAAAACACGCCACCGTCAGAGCCATTTCTTTCTTTTTTTTAAAAATATTTTATTTTTTTACAGAGAGGAGGGAGAGGGAGAGAGAGTTAGAAACACCGATGAGAGAGAAACTTCGATCAGCTGCCTCCTGCACACCCCCCACTGGGGACGTGCCCGCAACCAAGGTACATGCCCTTGACCGGAATCGAACCCGGGACCCTCCAGTCCGCAGGCCGACACACTCTATCCACTGAGCCAAACCGGTTAGGGCCAGAGCCATTTCTTAAAAGTAGGAACGGAGTATTCTAAATCTTTGCCTCTAACCCAGAGTGGAGCAGGCCTGTCGACTGGGCTGAGCCGCTTGGGAGATCATTTCCTAGTGGGTGTGCTTCATGCCACGACTTGGACGGGCCAGTACAGTGATCTGGAAAAGGAGAGGAACAGCATTCTCCCTGTTTGCCTCGGGGCTGTTTCTGTGGGGGACTTTCAGCCTAATAGGAACTTTCTGGCCTCAGGGCTCCCACCAACCCTTTCTCCCTCCTTATCTCTGTCTCCCTGTCTCCGGTTCTCAGCCTGGATGAGCTCTGGAACCCCTTAGACCTCCAGGGGAGACCGAGCAAGGTGCCGTGGGCTCTGCATGAGGAGGCCAGGACCAGGCATGGGTTGCAAGCAACTCTTGAGAAGTCTCCGGCCACACGCAGTACCGTGTACAGATGGCGTGTTGTAGAATTGTGCACCTGAAGCCTGTATCATTCTGGTAACCCAATGTGTCACTGCAATGAATCCAATTAAATAAAAAAATAAAAAAGAAGAAGTCGTAGGTTGGCCTCCTTGCTCTGCCTTTGCTAGCCGCGAGGCCTTAAGCCCCTCAGAACCTCTTGTCTTCATCTGGAGATGACGTGCATGGCGCGTTGTGTGTGTGAGAGAACCCCCTTCGACACCGCTCCCCTGCCTCCTGTTGCGTGTTGGCTGGCTTTGCCTCACACCCAAGCGCACCAGAGGCAAATTTAAGCTCTGCTCTTGAAAGCAGTCCAGCAAACATTTACGGAGAGTGGTGCTAAGTACCCTGCTCTGTGGAGGGATACGAGGCTGGCCCAGTTTCTGTGCCAAGGGGCTGTCGCTCTTGAGAGCTCCTCATTTATCAGCAGGTGGAGGCGGTGCCAGCCCTTCCTCTCCCTCCCTCCCTCCCTCCCTCCCGGCATGCTGGGCCCCAGGGAAATACAGAACATCGGCTCTCTCAGCATGGGCTGCCTCCCAGGGTCCAGCGCCTTCCTTGGGACAGCTTGGCAGGAAGAAGAAAGACAAGAAGCTGGCTGACCTTACCCCACTAGCTTTTTGCCTTCGTTCCAGGAGCTTAAGCCCTTAGCTTGCTCGAGTGCCTGGA
The DNA here is from genome assembly GCF_027574615.1 of Eptesicus fuscus. Lineage (NCBI taxonomy): Eukaryota > Metazoa > Chordata > Mammalia > Chiroptera > Vespertilionidae > Eptesicus > Eptesicus fuscus. The sequence goes on along the minus strand of NC_072490.1, from coordinate 12,781,777 downwards.
GAACCATGCTCTGCATGTTGTGCTAACCTCCTTGACGGGTGCGTGTGTGTGTGTGTGTGTGTGTGTGTGTGTGTGTGTGGCAGCAACCTGTGGTGTGAGGCTGATGGATATTGGCCTCTAGCCTCGCTTCACACGCCCCCAGAGGCAGGGGAGGTGAGAGAAAATTTCTGGTGTGTTCTTTCATTGGGGCTACCAACCTCAGATCAGGAAAACATCATCTTCGAATATTTCTGGGTAATCAATCTGAGATACAGGGAAATACACTGAGTGGCCAGATTATTACGATCTCTGAACGCATAATAATCTGGCCACTCAGTATATATATATATATTAGAGGCCTGGTGCATGAGTTCGTGCCATGGGTGGGGTCCGGCCAGCCTGGCCAGGGGGAGGGGACATGGGTGGTTGGCCGGCCTGCCTGCTGGTCGAACTCCTGGTCAGGGGGACAATTTGCATGTTAGCCTTTTATTACACAGGATAGACACTGAGTGGCCAGAGTATTATGCGTTCAGAGATCATCATAATCTGGCCACTCGGTGTATTTTTGCCTTTGTAGTGTCTGAGTTTTGTTTCTGAATGAGACTGGAGTGGAATGATGATTGTCTTTCTTTTGACCGGGTGGGATGGGAAGAAGAGCAGTTAGTTGACTGCACTGCTCCCTGCCCTTGTCGGGTGTGTGCTAGGTTATTGGGAGTGGGGAGGGGTTGGGAGCCTGGGATCCAGAGCCCCTGTTGCTGTCCTCTCTGACTCCAGGCCCGCGGCTCTCAGTAACGCCTGTCCCCTCTCTGGTCCCCAGGTGCTGCACCTGTACTGTGACACTTGCTCGGTGCCCATCTGTCGTGAGTGCACAATGGGCCGGCACGGGGGCCACAGCTTCATCTACCTCCAGGAGGCACTGCAGGACTCCCGGGCTCTCACCATCCAGCTGCTGGCTGACGCCCAGCAGGGCCGCCAGGCGATCCAGGTCAGTCCTTCCCCACACCCTTCACCTACTTCCTTGTGCATAAAACCTTCCCCACTCCCTTTCAGATGGCGTGTGTAGATTGCTGGGCAGACGCCAGCGTGTGGGGGCCGTGGCGGAACAATGACCCAAGTGAGCTCATGTGATATCCATGCAGCAATAATCCCTGGGGCTGGGGCTGGGGCGGGAGGGGTGGGGACCACCTTGAAGTCTTGTGCAGATTAGGATGTGGCCCAAAGTTAATGGCTGGTCTAGGCTTGTTCCCTTCACTTTAGCCTGGGCCCCTATCACATCATCTGTCTGTTTCCCATCCAGCCCCTCCCCAGTTCCAGGTGGACGACAGAAGGACTGGGAGCTAGACGCTGTTCAGACAGAGACCTTTGCTATTCAGATTTATTTGTTTGTTTGTTTATTTATTTATAGGTGAGAAAGAAGCGAGCACGGGCAATTTCCCATAAGATTCAGAGTCTCAGAACTCTTTCCTGGGTGATCAGGTCACATCCTGGTCATTTAGACTCTTGTTTCTGTTTAGTTTCTGATCTCTTTGGGGTTAGGGACACATGTAACTTGGGGTCATAGCAGCGTTCTCTCTCCCACAGTCAGGTAATACTGTGTGCCTGAACTGATTTTGAATCTCCTTGCCTGATCCAGGTTTTCGGAACACAGAAACACCATGAGATGTTGGCCTTTGTTCTGTAGGCTAAGCTGGAAAATCAAGGAACACTGCTAACCCTTGAGCAGAAATTGAATAGGGAACTATTGTTAGTTACACGCTAGCGTGTTTGAGTAAGTGAATTGTTTAAAAAAAAAAAAAAGCATCTTTTAGCCCTCATCGGTTTGGCTCAGTGGATAGAGCCATCAGCCTACGGACTGAAGGGTCCCAGGTTCGATTCCGGTCAAGGGCATGTACCTTGGTTGCGGGCACATCCCCAGTAGGGGGCGTGCAGGAGGCAGCTGATGGATGTTTCTCTCTCATCCGATGTTTCTAATTCTCTATCCCTCTCCCTTCCTCTGTGTAAAAAAAATCAATAAAATATATATTTTTTAAAAAGTATCTTTTTAGGAAAGTGGTTGAAGAACTGACCGTGTGCTCTAGGGAAGATGGTTTAAGGATGGTTTAGATTTGAATACATTTCTCCATAGCCGTCACTTTCCCGTGCGTGATACTGAAGTAATCTTTCTGATGAGTCAAATTGTCTGGTATCCAAGTCCTAACATTGAAGGTTTGAGAGTCTGTTTCCAGAATGATGGACTCTGTCGTGTTCTTATCATGCCTTCAGAGTGTCTCTGTCTCGTGGCTGCTGTCACATCGCATGTGTCAGCACCCTCACTGGTACATACTCGGTTTTATTTCTGTTCTCTCCTAATGACTGTGTCCTGAATGAAGTGGTTTGTGGTTTCCATTTTTATGCCACTACAGTTAGGACCTTTGTCAAGTGCTTGTCCCGGACGCAGGCTTCTTTCTAAGACACCGTCACCTGGGGAGTTTAAAGAACCACCGATGTCACCCTTGCTGGTGTGGCTCCTTTGGGTGCCTTGCCTTTGTGCACCACAAGGTTGCCGGTTTGATTCCCCTTCAGTGCACATCCCCGCGTGGCAGGCTCAATCCCCAGTAAGAGGGTGTGTAGGAGACAGCCGATGGACGAGTCTCTCTCATCGTTGGTGTTTCTATCTCTCCCTCTCTCCCTCTCTGAAACCAATAAAAATATATATACACATTAAAAAAATAAATAAACACGGTCCCTCTTCATGTTAAAGCAAGAGTAATAGCTATTTGCACCATTTTGCACAAAAATGAGAACTGAGCTTAATGTCTAAGCACAATTGTTTTAGGTTGTACAGATGAAATGTTGAATCTAGACTTTTGGATTAACTTTATCCCTTATCTCCTGTTTGTCTTTTATCATTTCTTGGGTCATCCTAAGAGACTAAGGTCCCCTGTGGACACTCCTACTTGCCGTGATGGAAAGTTGCCACAGCTATGCTGAGAATGCCCGGTCTCTCTTGTGAACTAATTTAAACGATCCCCAAAAGTAGATCAAGGAAACATTGTTTTTTTTCTATTATAAATATCGAAACGGAAGAACAAAATTAATTGCTTTGCCCAAGCAACCAGCTCTCCTCAACCAGAGGCCTTCCCTTGTCTTCAGTGAGGACCAGCAAGGCCTGTTGACTGGGCCCCTGCTTTGTTCCAGGCACTGAAATAGGTGCTTTCTGCATACATAGTAGTGCTTTTATGGTGTGGGTGTCATTCTTTCCATTTTGCAAAGAGAACGCTTTGCTCTAAAGAAATTAACCTCAAGTAACCTGCCAAGAGGCACACTAAGGGTGAATAGAATTGCAGTTTGAATCCAAAACTGACACTGTTTCTCATTTGGGAAGCATGTGAGCAGGTATCCTCTCTCTAGCTCCCCAACCCCCTCTTATGCAATGTGCAAGCCCCCCCTCCCCATGCACCCCCCCAAATACGGAGAAAAATCGTGGTTGAAGAACTTTAATACACCATGACCTAATTTAAAAATTTCCCATGCTGTCTTAATTAGGACTCTTGGTTGCAATGGACTAAAAGGGAATGAATAGTCTCAGGTGACCAGGTAGAAGAATATGGATGGATCAGGCTTCAGGTATCCAGGGACGCAGACCTTGGTGCCAGCACTGTCAATCATTTAGCCCTGTCCCTCTCTCCATGGTAACCTCATTCTTGCTACTGGACCTGGGCTTATCCACGTAGTGCCGAGCGAAAGGTGGGCTTTAAGTGGCGATCGCTTCAGGCCTGCACCGTTCAGCAAGCCACCCTCAGGGAAAGAGTGGGTATCCTTTCCCCCCTCCTCTCTCCTTTTGGGGTGGGGGGGAGGAGGCTGGAACATCCTATATAATAAAAGCCCAGTGACCAAAACGGCGGAACCATCAGAGACCAGAAGGACCATGGCCCCTTGCCCCTTGCCCCGCCCCCCAGCGAGTGGTTAGGGGCGATAGGTCGGGCGATCAGGCAGGTGGGCGAGCAGTTAGGAGCCAGTGGTCCTGGATTGTGAGAGATGTCTAACTGCCAGTTTAGGCCCTATCCGCAGGGATGCCCTGCGGGATTGGGCCTAAACCAGCAGTCAGACATGGCCCGAGGGCTTCTGGATTGCGAAGGGGTGCAGGCGAAGCTGAGGGACAACGCCCCCCCCCCCCCCCGCCCTGCCCCTCCCGTGCACACATTTTGTGCACCGGGCCTCTAGTCCATATACAAAATCCCAGGGAAGGGCCCTTGACTGGCCTGTCTTTTTTTCATTCCTCCTTGGGCACCGTGGCTGGGGGCACTATGATAGGGAGTTCCCTTTGGAGCAAATGAATGAGCATTTAACATCTCAAAGTAAAGGAGACTAGGCAGCCACATCTGCAGGTAGATTTAAGTTCTTATTAACTTCACACCACCTTTAAATGAGTATTAGTAACCCAGAAATATGTTTTTTACAACAGTGGGCTCAGTACAGTTTGGGGGGGGGGGGGCGTTGTTTTAATTTACATTTAACAGCTTTTGTTTAGAAAAACTTTTCAGAAACTCCATTCCCTTCCTTCAACCAGAGGATAGTTGTCTCACTGGTTTCCCCTCTGTATTTGGGAGATAATAAAAAACTCACTAGAGGCTCAGCAGCGGTGTTTTTGCCTTTTTTCTGGTCACTTCTGGACCCCGAATCGCACACTGATCCTCGTCTATGTGTTTGTGTTGGGGCCAGAGGCTTGAGATGTATATTGGCTGCTCTCCTGTCCTTCCTTTATAATAAAAGGGTAATATGCAAATGACCAAACGATGCAAGGACAGGTCACTATGATGTGCACGGACCACCAGGGGGCAGGCGCTCAATGCAGGAGCTGCCCCCTGGTGGTCAGTGCGCTCCCACAGGGGAAGCGCTGCTCAGCCACAAGCTGGGCTGGCGAGCACAGCGGCCCACCTCTGGCAGCACTAAGGATATCCAACTGCTGTTTAGGCTCCGGCTTAGGCTCCACGTGAGTGGACCTAAGCCATCAATCGGACATCCCCCGAGGGCTCCTGGACTGCAAAAGGGCGCAGGCCAGTCTGAGGGACCCCCCCCCCCCCCCCCTCCCCCCAGTGTCTGAATGTCGTGCACCGGGCCTCTAGTAATAAGTAAGCAGCCGTGCCCTGTAGGCAGTTTGTGCATTAATCTCCCTCATCTCGTCTTGAGCACCTTCTTTTTTTTTTTTAATTCTTTAATATATTTTTATTGATTTCAGAGAGGAAAGGAGGAGGGAGAGATAGAAACATCAACGATGAGAGAGAATCATTGATTGGCTGCCTCCCGCACGCCCCCCACTGGGGATTGAGCCTGCTACCCCAGCACGTGCCCTTGACTGGAATCGAACCCAGGACCCTTGAGTCCACAGGCCAACGCACTATCCACTGAGCACCTTCTTTTCCTCCCATCCTGATGTCCTCCTCAGCTTCTTTTCAAGATTAGTTTCTGTGTAAGCTTCTAATAAATCATTCCTGGGTGGGAAGAGTGTACATAAAAAAGACATCTCTCCCATTGACTGTTTGCTTGTGTGTTTCTTAAAAAAAAATCCAGTGTTAAATTACAAGTGTTGGATGTACAGTGGACCATGAACCACAGTCCCCAATATTTATAAAAAGCACCCAGAAGTCAACCCTTTGATTAATTCTAGACAGCCCAGTAAAGGGAATTACCCTGATGAGAGTCTAGAGTTGCCCATAACAACGAAAGCATGGAAGATGCTTGTGGTGTTACCTCATCATTTTTATTGCTTTTTAGAATATTCTATTACTTGGATTCTTCCTGAAAAATATACATCATTCTGGTCACCTGTGTAATTAGAGGGTTTTATGAGGTGCACTGATTACCTGGGGGTATTCATAAGCAGGATAGGACCATGGTTTCTCTCCACATAAGAGAGCCTTGATTTTTTTAAAAACTGTTTTATGTCTTTTATCACATTTAAGATGCCATTGGGTGTAAGATGCACATTTATTTTATATACAACTAATGAAGGAAAAACTGCTGACTTTTTTTTGTTAATCCTCACTTAAGGATATTTTTTTCCATAATTTTTTCTTTTAAGAGAAAGAGGGAGCGCCCTAACTGGTTTGGCTCAGTGGATAGAGCATTAGCCTGCGGACTCAAGGGTCCCAGGTTCGATTCCCGTCAAGGGCATGTACCTTGGTTGCAGGCACATCCCCAGTAGGGAGTGTGCAGGAGGCAGCTGATCAATGAATGCTTCTCTCTCATCAATGTTTCTAACTCTCTATCCCTCTCCCCTCCTCTCTGTAAAAAAATCAATAAAATATATATATTTTTAAAAAAAAAAAAGAGAGAGGAAGAGGGAGGGAGGGAGCGAGGATGAGTGAGAAGAAACATCAATGTGAGAGAGACACATCAGTTGGTTCCTGCATGCACTGCATGCTCCCCGAACAGGGTAGGGGAACAAACCTGCAACCCAGGTATATGCCCTTGACCAGGAATCGAACCCTGGACCCTTTGGTCTGCAGGCCGACGCTCCAACCACTGAGCCATGTACTGACCATTTTAAGATAAATCGTAGTTTCCAAGCTCTTAAGTGTGATTACAATTATATGAGTACAGTAGAGTATTTTTCATTATCTGCTATCGTGGCCTGCACATTTATGCACTTTTGTTACCTTCTGGTTATCGGTGCACTTTAAATACCAGCCATTAGGCCACCCCAGTTCTCCATGGCAGACATCACTAACCGCTCTCTGCACTCCGCCCTAGGAAACCCTGTATGGCCTCAGACTCCTCAGTACTAAGTGGTCAGCTGGCACGCACAGACCGGTTTCGCTTGCCCAGATTGAGACCCTCAATTTCAGATGTTTGATTGGATCTGTGTTAACATTTAGAAGATAATAACATATTTTTTTCTCTCAAGCCCCATGCTTGTTGGTTGTTGTTGTTTTCCCCCATTTTAACTGCAAATTGTGTTTCTGTTTTCAAAGTTGACTCAGCCCCTTCCCCACTGTCATCCTCCCCAACCCACCTGCCTCTTGGCTCCTTCAAAGGCCCTGCTTTCAGTAATGGGAACGAGTTCGGCAGGTCCTGGCTGCGCATCTTGGAATGCGGTGCTTGACTGGTTTGTGCACGATTTAGAAAGCAAAGATCCATTTTGTCTGCAACGCGGCTTTTACGACTCTCAACCCTAGGATTGATGTTATTCTTGCATGCTTGGGGGTGACTGAGATTGAAGTAAGAGCTTTTCACCCCGTCCACCTGCTTGAAAAATGGAAGGAACGGTTCTTGCTAGAGAATGGGAGTTCCAAAACCCAAGGGCTTGGCTTGTAGGGATCTGGCAGGGCCTAAGGGAGCAAGCCTTGCTAGGGGACAGTAGGGGAAGAGGTGAGTAGAGTCACACCGCACCCCACCCCACCCCCAAGCAAAGGAGGTGGTCGTTGCTTTCCCAGCCAGTTCTTGCCCTAAAGGAGTGTTGGTTGGCCTTGTTATTTTCAAATCCTGAGATTTTTATAGAAATCTGTTTGGTATATAATGAATGACATTGGTGAAAATAGAAAGCAGTTTGCCACCTCTGCTGACCATTGAGGAAACATGAAGAAACATTTAGCTGGTGTGGGTCAGTGGTTGAGCATCGACCTATGAACCAGGAGGTTATGGTTCGGTTCCCGGTCAGGGCACATGCCCCGGTTGCCCGGGTTTTGGGCTGAATCCCCAGTAGGGGTCGTGCAGGAGCAGCCAATCAGTGATTCTCATCATTGATTGTTTTGTTTCTCTCTCTCCCGCTCCCTTCCTCTCTGAAATCAATAAAAAAGAAATATTATGGTCCAACTAGCATAGCTCAGTGGTTGTTTCAGGGCATATCCCCGGTTTTCGGGCTCGATCCCCAGTGGGGGGGATGTATAGGAGGCAACCGATCAATAATTCTCTCTCATCATTGATGTTTCTATCTCTCCCTCTTCCTTCCTCTCTCTAAAATCAATAAAACAATATTTTTTTAAAAAAGAGATATTATAGACACAGGCGTGGTTGTGTCAGATATTGACACCTCTGTGCTAATTAATAACCAACACACCTGAAAACAGGTTGTGCCCGGCGCGAAGTTCTCCTCTCCCGCCCTTTCTCACCTGCACCACGTGATGCTGGGGCTGCAGCCACTCCCTTCCGGCCACTCCCTGGAAGTGGGAAGAAGGGACTTGCTTCTTCCTCTTAACTTCTTACTGTTATCAGGGGCGTATTTTCATCCTGGCTGCAGAAGTTGCTTCCAGTGTCTTGCTTTTGCCACTCCCAGGATGAACTGGAAAAACCCCAATTTCTTCTCTTTGTTCTTGGGAACTCCCGAGGGGTCGGTGGCTACTTCCCCCCCAGTTACTGTCTGTCTCTCATCCTCAGCGTGCCCTTTGTCCTAGCCCTGCTCCAATTCCTCGTTAGCCAGAGTCTTTACATTAAATTGTCTCTGTTTCCATGTCTAGGGAGGTCTCTCTTTTTCCGAATCCATCTTGACTTGACAGCCTGAGACATTTGAAATCTACCCAACCCCATTCTATCTGCTTGTATGCACACTTGCTTTTGTTGGTCATTCATTCTGGTTTTTTGATCGTAAGGGATAATTTAGACAAATTCACCTGCTTCCGTTTGTTGGCTACTTGTTAGTTTCCTAGAGCAGTGGTCGGCAAACTGCGGCTCGCAAGCCACATGTGCGGCTCGCGAGTCGCGGTTTGCCGCTCTGTTGACTAAAGAGTTTGCCGACCACTGGACCTAGACTAAATGCTACCGTGTAGTTGGAAGCTGTGAGGATTAGGCAATGGTGGCACATTGTGTGCAAAGAGGTAAAGGGTAGTATATGACAGTGGACGGCAGACTCATTAGTCAACAGAGTGGCAAACCGCGGCTTGCGAGCTACATGTGGCTCACGAGCCGCAGTTTGCCGACCACTGTCCTGGAGCTACTTCAACAACTTATCACCACCTGGGTGACTTCAAACACGGGAATGTGTTATCTCGCCGTTCTAAAGGCTGCAAGTCCAAAAGGAGGGTGTCAGCAAGCATGCGCTGTGCTCCTACTGGAAGGTCTAAGGAAGAACCGGTGCTGGCCAGGTGCCGTGGCCAGCTCTTTCCACGTGTTCCGTTGCATTTTCCTCACAGTCCTCCTTCATTTACCAAGGTTGGAGGCTAGGAACTCGTCCCAAGGCCTTTCAACTAGTAGGCGGTGGAGCCAGGATTTGAACCTGGTCACCCGACTCCTGTGTTGATCATCAGCCTGGTTTGCCCTGGACCGCCCCCGGTTTTTGACGTGTTCCGTATTCTGGATACTCCTCGGTCCCCAGGGTACACGGATGGTTGGTCACCCAATTCCTGGGCCCAGGTCAGGCTCCAAACTCTTGATGCTTCCCCAGGCCCCCCTCCTGGTTTGAGATGCCGGCTCTAAAACTACTGCACCATCAGCCGTCAGTTTAGAACCCCTGATTTAATACCTCGGTATCTCAGAGAAATCCTTTTGAAGACGTGTCATGTAATATTAATGAAAACACGAGGCCTTCTGTCTGGATTAATTTTTTATGAACAATAATACGTCTGATTAAACTGGCTGATTTACTAGAGCTGGTGGTACAGGGTTGGGGGGGGGGGAGGTGGGGGTGGCGGTGTTGATGGTCTCTCTCCACAGGGCACGGTTTCTGAGGTGACCAGTATTCCCAGTATGCATGTGGGGTTGGTTCTGGCTGGAAATGACATGACAGGAAGGGGATGGGTAACTGCTGGCTTGCAAGCCTGTTGTACACCCTCACGTGTGGGACGGGCCCAGCCCTCAGGGTTTCCCCCAGGTGGGCAGTAAGGCCAGACAGTCTGTGGGAAGGAAGTTGTTCGCGTGCCCGGGGCAGTGCATTTCACATCTGATCCGTATTCCCGGTTTTCGGCTGCGACCCAGCTACACTGGTGTCACTGTTGTCGGAGTAGCTCTTAACAGTCCTGACATTCACCCGGGTAGGTGCCATTTCCCATACAAAGACGTCCGGCGCTTGCCAGCAACTCCTTCAGTTACATGTCGGACAGATGCCATTCTCTCCCTAAGTGCCTGCTTTCTTTCCAAGGAAGTGGAGCAAGCGGTCTGGGGGGCCCTGGGAGTTTGCTTTTCAGGTCTGTGGCGTGGGGGGGGGGGGGGGCTTGAGGGGAGCAGACTTAAAACGTTTGGTTGGAGGCGTGTGAAGGTCCTCCTGATGCCACGCAATGGTTTCTGGTTTTCCAGCTGAGCATCGAGCAGGCCCAGACCGTGGCGGAACAGGTGGAGATGAAGGCCAAGGTGGTCCAGTCGGAGGTCAAGGCCGTGACTGCAAGACACAAGAAGGCCCTGGAGGAGCGCGAGTGCGAGCTGCTGTGGAAGGTAATGGGGAGAGCACGCCCACCCCCAGGCCGGGCCTCCTCGGCTGGCCAGCATTTCTTCCGTGGACCCCGGCTCTGAATGTAGATGACTTGGTAGTTTTCCAGAGTTCCACTGGCAGAAAAGCTCAGGGGTCCCTGGAACCTTGTGGGGGGGTGCTCTCCAGGCAGTAAAATAACAAGAAGCCTTTTCAGAAAGTGGTCGGGTACCGAGACTGGAAGGAGTCCCGAGTTTTCTGTGGCCCAAATGCTCCGAAGGACGCTGAAAGGACGGACGATCGAAACCCTTGTTAGGAAAGCAGGCTGGTGGGCAACATCCTTGTTTTTGGTGTCCTGGCTGGTTACGCTTCCTGAACCCTTGGGGAAGGCCAGTTTTCCACTTGGCGAGGGCAGTGAGCGTGTGCCCTTTCTTCCTGTTGGAGCAGGAAAGCATGCTGAGCGCACTGGTGTGCTGTTTAGATAAAAAATCAGCTGGAGCCCTCGCTGGTTTGGCTCAGTGGATAGAGAGCATCGACCTGCGGACTGAAGGGTCCCAGATTCGATTCCGGTCAAGGGCACATGCCCCCCCCCCCCCCCGGGTTGCGGTAGGGGGTGTGCAGGAGGCAGCCGATCAATGACTCTCTCTCATCATTGATGTTTCTATCTCTCTCTCCCTCTCCCTTCCTCTCTGAAATAAAAAAAAAAAAATGTTTTAAAAATCAGCTGGAAAGCTGGCTCTCCCTACCCAAGTCACCATCCCAGCATTTTCTTGTCTGATCTTCCCTCTCCCTTGTGAATGGGCCTGTGCCACACGCCAGTTCCACTATAATTACATTCTCTGAGCACGCAAGTGAGGCCACACACAAAGGGTGAGCGTAGGTGTGTGCATGCTTGTTTGATCATCAAACTATATGATGGTAGCGAGGTGGTACCTCGATTTCCGCAAGTGGCCCCGAAATGTCTCTGGGAGGCTACCTCGCATCTTTGCATGCTCCCATTTCGTTAGCTCCTAATCCGCTGCGTTCTGCTTCGTCCGACCTCTCAAGGAAGACGGCTCAAGTTGCTTTTTTTTTGACAAGAAGAGAAAGACTCCATGGGAGGAAAAAAGTCCCAAGATTTAATTCAGCACATATTTTACGTAGGCACCTCTGTGGCCCTGACACGGTTATCAGACACTCCGATGCCCCCGTGGTCTGTCAGCCTCCTGCCACCCACGACTGTTCATTATAACGGAAAGGGGCCCTCTCCTTGCAACCCGAGAGCGCCGTGGTGAACTCTGCCACAAACCCGCTCTTCTGGCTTTGCCGATGAAAAGGCCTTTGTGTGTTCCTGCGGATCTCACCTACGTTCTCATCCTCCCTCCCGGGAGGCTGACTCGCCGCCTCCTCCAAAGGCGGTTTTCTTTCAGGAGGAATGGAAAGCAAGTTTTGACTCTTCAGAGAAGCAAATTTTGGGAGAGGAGGAGAGAAAGAGAAAAAAAAAAAGAAGAGAGTCCATTCCTTTGTGCAATAAACGTTATTATTTCTCCTTGCCCAAGACCTCATTCTCAGATTCCCTCCCCAATAGGCTTGCTCATTCTGGACACGCTCCTTTTTTTTTTTTTTTTAATATATTTTATTGATTTTTTACAGAGAGGAAGGGTGAGGGATAGAGAGCTAGAAACATCAATGAGAGAGAAACATCGACCAGCTGCCTCCTGCACACCCCCCACCGGGGATGTGCCCGCAACCAATGTACATGCCCTTAACCGGAATTGAACCCGGGACCCTTCAGTCCGCAGACCGACGCTCCATCCACTGAGCCAAACCGGTTTCGGCTGGACACGCTCCTTTATCTTGACTTTTTTGCTATGGTACCTCGCCCCCACGTCATGAGGGACTTTCCCCCCCCCCCCCTTTTATCGATGACGAATTTTTCTGCCCGGGCACCTCTTTGTGATAAGGTTTTGCCTCTTTGCATCTCAGTTATTGTACATTGAGATACTGGAGGGGCCAGGTGAACCACCCTTCACTCTTGTGGCTTACACATCTCCAGGGGATGTGGCTTCCTCTTGGGGTTCGCGACAACCACCTAACCAAAGGACAAAGCCTTTCTGACCTGTCCCCACAAGGGCCTCTCTGCACATACGTGTCCTGCTTCCAGGGCGGGCAGACGGAAAAGCATGTGAACGGGTCAGGAATCACCTCATCACTCCCCAGGGGAGAATCTGATGAAAATCCAAGCCTCCCCGCATTCTGAAATGGGCTTTCTGTAGCTTTCAGAGCGGTCGGCATTCACCGTCCTCTCTGCAAAGCTGGGCGAACTAGCTGGGTGACCTTTGTGCTCCCTTCCTGGGGGAGATCCCTTCAGAGGAGAGGACTTTTAGTTCGTTAGTGGGAAAGAAGGGAGCAGTGACTCCATTTTTCCTTGGTCAAGCAAAAAACCCCACCTTCGAGGCAGGGATTGCTGCGGCAGATCTGAATCCAGGTTTCGTATAGCGTTTTAGATGTAGGGGGCTCCTTTCTCCAAATTTTGTGGGTACGGCCTTGCGGGCTTCCTGTGGAAGGTTTCTAACACCTGTTCTTCGAGGTGAGGAGAGGAGACCAGAGGAGGTGTCATGTGGAATTAGGTCCTCACCCACTCCCTTTGCTCTCTCTGGATCTTTCTTGTGTGTGAGGGTGGGGGTGGCGTTTTCTTCCAGGCCTTGCTGGCTCTCCGTAGCAGCACTGACAGTTCAGTCTTTTGGGAGCGTAAGGCTGGCCCCGGCTGTTGGGAAGCCCCGCTGGTCCTGCCTCTGGCATCCTTTCTGCCCCTTTTCTCTCTCTCCACCTTCACAGCCACCACTGAGGTGCCATCACCCCATCTCCTGGGTGCTCGCTGGTCTCTGCTTCCTCCCTTGTCCTCTCCAATACATGGTCCCTGTAGGTTATATCAGAACATAAACCCACTCACGTCTCTCCCTGTGTAAAACTCGCTAGTTTTTTTTGTGTGTTTTTTTTTAAATTCCAGGCAAGTGCCCACCTCAGGGTCTTCATGCCTCTTCTTTCCTCTGCTTGGATCACTCTTTTTAGCCCTTGGCTTGTGAAAGGAACGGTCTCCGGCATCCGTCTGTCTAAATCCGGCCTCCCTAGGATCGCATCTCCCATCTCTACTCTCTAACACCCATCATCACCAGACATGACCTGACCTTGTTTCTCTGTGTGCTTGCTGAGTATATGTCATTGAAAAGTATGACCTCCTCTGAGGGCAAGGACCATCCATGTTTTCAGTTGGTCACTGTACCTCCAGTGCCTGGCACAACGTAGGTACTCAAATAAACACTTGTTCGAGGGCTGATTTTTTTTAATTTTATTTAATTTCTAACTTACAGGAAAGTTGCAGGAGTTAATAATAAAAGAACCCTGTATGTCCTTAATCCAAATTCACCAGTTATTTATATTTTGCCCTATTTTCATCACTGTCTCTCTATATAAAAAGGATGGGTCTGACTTGAGAGTAAGTTGGTGTTGGAGACACGATGCCCCTTTATCCCCTAAGTTCTAAACTGTTTATTGCCTCTGCTCAAGCACATTCTCGTAGCCCTGACCGGTTTGGCTCAGTGGATAGAGCATCAGCCTGCGGACTGAAGGGTCCCAGGTTCGATTCCGGTCAAGGGCATGTACCTTGGTTGCAGGCACATCCCCAGTAGGGAGTGTGCAAGAGGCAGCTGATTGATGTGTCTCTCTCATCGATGTTTCTAACTCTCTATCCCTCTCCCTTCCTCTCTGTAAAAAAAATCAAAAAATATATTTTTTTAAAAAAAGAACATTCTCGTAGCTAAACACACAGTTCATTAAAATCAGGAAGTTTAATCTCGATCCTAGACTAGTATCTACTCCTCAGTCAGCAGTCAAATTTCAGAAATAGTATTTTTAGAGGCGCAACTCCGCTCTCACCCCCCACCCCCAACTCCTTCCTCTCACCCCCCAATCCCGCATCACTCATTGCATTGAGTTACGTCTGTGTAGTCATCCCCTGTACCTGGAACAGTTCGTCAGCCCTCTTTTGCCGTTGGGTTCTGCCGTGTTTGGGGAGCGCAGACCAGTTGTTTCTGTGGATTGTCTCCTCAGCACGGGTTTGTCCGAGGGTTCCTCCTGACTGGTGTCAGTCAGGTGATGTGTCTTCTGTGCTTGGCTCTAAGCCTCTGTGTCCTCTCTCCTCTGTCCTCACCTTTCCCTCCAGGTAGAGAAGATCCGCCAGGTGAAGGCCAAGTCCCTGTACCTGCAGGTGGAAAAGCTGCGGCAGAACCTCAACAAGCTGGAGAGCACCATCAGCGCCGTCCAGCAGGTCCTGGAGGAGGGCCGGGCGCTGGACATCCTGCTGGCCCGAGACCGCATGCTGGCCCAGGTGCAGGAGCTGAAGACGGTGCGCAGCTTCCTGCAGCCCCAGGAAGACGACCGGGTCATGTTCACGCCCCCCGACCAGGCGCTGTACCTCGCCATCAAGTCCTTCGGCTTCGTCAGCAGCGGGGCCTTCGCGCCGCTCACCAAGGCCGCGGGCGATGGCCTCAAGCGGGCCCTCCAGGGTAAGGTGGCCACCTTCACGGTCATGGGCTACGACCACGATGGGGAGCCTCGTCTCTCGGGGGGCGACCTGATGTCCGCTGTGGTCCTGGGGCCCGACGGCAACCTGTTCGGGGCCGAGGTGAGCGATCAGCAGAACGGGACCTACCTGGTGAGCTACCGGCCCCAGCTGGAGGGCGAGCACCTGGTGTCGGTCACCCTGTGCAACCAGCACATCGAGAACAGCCCCTTCAAGGTGGTGGTCAAGTCGGGCCGCAGCTACGTGGGCATCGGGATCCCGGCCCTGAGTTTCGGCAGCGAGGGCGACAGCGATGGCAAACTCTGCCGTCCTTGGGGCGTGAGCGTGGACAAGGAGGGCTACATCGTGGTCGCCGACCGCAGCAACAACCGCATCCAGGTGTTCAAGCCCTGTGGCGCCTTCCACCACAAATTCGGCGCCCTGGGCTCCCGGCCGGGGCAGTTCGACCGGCCGGCCGGGGTGGCCTGCGACGCCTCCCGCAGGATCGTGGTGGCCGACAAGGACAATCATCGAATTCAGGTCTTCACCTTCGAGGGCCAGTTCCTCCTCAAGTTTGGCGAGAAGGGCACCAAGAACGGGCAGTTCAACTACCCCTGGGATGTGGCGGTGAATTCCGAGGGCAAGATCCTGGTCTCGGACACGCGGAACCACCGGATCCAGCTGTTCGGGCCCGACGGCGTCTTCCTGAACAAGTACGGCTTCGAGGGGGCTCTCTGGAAGCACTTTGACTCCCCCCGGGGCGTGGCCTTCAACCACGAGGGCCACCTGGTGGTCACCGACTTCAACAACCACCGGCTCCTGGTTATTCACCCCGATTGCCAGTCCGCACGCTTTCTGGGCTCAGAGGGCACGGGCAACGGGCAGTTCCTGCGCCCGCAGGGCGTGGCCGTGGATCAGGAGGGGCGCATCATCGTGGCCGATTCCAGGAACCACCGGGTACAGATGTTCGAGTCCAACGGCAGCTTCCTGTGCAAGTTTGGGGCTCAGGGCAGCGGCTTTGGGCAGATGGACCGTCCTTCCGGCATCGCCGTCACCCCCGACGGGATGATTGTCGTGGTTGACTTTGGCAACAATCGAATCCTCATCTTCTAATCACGTTTTCTAGGCTTTTGTGTTTGGGGGTGTGCATCTCTCTCTCTCTCTCTCTCTCTCTCTCTCTCTCTCTCTCTCTCTCTCCCCTTTTGAATTTCAAAGAAGAAACAGTCTCAGGGAAATTTCTTTTTTTCTTTTTTGTTTAAAGAGAACAAGAAAAGTACAACGTTGCCTAAGTCCTACCTCATCTTTATTTTTTTACAGATGAATGTACTTATCTTTTCTGCAGGGATTTGAGCCTGTGAAGTGATAATTTCTATCTACCTCATAAATCTTTACATTTCCTTCTCCAGCAGGCCCTCCGCTCAGTGGAGGTCACGTGGCCCCTCTTCCCCTGCGTGGGACGTGACATGCACAAGCCTATCGTCTCTGGCTGGGAGGGCCCTGGGTGTGTGTGGTGGGGCTGATACTCTGTAGATTGAGCCAAGGAAACACGGAAGAAACTACTAAGTTAAAAAAACAAAAAAAAACCAACCCACAAAAAAGTATAAACCGTGGGAAAATAGGATTTTTAAATGCTTAATTATAGAGTATTTGTGTTCTTGAGAATACTGTGTTTATGGGGTTAGATTGTGTTGTGTGATCTTGATCTTTTTTTGGGGGGTAAATTTTTTTTTTTTTAAATGCTGCAATGGAGAACTTCCTTACGTTCTCCTTTTGTATCTCAGTGTGTCTGTCATCCTGTTCAGCATCGTGTCTTGTTCCTAGAAGATGGGGCTGTGGCTTGCTAGCCGAGAAAAGCGGACTCCCGATTCCTAGTTCAGGTTACGTCGCCTGTGTCTCTTTCAAGGCAGGGGCGTGTGTGTGAGGCCGTCTCCTCTTCCATCAGGTTAACGACGCTGAAGGTGATGCACAGCCTCCCAAAGAACCTTTCTCTTCCTTACTTTAGTTTCTAAAAAGTAATAAACGTAGTTCAGCATTTCTGTTAAAAGTATTCTCCAACGTTAAGTATTCTTAGTTTGCTGTTGGTTATAAAGAGTTAAGCAGTCGGAAGAAGAAAGTGGACCTCGTTCTCAGAAAAGAGGGTTTTGGACATGGCGTGGTGGGCACACACGCGTGTCCCGAGGTAGTCTTTTGGGTGGGAGCATGAGAATGAAGCAAGCCACCCCCAAACTCTTCCGGACTCTGCAGGAGGGTTGGGGTGGATCCCCGATCCTCGATTGAATGTTGTTCTGTTCATGGAAGCATGCCTTTTGCTAAGAAGAGTAGTAGGCAAGGGAATGAACTTTTATGTTTAAAAGCACAATTTTTTTTTTTTCCTGCTTGGGAAGTGCAGGGAAATAGGACGTTTTGAAAGTCAGATTCATAGGAACAGCCCATCCTTCACCCTCTGCTCTGGTCTCTTTTACAAAGCGGTCTGCTCCCTGCGCCCTACCGTAGGACCTCAAGGTTAACGTTGTCCGTCCGTTTCCCCCTCCCCGCCCCCCCCAGCCCCCCAAAGGCCTTTGAATGTAAAGGATCTGTAAACTTAAATTGCCCCAACTCGAAATGTAGGACATACTATCTTTTGTGAAACCTCTATCTCGGTACCAAAGAATGAACATTGAAGCCGGTCTCCGCTGCAGAACTGTGGGACGGCGTCGGTCACTTTACAGGGTCGGTTCGTAGTAACCTGGACTTGGGTACAAAAACCTTGTGCTTCTGGGCATTCTCTGTCTTTTAGGCGGGAAGCCGGTGGGGCTGATGATACCCTGCTTGGCAGAACCCACACGGGTCCCCGCACTTCCCGCAAACACGGAAATAAGAACCAGATTCGAGACTTGCACAGCTCAGGAGAAAAACAGGCTCTCGGAAGCCAGGGGCTTCCAGGAAGAGCTCTTGTTTAAACAGACGAACGGGTCACTTTCTGTTCCTGAATTTAAAAGAAATCCCCCTTTTGCAATATGGATGTCGTTTTAAGTGAACAGAATAAACTGACAAACGAAGCAATTTGTCATCCCCCCCAAAGGAAAGATGTCGGGGACACTGTTAACAAATCAATCAAATTGCTTTTCTGGACATTTAATCTACCAATTCCCAGTTCCCACTGCTTTGGTTCTAGGGTTTCTGAATGACCGAAATGGGGGGGGTGGGGGGTGGGGGGGGGGAGACACCTCATTTCTTGAAGAGCTTCAGTAAAGTATCCAGAAATTAAAAAGAAACTTGAACCTGCTGCCTCAGCTTGCTGTGTGACAGAGTGGGGGGATGACAGGAAGTCTCATTTTGTTAAAAAAAAAAAAAAAAAGAAAAAGCCTTTTCTTTTATGGAAGAATTGAACAGTGAATCCTGCCTCCGTTTCTATTCAGTTGCCTTTTATTTTGTCCCTAACGTCTAAGTTCTTTGGTAAAGAGCTCATATAAGGAAACATTTTTATTTTGGAATAACTTGGTGCTGGTCATTTCCTCAGCCCCAGCCCCACCCCACCTTACCCAACAAATCACCCTTTTAAACACCAAAGACGGCTTGTTTTAAATGCTTAAAACATTTTTTTATTTTTACTATTATTGAAGAAATGCATCTGGCAAGTTCTTTCATGTTCCCAGAAAACTCTAGGTCATGATAATGGCTGGGATGACGTACCAAGTGTGGTTATTCCCTTTGATTATTCCGTGTTCAATTTCATCATCATCTGCGCTCTCATCTTTTCTTCCCAGTCCTCCCACATGTGGGGACATCCTGGGATCTGAGTGGGGAGTTTTCTTGGTGAATGGCAGTAACTAAAATTGCTTATTGACCACTTTTCTATGGATTTTGATTGTAAAGCCAGAGTTTCCACACATGGCTGGAATGACCAGGTCTTATTTTAATCAATAGACTGGCCAATTTGCAGGCTTTAGAGCTCTAGGAGATTCTCCTTGGATTGGGGGTAGGTGGGTGGTGCTGCCTCTTTTGACTCTCAGTGGGGGTATATCTCTCCTTAACCCAAAATTGTGCATCACTGCCATTTGCAAAGACATGGTCACACTGGGGAAAGACGTTGTTTTTAAAACATTGGCCTCTGCGGCCGCCCACAACTGGCTCCTGATCCACAGGGATTGGTGCGAAGCACTTTGGAATGTGTTTACTGGACAATGTGGAATGCTCCAAATCAAAGAAAGAGGAGAAAAGCCAATATTTGGAACTCTCTAGTGTGAGTGAGGCTGTTCAAAATTAGGTGTATTTAAGTGCATACCTCCTGTCTGATGTGAGGTGATGCTAGGGGTGGGTAGGGATTGTGTCAAAAAGGGAAGTCTTTAACACGGTGAGAGGTCCTAGGTGCTGGAAGGGAGAAGAGAAAACTGTTTCTCTGGAGTACATGTGATGCTTAGACAATAATCCCCGTGCATGCCTAATCTGGTCAGGGGGCAGGGTGGGATGTCAGGTCAGCTTGTGTTTGGAGATGCCAATTGGATTTGAATATATAGGTTTTGGGTATTGAGATGGCTAAAGGAAATCTAAATAACGCACATATTTAAAAAGAAAAAACAAAACACTTTTGGTTGTCACTGACTTCACATCTCAAAAGTGTTCTTCATCTTTTGCTTTAAAAAAAAATAAAAATCATTCCTTCGCGAGAGGCAATGCTCTCTCTCAGCCTGTGCTGTATGGCAGCTGGCAGGTGGCTGGAGCCCAGGGCCCTGGGCACTGCCCCAGGTGCACGAACTCTTTGACTGATGGATGCCCTTTTCAGTGTAATTTATTTAGGGAAACACAAGGGTACCATAAACAGAATCTAAATTATGTATTGGGCCAAAAAAAAGTTCGCCAGACTTAAGGCACTTTGAGTTGGAGCTGTAAGAGGAGAGCTTGAGATTGGCTCGGGTCTGTGTACTTCTAGTTAAGCCAAAGCTTAATGATTTGAGGAGGGATGTCTTTTAGGCTTGAAGCAGCAGCATCCTGTTTGTCTATGTGTCGTCTTCCTCTCTGGGAGATTCGAGGATTGCTGTGTTCTGGTAGATAGTGAAAGAAAATGCCAAAGTTAATAGGCTTTTTTTTTTTTTTTTTTTTTCTGTTTGGGGAAGGAAAAAAAAATAAATCAACGGTGCCAAAAAGTATTTAGGGTATTTATTGAAAACATCACTCTTGCGGTTCCAACAGTCTGGGGCTGTAGCAAAGTCGAACTCTTCTGCTTGTGTGATGAGACCATAGAGCCATGAGCTCTCGAGGCTCTGCGACTCTCTCTCTCTCTCTCTCTCTCTCTCTCTCTCTCTCTCTCTCTCTCTGGCATCCTGCAGGCCAGGAGCACAGGGCACGCACACCACTCCACTCCACTCCACTCCACACCGGGTGTTTTGTTTTCGTTTCTACCTCACTTTTGGCAAAAGTCACCTACCTCATGTTAGCATCTGACGGGTCTCAGGATAGTATTAAACCACTGGGGAGTGGGTGGGCGTGAAGCTACCTCTAGAAGAAAATGTTTTCAAGAATCCAGAACTGATCTCTCCTGGGAGAGAAACGTTTGATTGACCTTGACCAAGAAATCTTGAAAACCAAATATTCCTTCTACTCAGGCAAACATAATCAGAAATCCAAGTGTTCCTTACCAACGTGACTCCCCAAACCTTCCCCCCACCCCCCCCAAACTAGGAATTACGCACACTGTTACCATGTTGTTCAGTATTATGGAACTACTGGTTCATCTGACCTATTGGAGGACTTAACTACAAATAAAGACCTTTAGGTCTCTCTTTTTTTTTTTTTCTCTTCAAGAGAAAAAATATTTTATCTGTATTTTGAAATGCCGGCAGGTATACCCTTTTAGGAGCCATTCTAAGGGTCTTGTTGGAAACATCAACTGAAGGGAATGAGGATCTTTAGACTTCTTGATTGTATTTGTTGGCTCTCCTAGACCCCACTGGATGTTCATCTCCGCGACATTGCAACCATCGCTGTCTTACCTGAGCAGCGACTGGTCAAGTGTGTGTTGCTCTTTTTGTTTTGTGTTTTTTAAAAAAATATATATATATATTTTTTTCCTACCAAAGGTAACATGTTGACGGGTTGTTCTTTTCCTCTGCTTGTTTATTAAATACTTGATAAAATTGAGAAGCACATTATCACGATATACTGTACTGCCTCTCCGCCTCTTCCACCTCTTCTTCCCCTCGTTGCGTTTTGTTCCGGTTGGAGGAGAGGGTCCTAAGACCACTGTTGTAATGATGGTGAATTGGGTTTTACGTGTCCTGGTGAAGAAATACCTCAATGATGTCTATTTTTAAATTGATCTTACGGGTTAACAAGCCAGCCTGGTGGGATGTTTTCCATCGTCATTTAACCAGTAATGGTTCTAAAAGTGTCGTGTATCCACATGGTCTTAGACCTCCTTTTAATGATTGTATTAACTTACAAGCTCAGGTAGTATTTTTCTTAAGGCTCTATCTCGGAGCACACTGACTGAATGTTAATGTGTGTAGCAAAGTGTTTACTTTCTTTTAAATAACCAGCTCTGTAATAATTCTTTATGTTTCTAGGAGTCTGTGTAGGTTTCTCACGTTTCTGGGGTTTTCTTGTTTTTTAGGGTGGTAAGGTTTCTTTTCTTTTTTTTTTTTAATTTTTAAAATTTGTTTTTCTTCCCTAAAATCAATGCAGGTGAAAGGGTGGGCGGGGTAAGGGCTGTTGTTTTTAACTAGCATGTTAGATATACTCAGGGTGGGAGGGAGGGTTGTTAGTTGTTGGTTTTTTGTTTTTATAATGAATCTTGTTTAATACTGCCCATTAGCTGTCATGCCCGGTCAGCAAAATGCTTTTAAGTGTAGAACACATGACTCAGTTCTGAGTTTGATTTTTTTTTTTTTTTCTTTTGTGAGAAAGGTAAATGCAGAATGCAGAATTGGAGAAATTAACATGGGCATGTTGCCTGATACTAGACTGAGTGTACTTTTTTTTTCCCCCCCAAGGCAGACATGCGTAGGTAAGGGATATGCACCCCCAGCGTAACTGTCCGGGCCACTATCTCCAAGCCCATCTCGGGGTGCCGTCTGCCTCTGGACACTTTTAAGTGGGCATCGCAGCGGTGGCGCAGACCCCATCGATTTAAGTGGAGAAGGGGGAACAAAGGTTTTCCCTCCGACCTTCAAAGCGGGTGTTTGCTTGGGGTGGGTGTTTTTGTTTTGTTCCGTTTTTTCCCCCCTGTGGATTTTTACTTTAAATCTTAAATGTTGTACTGCAGGCCGCAGGCATGACAGGCAATGAGCAGGTGAAGAACCAATGGATAAGTGTTCAAAAACTCCTGTGTTGGCTAACGGGCTTCTGAATGTATCGACTGTGGTCCACAGAGAAGGCTGGAGAAGGTAGCAAGGAGATGCTGTATCAGCTACCGCAGCCTTAAAACAAAGTTGGTGTCTCTTTGGACTTTAAAATTGTTCCTATGCAGCTTATTTTATTTTTGTTTAATCAAATAAACAAGAGGGTTGTTGTTTTTTTCTTCATGGAAATAATGTGTCTGTGTGATCCTTTAATGGAGAATAAATAAGGGTGTGTGTGTGTGTGTGTGTGTGTGTGCGCGCGCGCGCGTGCCGCCTGTCGTGGAAGAGGGAGTCTGGGAGGAGGGTGGGCCCAGAGGCTGTGCTCTGGCTACTGGGCCCGATTAGGTCCATGCAGTGTTTTCAAAAGAGGTGCGTACACAGCATTTTAAAATCGAGGAAATGTTCAAGAGCCTAGATATTGTAAAACTGGGACTTAATGGGATTTGGGGAAATTTCAGGTCTGGCAGCCCCAGGCCTACCTTTGCCCAAGGAACTGAGTAGCTGATGTCCCTTTAGAGGGGCAAGAATGGGATGTCTCAGTTACCACGTTCCTCTTCCCCTCTAACTCCCCCTTACCCACATGCCACCTCCCTAGTGGACACTGGCCCTGTGTGTGTGTGTGTGTGTGTGTGTGTAGCCCTTCTGCCTGGGATGGGGCCCTACTGGGGATTGAGCCCACAACCTGGGCATGTGCCCTGACTGCGAATTGAAATGGTGACTTCTTGGTTTCTGGGTCGATGCTCAACTGCTGAGCCACACCCGGCCAGGCCTAAGTTTGACCCCTGAATGAAGAGTCTGGCAAACTAGCGATGACCAGTACACACTGGATTTCAGCGTTCTCAAGAGAGCAACATCAGTGTGAGAGAGAACCATCTATTGGTTGCTTGCCTTCTGCACATGCCCCAATCGGGGATTGACCCACCACTTTGTGGTGCATGGGCCAGTGCTCCAACTAACTGAGCCACACAGGCCAGGGCTCAGATGTTTTTAAATTAAATTCACTGGGGTGACATTGGTTAATAAAATTATATAGGTTTCCGCCCTAACCGGTTTGGCTCAGTGGATAGAGCGTCAGCCTGCAGACTGAAGAGTCCCAGGTTTGATTCCGGTCAAGGGCGTGTACCTTGGTTGCGGGCACATACCCAGTGGAGAGTGTGCAGGAGGCAGCTGATCGATGTTTCTCATCGTTTCTAACTATTCCTCTGTAAAAAAAACAAATATATTTTTAAAAAATTATATAGGTTTCAGATGTACAGTTCTATCCTCCCAAACCCCCTTTTCCTCAAGAGCAGTTTTAGGTTCACATTAAAACTGAGAGGTGAAAATGTTGTAGAATCAGGTCGTGGTGATGGTTTTACAACTAAATGGTATATTTTATGGTATATGATTCATCTCTATGAAGGATCCTCAGGCAACAGGTAAAATCAGTACATGTGACTGCATAAAAAACTTCAATGAAAAGTCTGATGGCCTATTTTCGCCTCTGTGTTTTGAGTATCTTGTGACTAGTTCTGCCTGGTGGGTTTTGAGCAGCAGTGATTTGGTGCCACTTCCTAGCTGGAGTATTCCTTTTTAAAATACATTTTTATTGATTTCAGGAAGGAAGGGAGAAGGAGGAGAGAGAGAAAAACATCATCAACGATGAGAGAGAATCATTGATGGGCTGTCTCCTGCACGCCCCACACTGGGGATTGAGCCTGCAACCCCGGCATGTGCCCCGACTGGGAATCGAACCATGACCTCCTAGTTCATAGGTCAACACTCAACCACTGTGCCATGCCGGCCCGGCTCATGAGCCTTTCTTAGGTTTGGCTGGGTTCCCCCGAAGCAGACCATGAATGAGGAAATTCTATGAAAGCGTTTCATCAGGAATTGTTCCCAAGAAACCCTGGTAGGGGATTAGAGACACAGGAAGGGAAAGAGGCCAAGCAAGGGTGCAGTATTGAGGAAAGTGCCACAGGGGACAACTGACTTCATCCCACCAAGGGGAGCACTGAAGAGTGTAGGGCACACTCAGATTTGTCCTAAAGAGGAGAGAGGACACCGGGTATTGATGCCCTGTGCCAGTCCATCCTTGGTTAAGGAGGTCATGAATCCCAGGCACTCGGGTTCTCTGTGTTTCATGACCAATGGCTTGTCACCACCAGTGAAGAGACCCAGTCATCATGAGATCTGAGGACCTTGCAAAGCATTTTCTTGTTTAAGTACCAAAACAACCAAAATAAAGCAATTAATGTGCTCATTTTACAGGCGAGGAAGCAGAATAGTAAAGGAACCTGCTTACGGACACAGAGTTAATAAGTGACAGAGCCAAGGATTCTACCTTAGCTCCCGCTGATGCCAAACATTCTGAGGTTTCCATGTCGCCAAACCAAACAAATGCCTCCAAGCTGGCCAGAGTGCAGGAGAGAGGCGAGGTTATCTGGGAGTCACCTTTTGAGGAGGGGAAGTTTGCTGTGAGTTTCTAGAAGAAGTTTATATAAAGAGTAAATGTTAATATGACACCTTAAATTGTGTTATACCTTTTAAAACTTAACGTTCACATAATTTTCTTATTTTTCTTTTCATATCCACCTTTCAAGATAAGTTGCCACAGCCCGCCAAAGGTAGAGAGAATCCAAGCCCAGGACAGTGATTCTCAAAACCCAAGGCCAGTGGTCAGCAACCTCGTTAGTCAACAGCCAAATATCAACAGTACAACGATTGAAATTTCTTTTGAGAGCCGGAAACCGACTTCTGCGCATGGGCCACGAAGTTTCAATCGCACTGGACGTGCGCGCCCACACGTGGTATTTTGTGGAAGAGCCACACTCAAGGGGGCAAAGAGCCATATGTGGCTCGCGAGCCGCAGTTTGACGACCACTGTCCAAGGCTATGATTGCAAAGATATGGCTCTGGACTGAGAGAGATTCTGGAAGGGGTGGGCAGTTTATGGAAAGAATGGGTATATGATGAGCTCATGTCTTTTTTAAAAAAATATTTGTATTGGTTTTAGAGAGGAAGAAAGAGGGAGAGAGAGAGATAGAAACATCAATGATGAGAGAGAATCATTGATTGGCTGCCTCCTGCACACCCCACACTGGGGATCAAGCCTACAACCCTGGCATGTGCCCTGACCGGGAATCGAACTGTGACCTCCTGGGTCTTAGGTTGACAATCACTGAGGCACACTGGCCTAGCTGATGAGCTCAATTGGGGGGGCGGGGAGAGGGAGGTATAGGTGGAGAGGAACTCGGTTTCTTTTGAGCCAAATTCCTGCAAGACAATGGGTTCTGAGAGGAGAGAGGAGCCTTAGAGCTCAGCTCAGTGGTTTGACTTCAGTGGGTGGGATGATAGGGAGCAGGGATGGGCTGAGAGTTGAGGGACTGGTTCTATGGCAGGAGGCACTAGATGCTGAGATGTAATTAACAAAGAAACAAATCCTTGCACGTCTTTTTTGTAACTGACAACTACTTTTAAGTTGGAACACTTCCTTTCTGATCATGCTTTTGTTTTATATTTTATTATTGAACGATATTTCAATTCTACTACATACTTAACTGCTTTCTAAGTTACACAGTCTACTCTTGTTTTATTTGGTTGGTTTTAGTTCAGAAATACATATTTACTAATATTTTGCTCCATTGTTGATTCTCATGCCTCAGAGAAGCTTTCATGATAGTCATCATGAAAATTTGATGTTTTATTAATAAAATTGAGAACTTTTTCTCTGTGAAAAAAATAATGCATTCACTGAGAAGCTTTAAGACAATATTTATTTTTTTAAAATATATTTTATTGATTTTTTACAGAGAGGAAGAGAGAGGGATAGAGAGTTAGAAACATCGATCAGCTGCCTCTTGCACACCCCCCTACTGGGGATGTGCCCGCAACCAAGGTACATGCCCTCGACCAGAATCAAACCTGGGACCCTTGAGTCCGCAGGCCGACGCTCTATCCACTGAGCCAAACCGGTTTCGGCTTTAAGACAATATTTAGATGCTGAGTTCCAATGGATATGAGTTTTCTTTGTTGAGCTATTCCTTCGTGCTCTCATAGATTTAATAATGAAAAAGGAAAAAGATTGATCTTTAACCATTTCTGAAAAGTGAGCTTTATTAAATTCTAGACGTAATTCTTTATGTAAATGTTTCAATTTTGTAGTAGTTCCAGTTTGCATAACATGTAAAGTTTGTTTGGTTTAATAAAATGACAGGATCTCAATGCTATTTACTGTTCTTAATATTCCGGTGACAAAATGAGAGTAGGCCCAGAACACTAAAATATGATGGTTAGGTTAAGAAAAAGTTCTTGGCCCTGCTGGGTAGCTCAGTTGGTTAGAGTGGCGTCCCAATACGCCAAGGTTGCAGGGTGGATACCCAGTCAGAGCACATAAAAGAAGCAACCAGTGAATGCATAAATAAGTGGAACAACAAATCGATGTTTCTCTCCCTCTCGCTCTCTAAAATCAAAAGTATTTTTTAAAAGAAAAAGTTCTTGTATAACTGCTTGAGCTGTGCGCAAAAATTCTCATATATTTTAAAATAAGAAATGTTCTCTTTGAGATAAGTTTATCATGAAATCACTAGTATTTCCTAAATCATGGCCAATGCAGATTTGAAAAATGCTGCTGTCCCTGCTGCCATCTGCTGGCAGGTTTCTTTTCCTGAAAACTGATTCTCAAAGTGTGATCCTTGGACCCCTGGGGGTGAGAGAAAAGGTCCCTGTGACCCTTTCCAGGGGGTCAATTTGTGCTTCCACTTATTTATGCATTCATTGATTGCTCCTTGTATGTGCCCTGGCCAGAGATCGAACCTGAAACCATGCTGTATGGGGACGATGCTCTAACCACCTGAACTAACTATCCGGCGAGGGCATTCCTTTATGTTCTTTTTTAAAAAATCTTTATTGTTGAAATATTACATATGTCCCCCTCTTTCCCCCCATTGACCCCCTCCAGCCTGTCCCTGCGCCCGCCTCCTCCTTTATGTTCTTAATGTCCTAAGGTTGTGTGTTTTTTTTTTAATTTATTTTTTATTATAGTTGGCACACAATTTTTTCTTAGTTTCAGATGTGCAACCTAGTGATTAGACACTTATGTCCATTAGGAAGTGATCACCCTGGTAACTTAGTAACCATCTTATTACAACATTATTGCTTTTCTGATTTAATGCTTTCAGATGGCTTTTCTCTTTTATTCTGCTAATGTCATGATTTGCATTGATAGGTTCTCTAACAGTAAACCAACTTCGAATTTCTGAAATGAGCTAACTTGGCTAGTGTGTATTTTTTCAACGTTAGTTAATTTGGTTTGTTTATATTTTATATAGGATATTTGCATCAATATATTCATAAGTGAAATTGAGTAATTTTATTTTTTCATCTGGTTGTTATCAAAGGTATATTAACTTCTTAAAATGAGTCTAGGAGTATTGTTGTAGTTGTTGCTGTTGTTATTTTTTTACATGCTTAGAGGAAGGGAGAGAGAAACATCGATAGGAGAGAAACACATCGATTAGTTGCCTCTCCCACAAGTCCAGACCACGGCTGGGGATCGAACCTGCAATCCAGGTATATGCCCTGGCCTGGGAATCGAACTCATGACCCTTCGGTGCTGGGACCAGTGCTCTAACTACTGAGCAACACTGTCCAAGGGTCAGTTCCTTCTTTTTGAGCAGCTAGGTCCATACCACAATCACTTCCCTTAATAGCTTCTCATTATCTGGGGACCACTATGCATACAAAATGATTCAAATTAACCAATCAGCAGAGAACCCAGGAAAATAATTAACCCCATCCTGCTTGCCAGACATAAGATGACCCCTAGAGTGCCAGCTTGCTGTAACCCAGTGCTGCCCTGCCCCAGGATACAGCCCCCTGAGGGACCCTGCCTAGCAGCCTTCTCTCATTTTAATCTGTGACAGGTCTGGTGGGGTGTCTTTGATGCTTTTCCACCACCGCTCTGCAGGCCTTGGGATGTATGGCTTCCAACGTCAGGTATGCTGGTGGTCCCTGTGGATTGGTGGGTAGTGTGGCCTGGGGAATGCCTGTGTTTTGATGTCTTTGGTGTTTAAAATAAGGCCTGGTAACACCAGGGGGCACTGTAGCCTCGTGTTACTGCTTTCCTCCTGGATGCGTGTGCTGGGCTGTGTACCCACCACCTTGGTTTGGGGGAGGGTTGCCCTGGGAGTATTCTGTTGGCCTGCTCCTGTTGGTTTAATCAGGTTTCGGAAACTCAGGCCAGTGGAAGCTGTTGTCCGTGAAAATGTCAGGAGTGCAGGTGTTAGTCCTGACGGCGTGTGTGTGCCTGGCTGTTTGCCTTGCGCACACCAGCTCTCCTCTCGGTTCTTGTGTCCCCATCTATGAAGTAGGCATTGCTAAAAACCTGATCCTTTGGGGGGAGGGGGTGTATGTGTGTTATTATTTAGTTTTGAAATCCTTAAGGGAGGGAAAACCTATTTAGTGTTTCTCCAGGACAGTCACGTTATTACTTTGCAAACCTGAACACTGACCTCCGCAAGCTTGAAAACCTGAAACCTGCTTTTCACCTGAATCTTGACTCAGAGCTCGAATGTGGCCCACTGAGTCGAAGTCCATATAGTTCCTGGATTCCTAGTTCTGGCTAAGGGAAATGTGACGGGGGAATAACGACCCGCCCCGATCCAGAATATAAAGGTCATTTCTACTGCGGACAGCCAGCTAAAAGGAACGTTAAGGATGTAGGGGAAAAAAAAATTTTTTTTTTTTTTTTTTTATGTGTGTCTTTTTAAAAAGGTACTTCAGCCCTAACCGGTTTGGCTCAGTGGATGGAGCGTCAGCCTGTAGACTGAAGGGTCCCGGGTTCGATTCCGGTCAAGAGCATGTACCTTGGTTGCGGGCATATCCCCAGTGGGAGGTGTGCAGGAGGCAGCTGATCGATGTTTCTCTCTCATCGATGTTTCTAACTCTCTATCCCTCTCCCCCTCTGTAAAAAAAAAAAAAAAAATCAATAAAATATATTTAAAAAATAAAAATAAAAAGGTGTACTTCATTTTTCTCCATCTACCAGAGAGTAAGCCTTTCTCAGCTTTCGGTTTGGGGAAATGAGTGGCTAAGAGTCATTTTCTGATTCTTCTGTTAAGGAAAAAAAAAAGCCCGCGTGAAGTCAGCACAGAGTAAGAGAGAGCACTCACAGGAAGACACATGCCCTTCAAAGGCGACTGCGGGCCCTAGCGCTGCTTCTGGAGCAAGCCTGGCAGAGCCTCGCAGACCTTCTTCAGAGCCACGTGCAGGAGAGCAAGGTAAGCGGGGCGGATGGGGCCGTGCTCCGGGCTCCAGGCCGGGTGCTGGTTCCTAACGGGTGCGAGGACGTGGGAAGCACTGGGAGCTGCCAGCCGCTCACCCCGTCCCATCACTCGGGCATCTCGGTCAGTCTGGTGCTCACAGGTGGCTCCTACCTTGGAGGTCACACGCGATCGACCTGGACCCACACCCTCCGAGCCCTCATCGGATGAGGACTCATTTTTGCACACATCTCTGACCTACGTCCACACGCTTAGGATGCACAATGTTCATTAGACATATAAGCTTGCCTGCTGCTTGCTTTTTTTGAAGACTCCCAGGCCAAGAAAGACCATACAAATCGGGACTACAGAAGCATTTCAAACATTTACCAACGGTGTTTACTTTCGTGTGTTCTCCTGATGATAATTTTCTAATTTCTCGGCCTCTTTTACTGTATTTCTTTAATTTTCCACTGGTAAAATGGTGCAGAAAGACTAGAATTGTTTAAATGGAGTGGCTATTCGTTGAATACATTATTTTTTCTTCTTTTTCTGGAGACCCTGAGATACACCGGGTCTTCAGCCTTTGTTTACTGGAGTAAGTCAAGGTCTCTCTCTTGAGAAACAGAGTTTAGGTGTTTGGGTGTGTGGTGGCGAGGGTGGGAGGTAGGACGCAGCTGTGCATTACTGAACAGCGGGTAAAGGGTTTTAATAGGGTGCCAATAAGAAGGAAGCAGGAGGCGCTGGCCAGGTGGCTCTGTTGGTTGGAGAGTCTCCGGTACACCAAAAGATTGCGGATTTGATTCCCGGTCTGGGCACATGGCTAGGTTACGGGTTTGATTCCCCATTTGGGGTGCATATGGGAGGCCACCAATCAATGTTTCTCTTACATCGATGTCTCTCTCTCTCAAATCAATAGAAACATATCCTCAAGTGATTATTTTTTTGATATTTTTTAAAATATATTTTTGGTTGATTTTTTTACAAAGAGGAAGGGAGAGGGATAGAGAGTTAGAAACATCGATGAGAGAGAAACATCGATCAGCTGCCTCCTGCACACCTCCCACTGGGGATGTGCCCGCAACCAAGGTACATGCCCTTGACCGGAATCGAACCTGGGACCCTTCAGTCCGCAGGCCGACGCTCTAGCCACTGAGCCAAACCGGTTAGGGCTCCTCGGGTGATTTTTAAAAAAGAAGGAAGAGGAATATAGTCAATAACGTAATAACTATGCATGGGGCCAGGCAGGTACCTGAAATATTGGGAACCACTCTAAAGTATATGATCGTGAAACTAACACACAATAATACTGACTGTAAACTGTAATTGAAAAAAAAAGAAGAAGAAGGAAGCCAGGGGAATTGGCCTTGAGTCAGAAAGCCCTCATCCCTGAATTGCTCTGATTTACACATGAACATGTGTGTAACTTTAAGAAGGTTTTAACCTCTTCCTCTGCCAATTTAGATAGGAAACAAGGTAGTTGGGGAGATCGAGATTTTATTTCTGGCTTTGATGTGCCTTTTCTAGATCTGCCATACCATTCCCATTCTGATGGGATTGATTTTCATATATGGTTTTCATGAAAAGACCAAAAATTTCCCCCAGTTTACCCAGCTAAGTACTGTAACCTTCCGAGGGGCCGTGAGAACAGATGTGGTGTGTTAGTGTCAAACTGGCTGGGGGAGGCTAGCCACCCAGGCCTGGGAGGCCAGGCATGTTCCCACCTGAGATGATGCTCTAGAGCCGTGGTCGGCAAACTGCGGCTCGCGAGCCACATGCAGCTATTTGGCCCCTTGAGTGTGGCTCTTCCACAAAATACCACGGCCTGGGCGAGTCTATTTTGAAGAAATGGCATTAGAAGAAGTTTAAGTTTAAAAAATGTGGCTCTCAAAAGAAATTTCAATCGTTGTACTGTTGATATTTGGCTCTGTTGACTAATGAGTTTGCCGACCACTGATCTAGAGCGACCATGAAACTTGGCAGTGGTGCACTGGAGCCCACTAGCACCAACTCTCACGAGCTGATTGTTAAACAGGAATTCTGTGAGGCAGTCGTAGCTTGACCTTGGCCATGGTGGGAGTACTTGCATCATGCATGGAAACCATCAAAATCCATAGGTCAGAGCCCTCCCATCTCCAAACCCCCCAGACTTCCTTTACCAGCATATCACTGGGACTTGGAGCCAGAAGAGTACGTTCTGAACAAAGCTGTGTGGCCTTCAGAAGTCACTTAACCTCTCTGAATCTATCATGAGTTATCTACACCATGGCTCAGTATGCTTAGAGTGCCAGATTTTTGTTGGGATGGTGGGGTGCTAGGGACAGGAGCATTGGTCTGGGACAAAAACCAATGAACATGGTTTGAAATCTATAGAGTGCAAAGTATACAGGAGGAATTAGAATTTTTATACAGCCCTGGCCACTATGGCTCAGTTGGTTGGAGCATCGTTCTGTCCACCAAAGGAGTTGAGGGTTCGATTCCAGGTTGGGGCACATACCTAGGTTGTGGGTTTGATCCCCGGTCAGGGCTCCTGCAGGAGGCAACTCATTGATATCTCTCTCAATCTCTCACTCTCTCTCTCTCTCTCTCTATCTCTCTCTCTCTCTCTCTTCCTTCCCCTCTCTGCAGATATATGAATATATTCTCGGGTGAGGATTAAAAATTTTTATTTTATATATAAAGGCAAGTGACCAACCTGCCTTCCTTTTAGCTTAATGATTATCTGAGCAATTACTGATTTTTTGGAGTTACAATCTACAGGGGCAATGTGGGTAGATTTTTAAATCTCTTTTTTTCTTCCTTTTTTTAATGTGGGAAAGGCCCTCGGTGCAGTGCTGTTGGGGATAGCTGCTGGTCTTTTCCTTCCTGCAAGTGATCTCAGTAACCCCAGACTATCTTTAAGAAACGTGTCCTTAGCAGAGGGGTAAGAACAGTGGCGGAGCTGGAATCTGGAATCTGTCTGACTGCAAAGGGAAGGATTATTTCATTGGGCTACGCTGCCCTCCGAGGAGCTGAGCCCTTCAACTTGGGAAGGTGGGAAAGGATGTAGAACGGTCGGAGCCACATATGAAGCCGGGGTTCTCTGCATTCAGCCCTGTTTTGATTTGTTTTTGTTCTTACCAAACTCTTGTTTGCTCTTCTCCTCATTAGCTTCCTCTGCTTGCCCTCCGATCTGCCTTGAGGAGCCTGTAGATTTGAAAATGAACACCACGAATACAACAGACCCCACCCTCACGTATGAAAGCATCTACAGCAATTACTACCAGGATGACTATTTCCCCGAGCCTTGCACCAAAGAAGGCGTCAAGAAATTTGGTGGTCTCTTCCTGCCTCCCCTGTACATCTTGGTCTTTCTGTTTGGGCTGCTTGGGAACGCCTTGGTGGTCCTGGTCCTGTTCAAGTACAAGCGTCTCAGGTCCATGACGGATGTGTATCTGCTCAACCTTGCCATCTCGGACCTGCTCTTCGTGCTCTCCCTTCCTTTCTGGGCCTACTACACGGCGGACCAGTGGGTTTTTGGACTAGGTCTCTGCAAGATTATTTCCTGGATCTACTTGGTGGGCTTTTACAGCGGCATCTTCTTCATCATGCTCATGAGCATCGATAGATACCTGGCGATCGTGCACGTGGTGTTTTCCCTGAGAGCCAGGACCGTGACTTACGGGGTCATCATCAGCTTGGCCACGTGGTCAGTGGCTGTCTTCGTCTCCCTGCCAGGCCTTCTCTTCAGCACTTGCTACACGGAGCGCAACCACACCTACTGCAAAACCAAGTACTCGTTCAACGCCACGCAGTGGAAGGTCCTGAGCTCCCTGGAGATCAACGTTCTAGGCTTGGTGATCCCCTTGGGGATCATGCTGTTTTGCTACTCCAGGATCATCAGGACCCTGCAGCACTGCAAAAACGAGAAGAAGAACAAGGCGGTGAAGATGATCTTCGCCGTGGTGGTCCTCTACCTGGGCTTCTGGACGCCGTACAACGTCGTGCTCTTCCTGGAGACGCTGGTGGAGCTGCAGGTGCTCCAGGACTGCACCTTGGAGAGGCACCTGGACTACGCCATCCAGGCCACAGAGACGCTGGCTTTCGTCCACTGCTGCCTGAACCCGGTCATCTACTTCTTCCTGGGCGAGAAGTTCCGCAAGTACATCGTCCAGCTCTTCAAAACCTGCAGGGGCTCTTTCGTGCTCTGCAAACACTGCGGGCTCCTCCAGAGCTACCCCCCCGACGCCCCCAGCTCCTCTTACACGCAGTCCACCCTGGACCACGAGCTGCACGACGCGCTGTAAACCATGCAAATGCAACAACAACAACAAACAAACAAACCAGAGTTAATATCCTTCCCGAGTTACAAGTTTGCCTACAATTGTGTCCTAGGAGGAGTTCCCCGAGCGAGGGTGAGGGAGAAGATGTACATCCACTGCAGAAAGGGGGGCTTCTCGCCCTGCGGCCAGCTGTCCTCTTGCCACGTGCAAGTTCAATGCGGCAAGAGTTCATGCGGCCCGCACCGGGCGATGGGTGAACCCGAGGAGAATTCTGAGCAGCGTTTCAAAGAGAAGCAATATTGGAAGATATTCATTCCCTTCTAACCTGGACAGATGGGGGGTTCTCCTGAGGGAAGAGAAGAGAACTGACTGGTGGAGGAAATCGCTAACTTCCTGCTGAGGAAAACGGGCTCTTTCATGAATTTCTAGCTTTTGCAGAAAAATACAGAAAACTTTGACAGGCTGTGCCAGTGTTTTTTTTTTCTAATAACATACTTGAAGCCAGGTGTATGTGGAAATGAATAGCGAAGTAATGAACGGAGATCTTGGTTGTTTGAATGTAAAGGATTGTTTGTTAAGGGAAGCCGAACTTTTTACACTGATTCCAAGTAGACGGAGATGAAGGGGTTAGCATGGTCTGATTTCCAAACATGAAATTCAAGGCAGTAAAAAATCCAAACATACTTGTGGAAATTCAAATGTTTTTGGTTTAATTGTAACAGAGGAACATTCATATTTTAAAAAAATAATACACAGTCCCCGATACTTTTATTTCCTTGTACTTGTTCACAAACAGTGCCTTCAAAACTAAAAACAACAAGGACCACTGAAGTATGATGGTGCTGCTTTGTCCTTTTGAAGTGCCTGCTATCGAGGGAGGCAAGAATAATCAACTAAAAGTTATTGTCGATGTGACACAAAAAAATGACTGTCAGGAAACGATGAAATTTTGAAAAGTGTCATCCTCTCTTTTAAAATATTAGCCCCGGTTCTTACATTTTGCCTGACTCAAAAGTTAAGTCATTTCTTATGTCATTTTAAACCATGTAATTAGTCATCTCGCACCATGAGGAGAAATCTCTGTTCTTACTCACAGGCTTAATGAACCACAATTCTGGAAAGACTCTAACGAAGTCTGGGCATAGTGGTCATGTAGGGATACTTAAAAGCCTTCCAGAAACAAACGCCTGTCTTGCAAACCATTCACCGAATTACGCAGTCCGAACCGCTTCTGTCAGTTGACAACGTTTATCGCATGCTCTGCATTTAGAAAGAGTGCATTTCCAGAAAGTTTACTTTCAGGAAAGTGATTTGAAAAGGGTACGTGGATGTTGCCTTCGTAGAAGAAAAGGAAATAAAGTAAATGTGTCCATAGTCCCACGGAGCCTCTTTGCCTGGTCATGTTCGGGTTTGGTCTGATGTGGATGAGGATCCAAGCTGCTGAGGTCCCATTGCCTGGTCTTCCCCACGTCAGCCTCCTGCCCAGGATGATGTGGGTGTGTCCCGGGGGAGGAGTCGGAGGGTTTGCTGTTCAGCTCTCCCCTGGGGGTGGGGAGTGGAGTTGCTTTCTTCTTCCACTGCCCTTGGAGGTCAGAGTGGGTAAGAGGGAGGTGGCCAGGTTCCTCGGTAGAGCTTCCTTACAAAACCTCCACATGGTGTGCTGTGCGGGCATCTGCCACCTCCCAGCTTCGCATGCCTTTGTGAGCCTGTGCACGTTACTTTTCTCTCGGAGCCTCCGTTTCCTCTGAGCTGTGAAGCCGGATGTAGTTTGGAATGCCTGAAAGAAAGAAAAAGAAAGAAAAGGAAGGGAGGGAGGGAGGGAGGGAGGGAGGGAGGGAGGGAGGGAGGGAGGGAGGGAAGAAGACGGTTGATGCGAAGCACCCATGTTCCCGGGTTGTAGAAAAAGGTGGTCTTGGGCCCTAACCGGTTTGGCTCAGTGGTTAGAGCGTCGGCCTGGGGACCGAAGGGTCCCTGGTTCGATTCCGGTCAAGGGCATGTACCTTGGTTGCGGGCACATCCCCAGTAGGGGGTGTGCAGGTGGCAGCTGAATCAATGTTTCTCATTGATGTTTCTAACTCTCTATCCCTCTCTCTTCCTCTGTAAAAAATCAATAAAATATATTTTTAAAAAAAAGAAGAAAAAAATGTGGTCTTGGGTTAGCCCTACCAGTGGCTGCCTCCCATTTCCTGGTAGAGCTGATGACGTCTGTCATTCACTTAATCTCAGCGAGACAGACATTTTGGGACATCGAAAGACCAAGACTGGCCAGAGGGGTTTTACTGTCCCTTCATCCCCCATCGTATCCGTGCTAAGCAAGGGCGAGAGGCAGACCGCACAGCTTCCAACCCTCCGCCTGGGGTGGGGTCACCCATCACCTCGAGTCACTCAGGGCTTCCCCCGTTCCAAAGCTGGGGGGTATCTCCTCAGGATGGGACTGTAGAACCTCCAGTGCCACCCAAACACGGCCCTCTCCGAACTCGGCAAAGGAAGTGCCTTCCCGCTCAGTAACAGAAACATGGAGAAGCAAGCCGGCATGATTTCTACACCAAGGTGGGTTACACCAGTAGTTTTTCAGACATTAGATGCATCCCTTTCTTGTTGCTACAGGCCTCGCTTCTGGAAGACCAGGTATAATGGTTTGAAGAACAGTAAGAGCAGGGTTTGCTTTGGGGGTGATGTAAAGGTTTGGGGACTAGATAGAGGGGACGGCTGCACAACGTTGAGGTGAATGTGCTATAATGCCATGGGATTGTACTTATTTATTTATTTTTAAATATGTTTTTATTGATTTGAGAGAGAGAGAGAGAGAAACATTGATTGGGGATCAAGCCTGCAATCCAAGAGACTGGGAATCGAACCAGCAACGTTTTGGTGCATGAGCTGACATTCCAACCAACCGAGCCACACCAGCCAGGGCTTGCACATTTTTAAATGGTTAGTTTTATACTACGTGAATTTTACCTTAACAACACCACCACTAACAACAATAAGAATAATAGGCGATTGCCCTAGCAGTATTTGTCTCATAGTAAGCACTCAAATGATTTTGAGTAAATAAATATCATCTGTTTCCCCCCAAAAAATGTACACAATAAAATAATCCCGAAAAAAAAAAAAAAAAAAGAATCTGTTTCCCATGAGCAGGAGAAATACAGGGTGATGCCAAAGGGTCCTCAGACCTTTAGGGAGGTTTTTCCTAAGAAACTCTCATAACAATTTGGGACATTTGATGCAATTACTTCAGATGTGTCGAGTGCCTGTTTGTGCCAAGCAGAACGCGAGGCTATGGAGAGAATAATGGGATAAAGGAGGGAGGAAGCTCTCCACTCACTGAATTTACAGTCTAATAAGGGAAAGCACAAACACAAGGTCCACTCCTATGCCAGCAGGGCAGATGGGATATAAGAATTGGGAACATGCTTTGGGACCCCAGAGGAAGGAGAAATTGATTCAGTTTCAACTTTTTATAATACAATTATCGTTTGAAGTAGGCCTTGTTAGAGGAGCTTGATTTTTTAAAAAAAAAATTTTAATTGATTTTAGAGAGGAAGGGAGAGGGAGAGAGAGAGAAACCTCAATGACAGAATCATTCATTGGCTGCCTCCTGCTTGCCCCACATTGGGGAATGAGCCTGCAACCCGGGCATGTGCCCCAACCAGGAATCAACTGAGAATTGAACTGTGACTTCCTGGTTCATAGGTTGATGTTCAAGCACTGAGTCACACCTGCTGAGCTTTTTATTTTTAATCTTAAATTTTTAAAAATACATTTTTATTGTTTTCAGAGAGGAAGGGAGAGGGAGAGAGAATAGAAACATCAATGATGAGAGAGAATCATCGATCGGCTGCCTCCTGCACACCCCCCACTGGGGATCAAGCCCACAACCCAGGCATGTGCCCTTGACTGGAATCGAACCGGGGGACCCCTCAGTCTGCAGGCCGACGCTCTATCCAGTGAGCCAAACCAGCCAGGGCTTTTTCTTTTTTAGAGAGAGAGTGGGAGGGAGGGGGAGAGACAGACAGAAACATTGATGTGAGAAAGCGACATTGACTGGTTGTTTCCGCATGTGCCAGGGACCAAGCCTGAAACCGAGGTACATGCCCTTGACCTAATTGAACCCAGGATGGAATCGAACCTGGGACTCTTCAGTCCTCAGGCCGGAGAGGAGCTTGATTTTTAAAAATATATATTTTATTGATTTTTTACAGAGAGGAAGGGAGGGGGATAGAGAGTTAGAAACATCGATGAGAGAGAAACATCAATCAGCTGCCTCCTGCACACCCCCTACTGAGGATGTGCCCGCAACCAAGGCACATGCCCTTGACCAGAATCTACCCTGGGACCCTTCAGTCTGCAGGCCTACGCTCTATCCACTGAGCCAAACCGGTTTTGGCTGAGGAGGAGCTTGATTTTGATGAATGGAAGGGAGGAAGGACATTCTAGACCAGTGGTTGGCAAACTCATTCGTCAACAGAGCCAAATATCAACAGTACCACGATTGAAATTTCTTTTGAGAGCCAAATTTTTTAAACTTAAACTTCTTCTAACACCAATTCTTCAAAACAGACTCGCCCAGGCCATGGTATTTTGTGGAAGAGCCACACTCAAGGGGCCAAAGAGCCGCATGTGGCTCGCGAGCCGCAGTTTGCCGACCACGGTTCTAGACTGATGAAATAGCATATGCAAAGGCAGGGTAGTGAGAGCATACTGTGTGTTCAGGGAGCGGTGAGGAGGTTTTTGTAGTTGAAGTGATTCTGTGCAGGGCGGGGAAGAGGAACGAAGTAGGGAGAGATGAGAGAGACCACAGAGGCTGCAGTTCTGAGCTCCTGAGTCAGCTGCCAGCCCATATTAGGCTTGAGAAGACGTTAGTGGGTGCTGAGGCGTGCTGTCCATACGCCCCCTGTTCGGGACTGGAGCATGCGTTCTCCAGCACCTGGAGCCCTGACGGATGACACTCAGCTCCTCACCTTTCAGGACTGTCCTCCCCGGGTGCAGCTCACATCCAGTGACCAGATAGTGACGGGAACAAAACACTCACCTTCTTGCCTTAATTTGGGACAACTCTGAAGAGCCATTTCTACTCCAGAGCTCCCCATAAGATCAGCCGAGCCCTCTGCTGTAATGACCTTGCTGTTCAACTAACTTTGCCTACTGTCTAGTCCTGCTTCCTTCCGGCCCTACAGGTGCTGTTCCCTAGAGCAGTGATCGACAACTGGTGGTCCATGAGGTCTGAAAGGTTGGTGACCGCTGCCCTAGAGGACTCCCCATCAAGTCTCCTGGGTGCTAAGTTTTGTATCTCAGAGTCTATTTCCAGGAACCCCAATCTAAAAGGGGACTTTTGGATCACACAGGGGGACAAGTGGGCGCCTAATATAAATGGAAATTGACCTCAAGTGTGGAAAAATGAAGAGGCATAATCTTTGCATTAGGAATGTCCTTTACTCATTGCCCTCTGACCATCAACCCCAATTTGACTCTTGGTCCCCATGCTTCCATCAGTCAGTCTCACGTTTGCTCCCATAATTTGTCTGCCTCAAGCCCTGAGGCACCTACACACTCTCTTTCTGTCACGTCTACCGTTGGTCATGCCTCGGTCACCTGACATCCTACATCCTTCACCGATCAGTGACTTCTTCAGTTTAAATGAACCAGACACAGCTCCAACCATTTTTGGGGTCACAGTACTCCATAATCCTTAAAAGTTTGCAATGGCTCCAGATTATCCTTTCAGACAATAAGATTCACTAAGTGCATTCATATGTTGAAACTCATTTCAGCCTCTTCTTAAAGTAGATTAATTTGGTTTCATTACCCCCAAGAAACTGAGGTCCAGGGGAAACAAATATATATATATATATATATATATATATATATATATATATATATATATATATATTCCTCACTGTAGGATATTTTTTCCATTGATTTCCAAAGAGAGTGAAAGGAAGGGAGGAAGAGGGGAGAGAGATAGAGAAACATCGATGTGAGAGAGGCACATCGACTGGTTGTCTCCCACATGCACCCCTACTGGGGGCAGGGAATGAACCCGCAACTGACGTATGTGCCCTTGACCGGAATCAAACCCCTGACCCTTTGGTCTGCGGGCTGACGCTCTAACCACTGATCAAAACCTACCAGGGCCGAAACCGGTTTGGCTCAGTGGATAGAGCGTCGGCCTGCGGACTCAAGGGTCCCAGGTTCGATTCCGGTCAAGTGCATGTACCTTGGTTGCGGGCACATCCCCAGTAGGGGGTGTGCAAGAGGCAGCTGATCGATGTTTCTCTCCCATTGACGTTTCTAACTCTATCCCTCTCTCTTCCTCTCTGTAAAAAATCAATAAAATATATTAAAAAAAAAAAAAAACCTACCAGGGCAGGGGAATAATATCTTAATCATAAATTAGAATAATTCCTAACTGCCTGGCAAAACGCCTAACACAAAGCAGTTTTTCAATTGTTCTTTTTACTGAATGAGTGAATTTCCTTATCTCTTAATCAAGTTCTCTACACCGGCAATCAGGTTTCTATTTCAGCATGCAAAGTTCACCAGTCCTCACTCCAAAATCCCCATTATGTTTCTAATAAAACTTTATGTGACAGAGTTCAAAGACTGAATTGCCCCCTAGTTCCAGAAATTAGTGGGCGGTCTTTGGGTCAAAAATTACTTCATTAAGACTTTTTATGAACATAGCTGCAGAAATCTGCATTTTCACCTTCTCTGGGAAACTGTAAAATAACAGCAATAAAATAACAGCAAGAAGAATGAACTTAAAAACCCACAAATTCCATTCCAATGAATGCATAGATAAGTGGAATAACAAACCAATGTTTCTCTCTCTCCATAAAATAACTTCATAACATCAGACTTAATGTTGAAAGACAATGCTTTCCCCTAAAGATCAGGAACAAGACAAGGATGTCTGTTTTTGCCACTTCTATTTGTATTGTACTAAAGGTTCTTGGTGAGGGTGGGGTGGGGCAGGCAAGAAAAAACACACGTTCAGATTGGAAAGGAAGAAGTAAAATTATGTCTATTTGCCAACAACATGACCTTTTATGTAGAAAATTCTAAGGAATTCATAAAAAAACTATTAAAGCTAATAAATGAATTCAGCAGGTTGCAGGATACAAGATCAATATATAAAAATCAATTACATTTCTCTAGAGTGGCAATGAATAATCCAAACATGAAGTTAAGAAAATAATTCCAGCCCTAGCTGGTTTGGCTCAGTGGATAGAGCGTTAGCCTGTGGACTGGAGGGTCCCAGGTTCAATTCCGGTCAAGGGCACATGCCCGGGTTGCAGGCTCCATCCCCAGTGGGGGGGTGTGCAGGAGGCAGCCAGTCAGTGATTCTCTCTTATCATTGATGTTTCCATCTCTCTCTCCGTCTCCCTTCCTCTCTGACATCAATAAAAATATATTTAAAAAAAATAATTCCATTTATAATAATATCCAAAATAAAATACTTGGAAATAAATTTAACAAAAGTGCAAGATGTCTACACTGAAAGCTAGAGAACATCACAGAAATAAATTAAGAGAGACCTAAATATGTGGAAAGACATTCTGTGCTCATTGATTGGGAGATTTGATATTTTAAAGATGGCAATACTCTTTAAATTCATCTCTAGATTCAATAAAATCCTTTTCACAATTCCAGCTGGCTTAAAAAACAAATTTTTTTTTTTGCAGAAATTGACAAGCTGATTTTATATGGAAGTAAAAGGCACACAGAAGAGCTCAAATGATCTTGAAAGAGAAGAACAAAGTTGGAGGAATCACACCTCCCAAATTCAAAACTTACTGCAAAGCTACTGCAATCAAGACAAGGTAAGATGGCATGAGGATAGACACATAGATCAAGGGAATAGAATTGAGAGTCCAGAAATAAACCCTCGTGTTT
This sequence comes from Eptesicus fuscus, assembly GCF_027574615.1. Taxonomy (NCBI): domain Eukaryota; kingdom Metazoa; phylum Chordata; class Mammalia; order Chiroptera; family Vespertilionidae; genus Eptesicus; species Eptesicus fuscus. The sequence continues at coordinate 12,740,222 of NC_072490.1, read as the reverse complement.
ATGGCCAATAGATTTTTGACAAGGGTGCCAAGAGAATTCAATGGGGGAAAGACTGGTTTTTTCAGCAACTGGTGTTGGAACAACTGGGTATCCACATGCAAAGAATGAAGTTGGACCACTACCTCACTCCAACACAAAAAATTAAAATGGATCACAGAACTAAATGTAAGAGCTAAAACTGTAAAATTCTGTGATTAATACATAGCTATAAATCTCATGAGCTTGGGTTAGGCAATTTATAGAGACAAAAAGTAGACTAGTGGTTGCCTAGGGCTGGCAGAAGAAGGAGATGAGGAGTAACTACTAATGGGTATGGGGTTTCTTTTTGGGGTGATAAAAAGGTTCTAAACTTAGATTGTGGTAAGGGTTGCACAACTCTGTGAATATACTAAAAACCATTGAATTGTACATTTTAAAAAAATATATTTTATTGATTTTTTACAGAGAGGAAGGGAGAGGGATAGAGAGTCAGAAACATCAATGAGAGAGAAACATTGATCAGCTGCCTCCTGTACACCCCCTACTGGGATGTGCCCACAACCAAGGTACATACCCTTGACCAGAATCGAACCTGGGACCCTTCAGTCCCCAGGCCGACGCTCTATCCAGTGAGCCAAACCTGCCAGGGCTGAATTGTACATTTTTAATGAGTACATGTTATGGTATGTGAGTTATAGAAATGTTTAATATTGTTCGTATCATTCAAATAGCCAGAAAATGGAAATAATCCAATTGTCCATTAGCAAGAGAACGGATAAACAAACTTGGTATATTCATGCCATGGAATCTACTCAGCAAGGTAAATGAAGGGATCTCTTGAATCCGCAACAACATTGATATACTAGTGCCTGAGAAAGGTTATGTTGAGCAGAAGAAGCCAGACACAAATGGGCACATTTTGTATGACTTCTAGCTGAAGTTCTAGAGCAGGCAAAAACTAACCTAGGGAGAAAAAGGTTATAATAGCAGTTGCCTCTGGTGTGGGGTACAGTGTTAATGGTAAAGGCATACAGAGGAATAAGCTGGGTGATGGAAATTTCCTACATCTTATTGGGTGTGGGTAGACATATTTATCAAATTTTATTATAACATACACTTACAAACCTGCATGTTTTATGGCATGCAAATGACACTCAATAAAAAATAATAATATTGCAGAAAATAATGGGATTAAGCATCTGTGAGGAAGAACCACATTAGGGAGACAAAAACAAAGGGGAGAGCAAAGCTGAGACCTCAAGTCTGCTGGGTCTTAGGGCCTGAAGCTGGCGGCAGCTTCCAGCAGCTCAGATCCTGTGGGGTAACTGCTCCCGACATCATGGAGGGGGCAGGGCAGGCCTACCCCACCTCTGAGAGGAGATGGGAAAACTGCAGGTTGGCAATTGTAGGCCTCATTAGGCGGGAAGATAAACACAAACTCACAACTAACATTTGAACCATGATTCACTGATCAGATCTGGGATACCCCCAAATCACTACAGGACTTGAGATCCAAGCCACTAACATCAGCCCTATTTACAGGCAAACCAAAATTCCATCATTCAAGAAGAAACGTAATTCTATCACAATGAACAAGATTAACCATCAGAACAAGAGCTCACTTGAGGCAAACTCAATATAATATAATAGTGTGGAAAACACTTTAAAATAAATATTCTGGTCTATTTTGAGGAAGTAATAACACCCCCTAACAAAGAACAAAATATTTACTGATACCAGGAAGGGCTGATCCTACCCAAAGGTGTTAGGAGTGATATTACGTGGGTGTCAACAATCTAAATTTTCTCCTAGAACTAAAACTTAATTTTTTATTTTGAGACCCTGGTTCTCCCAGGAAGAAGAAACCGAATCTCAGTCAATTCACTGTTTTACCCACTCCCCCTTCCCTCAGTAAATTTGGTGTTACAATTTTGGGAGAGGACTCTGGTCTTTGTCATCATGGATGCCAGCAGCTGCTGTCAGGCACCTCACCCTGTCTGGGTCTCAAGCACCAGTCCATGAAGTGACCTGCTGAGTTGATCCACGCTCACATACGGGACTTCCACAAGGCTACTTCTCTGATCCTATGGCACTCCTCCGGACACAGGACATCGAGTATGGTCTCCTGTTCTCCTCCAAGGGCTTAGTGGGGTTGTCTAGAGCCTTTGCTGCTTCATGATGCTCTAGCTCAGTGGTCGGCAAACTCATTAGTCAACAGAGCCAAATATCAACAGGACAATGATTGACATTTCTTTTGAGAGCCAAGTTTTTTAAACTTAAACTTCTTCTAACGCCACTTCTTCAAAATAGACTCGCCCAGGCTGTGGTATTTTGTGGAAGAGCCACACTCAAGGGACCAAAGAGCCGCATGTGGCTCACGAGCCGCAGTTTGCCAACCACGGCTCTAGCTGGTATGAGAGACCATCTACTGCTCTCCACTCCATGTCTGCCTCATGGGAACCCTTGGTCCATGTGCAAACATCCATGTGTGCTGTCTCTATACTTGCATCCTAATGGGGAACTCAGGGATCTTGCTTCCTCCTCAAGCTTGACCTTGGGAATAATGGCTCAAAAGCCCTATTTGCTTAGATCTCAAAACCTTACTGGGCATTCTACTGTGCTTCCCAATCCTGAGGGCTAGGCCATGGGACTTGTCTTGAGGATGCTCACTCTGACTCCTCTGACTCTTCTCTGTTAGCCTCATGCCTCTCGGGGCCCCTTCCTAAGAAGTTGGACCGGGTGGAGAAAGACGAGCATGTGTCATTTCAGAAATACTGATAAGACATGTTTAATTTAAAAATGATTAGAAATTCAGAGGAGGGAATGGACAATGAAGAGGAGAGAAGCGAAGATAAGAGAATGGCCAAGCAATGTGGATGATGGTAGAATGTCTTGTAAAAATTGGGACATCTGATATTTAATACCATCAAGCTTATGCTGTTGCAATGTAGACCGCCCCTTGCCCCAATCTCTTCAAAGCTTCTGTCAAGTTCTAGAGATAAAAGGCCCATTGTGGGTGAAGATTTTGTGAAACTCAAGGGACTCAGTTCCACAGTTCAGTCAAGCTGCTGCAAAAGAAATGTGTGGGATGGTGAGATCATTCATGAACTGAACAATTCAGTGGAAGCAGAGGCAGATGTCTAGCCAGAGGAAACTGAGAAAGTAAGCCCCCCCCCCCCCCAGGGGTTCACAGAAGTCTTGGGAAGGTCTTAACGACAGATCTTATCTAGCTTTTTAAAGAGAAGGACACCTCAGCTGAGATCTGTGTTAGACACGTCTAAAAGAATGCGGGGAACACATGGACCCGCTCTCACTCAGTCTGTGAATGTCATCACAGAAACATGCTTTATGCAGGAAGCATTGATTGAGGACCTACTGTGGGCTAGATGTAGTAATTCAAGGGAACGAGAATTAAAATCACATGAGACTTGTCATGAATTCTCTCTGCGTCAGTGGTGAACACATAACTACAATATTGTGAGCTGAATGCAATAGAGGGGGATGTAACCTGAGAAAGAAATTAACAGCCCCAGCACGAATAAACATCAGGAGAACGTAGCTCTAGGAGGCCATGGGAGAGTTTGCTCTCTGTCCTATCCATTTCTTCTTCTGCCATCAAGACTCTCAGAATGTTTTATCAACATTGGTCCTAATCCATAAGTCTGAATTTCTGACACAGTGTCCTTTGCCTAATTAAAAAATGTAAGTTTCTCTTTTTTAAAAAATTATTGTTGTTATCATTAACTATTGCTTTGTGAGCCAGGACTACGCTGCAGATGCTCCACCACAACCACTTTATGATGATGTAGTTAAGCTATAATTAAGCTAATGAGAGCGTAAGGGTAAAACATTAGAACTGGTATCACAACAACAGGAAACTGCCCATTATCTCAAAAACCTTTGGGTGCGATCACTGACTTGTCTTGATTTGCATTTTCCATCTTTTAACTTTCAACCTTTTGGCATCCTTATGTTTTCATTTGCTTTCTTGCAGACAACATGCAGTTAGGTTATAAAGACACATTCTGGTGATTTTGCTCTTTTAATTGTTGTATTTAGCCAGTTTATAGTGTGATTATGGATATATTTGTGTATAAATCTTATTTCATGGGTTCTACTTATATTACCTATTACAGGTTTCTTTCCCCCTCATTTCTTGCCTTTTTTTGGAGAGTATATTTAACATTTAGAAGTTTAAAAGAAATCATTTACCTTTGACCTTATTACAGATATTACCCAAAAAAGCCTCCAGGCCAACCACAAAACTAGAAGACTTTATTTATGTTGTTCCTGTCTTATAGTTGTTTGTGTGTGTTGTAATTCAATATTGTGAGATCCACCAGTCATTGTTGATATTTGTGAGTTTAATATTTGTGTACATTTATGAATGGACTTAGCACTCTTTTTTGCTCTTTGCTCTTTTTTTTATGTTCTAGACTGGCCTTCTTTAGTCACTTTTCTTCTCCCTCAGGTATATGCTCATATATATATATATATATTTTTTTTTTATTGATTTCAGAGAGGAAGTGAGAGGGAGAGAGATAGAAACATCAATGATGAGAGAGACACTGGGGATTGAGCCCACAACTCGGGCATGTGCCTTGACTGGGAATCAAACCATGACCTCCTGGTTCATAGGTTGACACTCAACCACTGAGCCATGCCAGCGGGCTATTTTTTAATAATAGTCTCTGTTTATGCTTTTCAAAAGATGTCTTAATTTTGCCAACATTGTTGAGAGATAACTTCATTGTGTATAGAATCTAGGTCGTTAGAATTCAGTACATTGAAGATATTATTCTACTATCTTTGGCCTTTTATTTTTACTTTTGAGAATTCCTCTTTCAGCCTATTGCCACTCCCCAGAAGGTAATCTTTATTCTCTGACAACTTTTAATATGCTTCTATTTGTTGCTGGTGTTCTCCAGTTTTACTATGATATGCCTAGAATAGAAACTTCTGTGTAATTTGAATGTGTGGGATTTGTTGGGCGTCTTGCTTCTATGGACTGGCACCTTATGTTGATTCTAGAAAATTCTCATCCATTATTTCTCCAAATACTACCTCTGCTGCATTCTCTCTATCTTCTCCTTTTGGAATATGTTAGACCAGTTCACTCTATCTCCCATGTCTCTACTCCCCACCATGCTACATTCTGTATTATTTCTTTGGGTCTATATTCCAACCCATTTCTCTTCTACTATGTCTAACCAGCATCCAAACCCTACATTGAGTTTTAAAATTTGGTTATTTTATTTTGCAGTTCAGAAGTTCTGTTTAGTTCTTTTGTAAATGTGTGATGTCTCATCATAGAGTTTCATATCCCTGCAGATATTTTCAAGGTTATTTATTTGCCTTTAAATATTGTAGAATATTTAAAGTATATCATAATGTTAATATCCAAAGCCTGTATTGGTCTTTTTTTAATTTATTTTTTTTTATTTTATTTTAAAATATATTTTATTGATTTTTACAGGGAGGAAGGGAGAGGGATAGAGAGCTAGAAACGTCGATGAGGGAGAAACATCGATCAGCTGCCTCCTGCACATCCCCTACTGGGGATGTGCTTGCAACCAAGGTACATGCCCTTAACCGGAATCGAACCTGGGACCTTCCAGTCCACAGGCCGACGCTCTATCCACTGAGCCAAACCGGTTTCGGCTTAAATTTATTTTTTAATATATTTTTATTGATTTCAGAGAGGGAGAGGGATCGAGAGATAGAAGCCTCAATGATGAAAGAGAATCATTGATGGGCTGCCTCCTGCACTCCTCACACTGGGGATTGAGCCCACAACCAAGGCATATGCCCTGATAGGGAATCAAACCGTGACCTCCTGATTTATAGGTTGAGGGTCAACCACTGAGCCACGCCAGCTGGCACTCCCTTTCTTCTGATAGCAGCCTCCCCCTTTTCGAAGGAACCTCCTCTTCCATCTTCCAGTCTGCGTCCATGTTTCACAACGGACTGTCTCCTTCACTGTTGCATCCTCAGCCCTGCACAGTGGCTGGTCCGGAGAAGACCCGAGTTGTTGAACTGAACAGAAAGGGGTGCGGGAAAAGGACGGTGTGCCTGGGTGGTATTTCTTCTCCCTTCGTCCCTCAGGTTCCCCCACGATCCCTTACCTGCTTCTGGGGAGGAATGTGACAGGGAAGAATCACACTCGCATCCAGTAAGCACCTACTAGATGGCGAGGTGAGGTGCTTTCATGATTCCTGTATTTGATTTTTTAAAAACCCACACTTAGGAAATGAGGAAATTGAGGCTTATAAGTGAGCCGGTTACTCGAGATGATGCCAATGGTAGGTGATGGAGCAGGAACCTGTTTCTGTCCCCAAGTCTGTCCTGTTTCACGTGGGGACACAAGGCTGCTGGCTTGGGAGTGGAGAGGACTGAAGCTGTGGGAGGCTTCCTCACACGTGGGAAATCCCCTTGGAGGGTAAGTAGAGCAGCTATCTAGTGGGTAATCAGCACAGGATCTTCACTGGGCACTTACAGACAACCAGACGGCTGCCCGTGTCCAGTTAACAAACCTCGGGGCCAGACGGCTGGAAGGCAGGGGACAACCCAGAAAGGAATGCTCAGTCAGACGGAGAGCAGGGGCGGGGCTCACCCCCACAGCCACCCACGGCAGTGATCTGGACACTGACCGGAATCCCCTCTCAGCCCACGCGCTGTTGGTCTCCGCTAGCTGTCTGTTCTGCCACAGACCAGACAGAATCCCTCACACTGACTAAAAGAGTGATTTCAGAAAATGACTTTTTTTTTCTCATAAGGCAAGAAAACAAAGAACATACAAGATCATTTCCTAGTGATGTCATCTGACAAATATTGCTTGTTGGGGAAACAATGAAAAAAAACACACACCCAAACTCAGATTAGTGGTAAACAATTTCATTCTGAATAAGCTGGATTTGCTGAGAAACAAAGATCAACAGACAACAGAGGCAAAAAGAGAGAGGCAATGAACAGCCTGAGGCAGGGCAGGGAAAAGAGAGAGGAATGGAGCGGGCTCCACAGCTCTTTCTTTCCTCAGAAAAGATGTTCTGAAATTGTTCAGCAGTTTCTTCAAAAGTTAAACATACAGTCTGGCCGGTGTGGCTCAGTGGTTGAGCATCGAAAGGTTGCTGGTTCAATTCCTGGTCAGGGCACATATCTAGGTTTCAGGCTCAATCCCATCAGGGTGCAATTGTGCGGGAGGCAGCCCATCAATGTTTCTCGCTCACATTGATGTTTCTCTCTCTCTTCCCTTCCTCTCTCTCTAAAATCAATAAAAACATTTAAAATATATATATTTTATTGATTTTTTTTACAGAGAGGAAGGGAGAGGGATAGAGAGTTAGAAACATCGATCAGCTGCCTCCTGCACACCCCACAGTGGGGATGTGCCCACAACCAAGGTACATGCCCTTGACTGGAATCGAACCTGGGACCCTTCAGTCCGTAGGCCGATGCTCTATCCACTGAGCCAAACCAGTTAGGGCAAAACATTTTTTTGTTTTTTAAAGAGAAATCTGGAGGGACTGAAAGCACATCGTATTTTGAGAATGACATTGTAGAAGGTATGCCCTCAGAGGGAGTGTTAGACAGCTGACGGGTTGGGCGTAGAGCCCAGGGTGGTATTTATGTATCAGAATCCTGTTTTCCAGAACATGACATCCTGGCCAAGGGGAGTCATGGTGTTGTAGAAAGGGAAGGAGCCCAAAAGATTGCCTCAGGCTGACAAGACAAACCACTCTGGCTTTGGATGGGGACAGACCAGATTAGAACCCAATTTGCCTCTTGCTGAAGCTTTAAAAGTTTCCATCTGTTGAACGGAGTGGATCCAGAGACATGGACGCAGGGGACACAGTGCGGAATCTCGGCGGGAAGGCGGGGCAGGGTGGTGGGAGGTAATCAGCCAAAGACCTCGTCTATATAAATGCATGACCCATGGACACAGACAATGAGGTGATGAAAGCCTGGGGCGGGGCGAGGCGGGCTGGAGGGGACATATGTAATACTTTCAGCAATAAAGATTAAAAAAAATAAAGTATCCATCTGTAATATGGGCTTACTGCTGCCTCCCTTACTGTGGTTCTGAAGATCAGACGAGAGCATGGAAGGGGAGTGCACACTCGATGTGGCGGTCCTGCTCCACCCCGAGCCTTCTGGAGACTCCACGCCGGCCTCTGAGTCAGGGGAGGTGCAGTTTACCTGCATACTTAATGCGTTATTTATTTATTTTTTTAAAAATATATTTCATTGATTTTTTACAGAGAGGAAGGGAGAGGGATAGAGAGTTAGAAACATCAATCAGCTGCCTCCTGCACACCCCCTACTAGGGATGTGCCCGCAACCAAGGTACATGCCCTTGGCCAGAATCGAACCTGGGACCCTTCAGTCCGCAGGCTGATGCTCTATCCACTGAGCCAAACCGGCTATGGCCATACTTAAGGCTTTAAAAGAAACCATCTCTTTCTTTCCAAAGCTATTACTGCACACAGTTCTTAAGCATCATCACTTTACACATTGCTGGTAACTTAGCGGTGGAAGGAAGAGTAACGAAATGAGGCCTGGGTCCGTTTAGCACCTCCTTCACCCAGACGCTGTGGAAAACAGCCCTTCATCAAGTGTCAGTCTCAGTTTGTCTCAACTGCTGAGCTGGCACACCCCGTTGCCAGACTCCCTGTTGACCCCCCGATCTTCGTTACTGATGGCCATGAGGCAGGGAAACCTATGCCATCATGAAAATACGTTGTAGATTAGGCTCAAAACCTTTCCTCTCTCCCTCCCTGAAAAAAACGTACATCTTCTCTGTAAAGGATTTAAAACACAGGTAAGCGAAAAAGAAACAGCGAGCAATCTCTCAAACAGCACCCAGCTAGGATTGTACTAACATTTTCGTTTATGTTGTCCCAATCCTTTCCTATGGGAGCATAAGCCTGTATGGATATATTATGTATGCAATGCATGTCTGGACACTAGAACCAAACAATCTGGGTTCAAACCCTTTCTCTACCACTTACAGCTGTGTGTCCTGACAAATTTGGGAAGATGACAGTACATTCCTCAGAGTTTTTGTGAGGGACTAGTGAATTAAATATGTAATACTAGAGACCCAGTGCACGAAATTCATGCACGGGTAGGGTCCCTCGGCCTGGCTGGCGATCAGGGTCGATCGGGGCCTTCTAGCTGCTGGCCAGGGCATTCCTTCATTTCGCACCGCCCCCTGGTGGTCAGCACACATAATAGTTAGCAAGCGATCGAACTCACGGTCGAACTCCCGTGGGGACACTCTGCGTATTAGCTTTTTATATATATAGGTGCCCAGAACTGGGCATGGAATAGGACAGTGCTCAGCAATAGAGACCTACTGTGCTGGGCAGGACACACCGATTATCCCTGCACATCTTGTCCCTGCACATCTGTGTGTACATAGCCCATGCACTCATGTGTATGCATGTCTACAGACGTCTACAGGCCTGTGTTAGTGTGTGGATAGGTGCAACTGCTACACATAAACACACAAAATGAGATCAACCTTTAAGTAGGGATCCGAGAAGCAGCAGTCCACTAGATCAAACCAAGATGATTTTCCATGCCTTTGAACCCCCAGTGAGTGAAGTGGCTTCTTCAGCCCACTCAAGTCTAGTTATGATTTAAATCAGAACCCGTAATTTAATACCTGCCCAACGTCAATAACAGTAACATCACGAATGCAAATTTTATTTAACAAAAAGACATGATTCTTCCAAAATAAAAACCAGAAACACCTCGAAAGCTTCCGTTCCAACTCTGCAGGTGCACCTGTGTGCTACTGGGCTCCCACCCCCACCCCCCGGCCACGCCGGCCCTTGGTAGGGGTGGGCCAGTCACTGCAAGGCTGCAGGGAAGCCTCAGGTGGAAACGCACAAGCGGGATCCATTTCCCAATCGAGCTCTGCAGGGAACACGTGAGGCATGTGGAAGGCCCGGTCCCAGGCTTGAGTCACCACACACGGTCCTGTCAGGAGTCTGGATCGGGCAGGTGATGGAGGAGATGGCTGTAGGTCACAGCGGCACTGATAAGCGGCTTGTCCACGAACTCCACGGTGCACGGTTCGGGGGGATCGTCGCTGCAGGGCGCCCGCTCCAGTTCCAGCACTACGATGGTGTTTGGGGCGGATGTCACCAGGATGTGCTGGGGCACAAACAAGGTCACCTGGGGGCCCCGTGCTGGCCAGTAGCGACCAAGGTTAAAGCCATTAATCCACACCTGACCCTGGAGAGAGAGACAAAGAGAAATCATTAACCCCAGCTGTCCGGATCCTGGAAATAGGAGAGCCTCCATGCACGTGGGCCAGCACGCGGGCCAGCACATGGGCCAGCACATGGGCCAGCACGTGGGCCAGCACGTGGGCCAGCACATGGGCCAGCACGAGGGCCAGCACGTGGGCCAGCACATGGGCCAGCACGCGGGCCAGCCGGCAGCCCGCAGTGGCTCTCCCTCCACAGCCCAGGCCTGACCGCCCAGGCCTGACCACCAGGCCCAGGCCAGCCTGGGTCCCCGCATTCCGCTGGGGTGACTGGCCAAGCAGGGCAGGGGCTGGGTGGGAGAGAGAACAAGTTGCCCCAAAGAGCCACCCCTGCTTCAGGAAAATCCACGTTTGGCCCCTCTGACTGGCGTCAGCAGCCACGCATCAGTGCTGGACGGCCCAGGGGCAGTTTCGCCAAGTTCCTGCATTTCGTCCTGGGCCCCGGAGGGACTGCCTGTGTCTCCACGCCAGCCTCTCTCCCCGACTCTTCCGCACACAGAGAACGGCCGAGCAGCCCCTCGAGGAGGTGAGCTTTCCTTCTGTGTCCTCTGCTTCTAGAGGCGGGTCTTGACCACGCTGTCTTCACACACAAGGTGAGCACAGGCCTGCAGCCTGGGAGCACACAGGTCCTGGGAGCTGTCCCCAAACAACCCCTCCCCCGCTTCCCTCCCCCCCCTTCCAGCCTGGCCCGCGTGGCTCAGTGGTTGAGCATTGCCCTATGAGCCTGGAGGTCAGAGTGTGATTCCTGGTCAGAGCACATACTGTTGGAGAGTGGGAATTTTTTTTATTTTTTTTTTTTATTTTTAAAGAAATATATTTTATTGATTTTTTACAGAGAGGAAGAGAGAGGGATAGAGAGTTAGAAACATCCATCAGCTGCCTCCTGCACACCCCCCACTGGGGATGTGCCCACAACCAAGGTACACACCCTTGACCGGAATCGAACCTGGAACCCTTCAGTCCGTAGGCCGACGCTCTATCCACTGAGCCAAACCGGTTTGGGCGAGAGGGGGAATTTTTGAGCATGCTTCCAGAGAGGCCGTGGACTATGCCCCAGACAGAGTTGTCAGAGCTGACACCAGGCCAGGCCTTGAGATAGGGTCTCATGGCCCCTTCCCAGCACGTAGGCGTTCTTTCACAGAACACTGTCAGCTTTCTAAGAACAGGATGACCCTGTGAGTAACATGGTCCTCAGTGGTCAATGGCATGACTCTGACGTTGCTTGGGAAAAACTGTTTTGTCTTGGGTTGCTTGTTCTGCAAAAAACAGGATGTGGTTAATGTGCTTAAAAGTGGTCTTGGTCAAAGGGTCGCTGCTGCCCTCCGGACTCCCTTACTGCCAACAGTGTGGAGAATGGCAGAGCAGTCGCCCGGTCGCCCGGCCGGCTAATACAGGCTCCCTAAGTTTTAATTCGGTCTGGGCTCCAGTGGTCATTCACTTGCCTTCGCTCCACAACAATACCTGGGTTGTGGGCTCGATTCCCAGTAAGGGGTATACAGGAGGCAGCCGATCAACGATTCTCTCTCATCGTTGATGTTTCTACCTCTCTCTCTCTCTCTCTCTCTCTCTCTTTCTCTCTCTCTCTCTCTCTCTCTCCTCTCTCCCTTCCTCTCTGAAATCAATAAAAATATATTTAAAAAAACAACAACACTCAAAACAACCCCCCTTCGTCCCCCAGAAGGATGAGGGGCTTGTGGGAGGGAGAGACAGGGGCCCGCCCGGTAGGGTGTTGACTGCAGGGTTTGAATGGTTTTCACACCAGCATCAGGTGAGAGGGGCATGTGTGCTTCAAGGGGCAGAGGGGGCCCTACACGCTGCAGAGACAAGTTCTGTGAGGAGGAGAAGCCGCTTCCGCTTCAAAACGGAGAGCAGAAGAGAACCTCTGCCGGGAGGGCTGGCGTTTGGGTGTGGCCGCAGCCTCCCGCAGGTGCTAGGCCTTCCCAGTTGGCTGGACAGATGGATCCTTCTGCCACGAAGAAAGGGAAGAGGAGGGGAGATCACATACAGGAGAGAGAGGGTATGTGGGAGAAGGAAGGACGGAAGGAAGGAAGGAAGGAAGGAAGGAGGGAAGGAAGGAAGGAAGGAAGAAAGGAAGGAAGAAAGGGAGGGAGGGAGAAGGAAGGAAGGAAGGAAGGAAGGAAGGAAGGAAGGAAGGAAGGAAGGAAGGGAGGGAGGGAGGGAGGGAGGAAGGGAGGAAGGGAGGAAGGGAGGAAGGAAGGAAGGAGTCCCCACCGTGACCCAAATACAGACGGTCCCGAAATACGACTTTACGAACTGTGCAAAAGCGATCCGTATCATAAATTACCCAAGATATTATGATAAAATAGGCTTTGTGTTGGATGATTTTGCCCAACAGTAGGCTAGGCTAAGCTATGATGTTCGGTAGGTGAGGTGTATTCAGTGCATTTTCCACTTACAATATTTTCAACTTGCGATGGGCTTACTGTAACCGCATTGTAAACGAGGAACACCTGTATATTGGGGGAGACATCCTGGAGGGGGCTCGACCATGGCTGTCACCTGCTGAGCCCCGATCCCCAGCATGCTCCATGTCACAGCTGCGGTCACTCACCTTAGGGCTACGCAGTGGCTCAGCTTTGAGTATTTTTTTCAGCCCCTTTATTCAAGCTCCCTCTGAACTTCCTGGCTGGGTTCCAGTCTTAGTCCCACCACTTACTGGCTCCTCCTATTCCTGTGTAAGGTCTACTCCCAGTGACTATTCCTAGTGGCCCCACCTCCCGGACTGCACTGTGACTGACAGATATAACCTCAAACTGTGGCTCCTAGTTATTGATCGAAGTTGATAATTATCTTTCTCCTAATTACTTCCTTAATTCTGGACACTACAGGATCTGTTCTAGTTATTCTTTCCTTCCCCAAAACGATCACCTGTGGCCCATTCTGAGGCTTTGGCTGCCATATGGACTCTGCCTCCTGACTCACCCGAACGACTCTCCAGTATGGAGGTGGCATGTCTCTCACCTTCCCTCTAACTTGCCCCAAACTCAGGGTTACGTCTTCTCAGGCCTCGGTTATGAACTTCTTCATAAACCATGAACTTATGGAGCTATGAACTTCTTCAGGACGACATTTCCCTCCACTCTCAGCTCTTAACAGGACGTGCAGTGAATGACGTTTATGGCAGTTTGGTTGCCCTTCCAAGAGAGAAGGATGAAGCATTTAGAAAGAACAGACCAGCCCTAACAGGTTTGGCTCAGTGGATAGAGAGTCTGCCTGCAGACTGAAAGGTCCCAGGTTCGATTCCGGTCAAGGGCATGTACCTTGGTTGCGGGCACATCCCCAGTAGGAGGTGTGCAGGAGGCAGCTGATTGATGTTTTGTTTTTCATCAATGTTTCTAACTCTCTATCCCTCTCCGTTCCTCTCTGTAAAAAATCAATTATATATATATAAATATATATATATAAATATAAAAGATAGAAAGAACAGGCTGTAGGCCCATAGCGGGGAGCCATCACCATTCAACCGAACTTTTGGCAACGATAGCGTGTTCTGTGCCGCCCCACAGAGCAGCTGTGTGCACTTGAGAGTGGCTACTGAGCGCTTGAAATGTAGCTTGTGGGAAGAAGGAATTGAATTTTCCCTTTCAACTGATTTAAATTTAAAGGTAAATAGCCATAAGTAGCTAGTGGCTACCAGACGTAGGGTGAAATGCAGGTAACTTCATGATCAGATCACAATCTCTCCGCTTCTCTCCACCCCCACGGCCAGCCTTCTAGAGCAAGTCATAACCAATGCTGTCTCAGTCTCCTCGCAGGGCTCCCCACTTCCTCTGTTCACTCTAGAACCCCAGGCTCCACATAGCAGCCAAGTGTGTTCCTGCTGCTTACCGCCTTGCCATGGCCCTCAGGCCTATGCCTTCTTCCTCCCCACCCTGTCTCTGCCACTCTGCCCCTTGCTTGCGCAGCTCCCCCTGAACTTGCCCCTCCCCCCCACCTTTTTAAAATATATTTCACTGAATTTTTACAGAGAGGAAGAGAGAGGGATAGAGAGTTAGAAACATCAATGAGAGAGAAACTTAGATCAGCTGTCTACTGCACACCTCCTATTGGGGATGTGCCTGCAACCAGGGTACATGCCCTTGACCTGGAATTGAATCTGGGACCTTGCAGTCTGCATGCTGACGCTCCATCCACTGAGCCAAACCGGTTAGGGCGCCCCCACCCCTTTTAACACAGCAAATGCTCTCCATCGCTGTTCCCCCAGACCTGAAGCCTTCCGGTGGCTCAGGTCTCCATCCATCACCACCTCTTCAGAGAGAAGGGTCATGGACACCGTCCTTAGTCCTGGGCCTCCCATCCCAATCACTCACCACCCCTTTACTCTCTGCTTCTTTTTCTCTAGTTATTGTCACTGTTGGGTATTTGCATCCTTTGTTTGAATAGTGGGTTACCAGCTATTTCCAGCATGGGCTCTATGAAGGGAAAGGCTTTGTCCATCTTGTCCAAGGTGAGATTCTCAGCCCAGGGATTTCCGTCTACACCTAGCGGCACTCAGTAAATCCTACTCAGGCTGATCATTCTGCCTGAGAAAAGACTCACCTGCAAGGAGACACGAAGCTCTCCTGAAAGAATGCTTCATGTGCCTCTGCTCCTGGCTTAGGAGTTTTAGAGAACAGTGTTTACTGGAAGGAAAACGAAATGTCTGCACTCCTTGGTTAGCACTGTGTTTTTAAAATATATATACATATTCTGGCTTTTGTTTCTCCTTAAGAAGTTATGCTGAAGTTACTGGTGGAGGGGGGAGTGTGCACATATTGGTAAATGCCATTTAAAAGTAGACATACTGCCGAAACCGGTTTGGCTCAGTGGATAGAGTGTCGACTTGTGGACTCAAGGGTCCCAGGTTCGATTCCAGTCAAGGGCATGTGCCTTGGTTGCGGGCACATCCCCAGTAGCGGGTGTGCAGGAGGCAGCTGATGGATGTTTCTCTCTCATCGATATTTCTAACTCTCTATACCTCTCCCTTCCTCTCTGTAAGAAATCAATAAAATATATTTTAAAAAAAATAAATAAAAGTAGACATACTCATGCCCTAGATGGTTTGGCTCAGTAGATGGAGCATTGGTCTGCGGACTGAAGGGTCCCGGGTTCGATTCCAGTCAAGCGCACATGCCTGGGTTGTGGGCTCAATCCCCAGGAGGGCACGTGCAAGAGGCAGCCAGTCAATGATTCTCTCTCATCATTGATGTTTCTATCTCTCTCTCCCTCTCCCCTCCTCTCTGAAATCAATAAATATATATATATATATATATATATATATATAATTGTATAAAATATAAAAAATACATTAAAAAATACAAGCAGACACCCTCGGAAATGAATATAGTGAGCGCCACAGGGGCCAAGCCTTTGTAGCGTGAACCTCAGTGGCTCCTGGGGCTTCCCCGGGCTGTCCCAGCTGATATTTCCATGACAGTGTCTGACTTTCTCTGACCATAGCTTGACCCTTGGCAGACTTCCCCTCTTGGCTATAATTACTAAGGTGATAATAGAATAAAATGTTAGGTTCCAGGAAATGGTTGACCTACTTCATTAATCAGGCAGATATGTATCTGTTTTAAATTCTTTAGATAAATCAATCCTCTCACACGAATTTAAAGCAAATGTTCCAAATGCTGTTTTAAGTCACACTTTAAAACTTTTCTAATTTGGCTAAGAGTTCATTTAAAACAACAACAAACTCGGATCCGATGTTGGTTTTGTCACACTCCGAGGGAAGACATTTAGACACTCGGAGAACTTAAAATGGGAAAGACAGAGGTCCGTTTCTCAAGGTTCAAGGGCTCTCACCACACATAATTCACGAGTAACTGTCATGCTAACTTGGGAGAAAGAAAAAAAAATTTTTCCAAGGAAAAATAGTGAAGGGCTTGCTTAGATAAGATGTTAAATAAATGTTACTGCAGTACACGGGAAAAAAATGAAAAATCTTCTTCCCTCCGACCCAAAGGGGTCTGAAGCTGATGCAAACCACACCTCTTTGCTTCCTCCTTGATCTTACAGTAATAACGTTAAATAGCTTTATGGTTTCTCTGTATTTTAGACCCAAACAGAACGGAAGCCATGGAAACCTAAAACATTAGCATAAAAGATGCATCACTTCCTCCCCTCACAGAACCCCAAGTATAAATTCCTTTCCTTCGCGACCCCCAAAAGTCCCATTTCTTGACCGCTTCTGTGGAGTACCCTGCCTAACAGTCATTGTACCACCTCACATATCTGGACCAATGCTAAGAACTGTTGAGGGAAAACTGCCTGCAGGCAGCCATATCATATTTGCTACAAAGTCCATGCCCTAAAAACTGTGGGAGACGCTCTGCAGCTCCTCCTCTCAGGAGTCAGAATCTGCTTCTCCATCCCTTGGGCCAAGAAGATGCACACATTTGTATTCTTTCTTTGAATCCTGCCAGTCACCAGGTGAACAAGCCTAGAATGGCTCACAGGACTCAGGGGAATATTTTACTTGCATTCATAGGTGTATTATAAAGGGTACAACTCAGGGATGGCCAGATGGAAGAGATGCACAGGGCAAGGTATGGGGGTAAAGTGGAAGGTATGGGGGTAGGGTGCAGGGTCTGGGGGTAGGGTGTGGAGCTTCCAACCCACTTCAGATGTACCTCCCAGCACCTGGATGTGTTCACCGACCCAGAAGCTCCCCAAATCTTCTTGTGCTAGAGTTGCTATAGACCTTCATCTCCAGCCCCCAACCCCAACCCTTCCCCAGAGGTTGGGGGGATGGGGCTGAAAGTTCCAACCCTCTAATCACGTAGTCTTTCGAGTGACCAGGCCTCAGGATAGGACTAGTGACAAAAGGGATTTTTGTCAGCTCTTTGTTATAAAATTTTTATTTCATGATTTATTTTATTAATTTATTTTTTACATTTCGAAAAAGGTGATGTTTGCCTTTAAAAAAAGAAAACTGTTTTTTTAGCATATTTTTGATTCTTAGCTTTTCAAAGCATAATTCTGGTTGAGGAAACGTGGGACATGCTCTGTTATACACCCAAGCCTACAAGTGGCTAAAAAAAAAAAATGCAGGAAGGCTGCAGAGGACATTCATATGCGGTTTATCCACACCCGTCTGAAGGAGAGATAAGCAGTATAGATGCCACTGCATTGGCAGAACACAGTCAAAGCGCGGCCTCTCTTAGGGAGTTTGTGGTCAGACGAGAGTTCTGGCCGGTGTCTCTTGGCTACAGCAAAACATGCCCGATCGCTTCCCACCAAAATCCCAATTGACGTTCAGGCATTTAACCAGAAAGCCACATCCGACATAAGCAGAGCCAAAGTGATCAGAAGAGATTTTTTATCTCATGAATCACTCTTACCAGTGGCTTCATTCACTAAATCAAGGTAGTTTCTTTACAGCAAGTGAGGAGCATAAGCCAAGAGGCTGCAAGCAAGAGTCCTGTCAGGGCTGCCCTGATGGAGGAGGGCTGGTGTGCCTGGAGACAGAGTCTTAGAAATGGCCATTGGGTCCATCCTCACCCCACCCCCCACAGTCAGCACTCAGCGCCCTGGGGGAGTAGGATCTGTCTGTTCTATGCCTGCTGATCAGGAGCTCCAGGGGCAGTCAGCACCAAGGACCACTGCTCGCCAGAAAATAACAGAAAACACAGATGCTCCATTTTACGTCTGTTGTATGTCTGTCCTCTCATCTCAGACCTGCACAACCAGGTCCATGAATCCTGTGGATTGGCGTGTGTGTGTGTGTGTCTGTGTGTGTGTGTGTGCATAGCTCTGTAGTATACTAAAAACCACTGCACTATACAGTTTAAATGAGTGAAATTGTATGGCTGTGAATTATATCAAAATAAGGCTTTCCACGCACGTGCAGAAAGCCTTATTTTGATATAATTCACAGCCATACAATTTCACTCATTTAAACTGTATAGTGCAGTGGTTTTTAGTATACTACAGAGCTATGCAACTGTCACCACAATCAATTCTAGAATATTTTCATCACTCCAAAAAAATACCCTGCACCCTTTAGCAGTGAGTCCCCATCCCCCATCCCAACACTCCCCTTCTCCCCTTTCCCTGCTCTAGGCAACCAGGAATCTTCCTGTGTCAATAGATTTGCCAATTCTGGACATTTCATATAAGTGGAATCATACCAAATGTATGGTTTGTGACTGGCTTCTTTTATTTAACATGTTTTCAAGGTTCATCCACGTTGTACCATGTATTATTATGATTTAAAAAAATATATATATATCTTTATTGATTTCAGAGAGGAAGGGAGAAAGACAGAGAGAGATAGAAACATCAATGATGAGAGTGAATCATTGACCGGCTGCCTCCTGCACGCCCCTTACTGGGGATAGAGCCCTAAACCCAGGCATGTGCCCTTGACCAGAATTGAACCTGGGACCCTATCCACTGAGCCAAACCAGCTAGGGCTGTACCATGCATTAGTACTTCATTTCTTTTTATTGCCGAATGATAGTCCGTTATACAGATATACCACATTTTGTCTATTCAGTCATCGGTTGATGGACATTTGGTTTTTCCATGTTTTGGCAATTTGGGATAATTTTTGGCTGGTGTGAACATTTGCATACTAGTTTTAGAGTGGACATATGGACTAGATGGACTTTGGGGTTCTGAACCCTCTGACACATTCAATAATATTGTGTATATATGTACTTTAAAAGCATGAAGATGCAGACCATTCGTCAGACTGGTGAAACAAGTCACGAGCCTAGAGGATTAGCACAGGCTCTTCATTGGTCTTTGAGGCCTTGTTCAATGCTGCCTGCCTTTGCACGTGGGCCTTCAAATCAGACAGACCTGGGGCTCAGGGAGCTGTTCCACCTCCTACTTCCGTACCTCACACCTCTCTGGGCCTCTATCTGCTCATCTGCAAACGAGATAATGACAGACATCCTACCGCATGTGCCACTCTTGATGTTTATGGAGATAGCATCTCTAAAGTTCTGAGCAGAATGCCTAAGCAGAATGACACCTTTATGACCTGGCCAGGGTGAACCCCCTCTGACCTCCAAAATGTCCCCTTCTTTTCCATTTCTGCATCTTAGCTTCTATTATTCTTCCATCTGAAAATCCCTTCCCTGACAAATTCTGATGAAGGGCCGTCTGTCCTTCAGGTCTGTTTCAAGCTCCATCTGAGCCACCCAGTGCTTCTGATAATCCCTGTAACAGACATGTCCTTTTTCTGATTTGCATCTCCGCAAAATTCTTCCTCTTAAGGCACTAAATTGATACCACTTGGTGAGCAATGATTTGTGTTTGGGTCTTCTCATTTGCTTTAGCCCTGTATCCATAGCACCCAGCAAAGTCCCTCCTCACTCCCATTTGCTTTCTTCCCAGGGTTCAGCAACACAGGCATCCGTGCACCTTTTTAATCTAAAAGCAATTACAGCCCTAGCTGGTTTGGCTCAGTGGACAGAGCATTGGCCTGCGGACTGAAGGATCCCGGGTTCAGTTCCAGCCAAGGACACATGTCCAGGATGCAGCTCGATCCCCAGTAAGGGGTGTGCAGGAGGCAGCCGATCAATGATTCTCTCTCATCACTGACATTTCTATCTCTCTCTCCCTCACGCTTCCTCTCTGAAATCAATTTTTTAAAAAAAATGTAGCTCTTGTTCATGATTGCAAACAGGGCAATTTTTAAAAAATATACTTTATTGATTTTTACAGAGAGGAAGGGAGAGGGATAGAGAGTTAGAAACATCGATGAGAGAGAATCAGCTGCCTCCTGCACATTCCCCACCAAATGTGCCCACAACCAAGGTACATGCCCCTGACTGGAATCGAACCTGGGACCCTTCAGTCTGCAGGCCAACACTCTATCCACTGAGCAAAACTGGTCAGGGCTGAAATCAATTTTTAAAAATACAAAAAATAAAAAAAAAAAAAAAGCAATTATAGAGTGCCTAGGCCCAGGAGGAGGGCAGGGTGGTGAATAAGCAGGGCACTTAAAAAAATCCCCCTCCTGAAACTTATGACTCAGTGGGTGAAATCGAGGTCCTGACCTACGTGTGATGAAGCATCGTGATGGAGTCCAGGTGGGGCACAGAGGGCCTCAAAGGAGGACGGGACCAGTCCTTTCTGGACTAAGGGTCTAGGAAGGTTTCATAGAGGAGTTCATGTCCGTTTGACAGATGAACATGTGATGGCTAGGTGGGCAGAGTGAGGGAATGAAAAAAGCATGAACAAGGCGAATATAAGATACAGCAGAACACCAAGAGGGAGAAGGGGAAAAGGAAGGGAGGAAGGGAGCGAGGGAACAAGAGCAAGCCTGTTAGCTAGAGTGGGTACATCCAGAGAGGGCTCTACTTTGTTTTTAGGTCCTGGAGACCCCAGATATCACTTCTTGGCTGCAACACAGGACCTGGCAGAGGAGAGGGAAAGGCTGACGAATGCAGGGGGAAGTATGAGAAGGGATCTCGGTCTGGAGGAATGTGGGGAGGGGATTCAGAGCTTAGACTTCCTCCTAGAGGCCACTGGGCAGGAAGTGAGGGTGGAGGCAGAGAGATAAGAATGACAGGAAGCTGAGGGAACAAAGGAGTCACACCTGACAGCAGACAAGGAGGGTGAGTCCTCCGCGGAGGAGGTGGGAGGAAGAACCAGGTGGCCTAAGGAGAGGGGTGAAGGTTAGCAAGGCCAGCTGAGGAGGGGGGAAGAGGCTGACCAGGCAGGGACTCCTGGGCAACCCGAGGGCCTCCAGAGGCAGGGAGAGTGAGAGGACCGTGGCCCTGATGAATGCACTGGAGAGGTCCCCAGTAGTCCCCCAATGACTGTGAGCCAGTAAAGGCCAATGGTAGACCCAGTGAAGATGGAGGATGAACAAGGAGACAAGGGGGCCAGTGGATTGATGGATGGCTCTTAGAAAAGGATAGTGGTGATGTCTGGACTGGATAGAAAGCAATTGCAGCCTTAATGGTGGAAAGTTTCAGGTCAGCAGTAAAATCCAAGAGCAGGCTGGGGAGGCATGAGAGTTTGGGGGATAGAAACATGTGGCCAGAGAGAGGATATTAGAGCTTAAAATTCCAGAGCTACGCACACCAAGATATACTATATGCTGGATCATAAGACAAGTTTCAATACATTTAAGAAGACTGTGGAACCATCACCACAATTGAATTCTGAAACATTTCCATCACCCCAGAAAGAAACTCCATACCCATGCAGTCACTCTCCATTCACACTATCAGCCCCCTGGCAAACATTAATCTACTTTTTGTCTCTATCGATTTGCCTTTTAAAAAAATATATATATTTTATTGATTTTTTTACAGAGAGGAAGGAAGAGGGATAGAGAGCTAGAAACATCGATGAGAGAGAAACGTCGATCAGCTGCCTCTTGCACACCTCCTACTGGGGATGTGCCCACAACCAATGTACATGGCCCTTGACTGGAATCGAACCTGGGACCTTTCAGTCCACAGGCCCATGCTCTATCCACTGAGCCAAACCGGTTATGGAATCGATTTGCCTTTTCTGAACATTTCATAGAAATGTGTTCTTTTATGCCTGGCTTCTTTTACATACATAATTTTTTTCAGATTTACCCATGCTATAGCATGTGTCAGTAGTCTGTTCCTTTTTACTATAAGACTATTCTATTGTATGGAATACATTATTTATCCATTCATTAGTTGATGGACATTTCAATTATTTCTAGTTTTCGGTTATTAGGAATAATGCTTCTGTCTTCATTTCACTTCTCCTCTCAGCAGCATGAATGCCTGTTTTCCTCCTACTTCTTTGGTCTCTCCCCCTCACTCTGTCATATTTGTGTCTCTCAAAGATCAGCCTTAGACCCTCTTTCCTCCTTCTGCATCCTCTCTTTTTAGAGGACCTCATCCATCCCACATCTTCAACGACCACCCATATGCAAATGACCTTGTATGTGTATTTCCAGCCCAGATCCCTCCTCTGAATTCCCAACCCTTGGACCCAATAGCTCTCCTCCAGTATCTTCTCAGAGCTGTTCTCAAAGGCTCCTCTAACTTCGTTTGTCCAAATCCAAACTCCTGAGCTCACTGTCCCAGCCCAAGTCCTCTTCTGAAATTTCTCCTTTTGGTCAATGGTACCATCTGTCCAGCTGCAAGCCTAAAACCTAAGAGTCATCTGGGATATGCTCTTCTCTTTAAACCCCCATGTCCAATCCATCATTACATCTTATTGACTTCAAACATCTCTCGAACAGTTGATGTCGTCTCCATCTTGGCTACCACCAAGGAGACTGTGATCCCACCTCCTGGATAGTTTCCCTGGATTCACACATACCCTCACCCAACCCATTCTGCACACTAGGGTCAGAGAGGCTTGGCACACCACAATCATGTCATGTCACTCTCCTGCTTCAATGGCTCTCAGCATAAAGACAAACCTTGAATGTGATTTAATTGGCTAATCCAATCTGGTCTCTACCCACTCCCACTTTCTAGCCTCTTCCCTGAGCCACACTCCCTTTTCTCTGTGTTTCATACATTTGGGTCCTTCCTCACACTCGCCATTTTCCCCTCTAAGCACATGGCCTTGGCACATGTTATTTCCTCTGCCCGGAATATGCTCCCCTCCCCTTTTTGCCATGTTAATTCTTACTTATCCTTTATCTCTCTCAAGCATCACTTCCCCGAGTGAGGCTTTCCCGACCTCCCTGACAGGGTCAAATGCCCCAGTTATTAACTCCCAATAGCTCTTCTTAGCACCCATTGCAGCTACAGTTTTACCACGTAATTTGGGTTATTATATAATTTGGTCTTCCTCCCCAACTAGACTGTTCCATGAGGGCAAGGACCATAAGTGGTTTTATATACGGGGTAGGGCAAAAGTAGGTTTACAGTTGTTTGTGTGGAGAATAATTAATATGTAATAATACAAAAATAAACTCTGTTTTATATACTCACAATTGCAAACCTACTTTTGCTCCACCCTGTATTATATCCTTAGTGCCCAGCACCAAGTTTGACATATAGTAGCCACTGGGAAAAAAAAAAAAAAAGCTTTGTCGAATGAATAACTGAGGGAAGGTAAGGTTATCTAAGATGAAAATAGGACTTGAAGTGGAGAAAATGACAGTGAAGGAAGATGCACTAATGTCTCCAAAGAATGGAGGAGAGTGACTGGGTGGTAGAATGGCGAAGAAAGAGTTGAGGATCATGTAGACTAAGGTGAATGCCTCAGGGCATGGGCTGTATGAAGGTGGGGCATTATGGGAGTATGAAGTTAGGCATGGATGAAAGAAAAACGGGCTTTCCCAGAGATCCACCCCTTTGCCTGGGCCATATTTTCTTCAGATTTAAAGAGGAAATACCCATCATAATCAGTATCCAAAGGCACTAAGAGTTTTCTTAGAGAAAGCAGAAAAGCCATCACTCACTAAAGGAAGTCAATGAAAATGGAGCAGATGGTGCCACCTTCAAGCTGGCCACTGAACCCTGCAGATCTGCCAGGGTCCCACTTCTGAGGAATGGGTAAACTAAAACAGAAAATCCTCCACTCCCCAAGCTGCCATGTGGCATCTCACAAGCAGCTTTTTTGTTGTTGTTTTTTTAAATCCTCATCTGAGGATATTTTTCCATGGATTCTTTAGAGAGCGTAGAAGGGAGGGGAGAGACACAGAGAGAGAGAAACACTGATGTGAGAGAGGCATATTGATTGGTTGCCTCCCACATGCCCCGACCAGGGGATTAAGCCTGCAACCGAGGTACATGCCCTTGCCTGGAATCAAACCTGAGAACCTTCAGTCTGCAGGCCAATGCTCTATCCACTGAGCCCAAACCGGTTAGGGCTTGACTATTAAACACTAAAAACCAGATACTTGAGGCTTGAATTCAAACACTTTCTATGAAGACACGTACCTTGGTCCACCCGGGAAACTGGATAAAGGTGTCCTGGGGCAAGTCTGGGATTCCGCTGGGAATGGAGAAGTTTCCCACATAAAAGGCCGGGAGTGTATAGTTAGATGAGTGGGCACAGCCTTCACTGTGGTGGCTTCTGTCGCTGCCATGCCAGCCACCCATGTGGCACACAGCATTCTCAATGTCCAGCGGGAAGATCATCCAGTCTGTGAGGATACTGGAGTTGAGGGTCAGGTTAGAAATCAGACCCTGCAAAGGAGAAACAGAGCAATGAGCTGGGGTGGGGAGGAAAGGGCATTAAGTGTCTGTGTTCCAGCCCTGAGTTCCTGGGGAAAGCAAACTGGGATATGAAACACCAACAACAGTAAACGAGACTCCAACAGTGCGTGCGTCCACGTGACACAGAGCTGGCTAGGGAAGGAGCACATCTCCTGGGAAAGATGTATGTTTCCCAAACCACAGCTTTCTCTCTCCTTTGCACGCCAGGTGGCCCCGCAAAAGGCCCAGAAAGGGGGTTGAGCTACTAGAGCTTCTCTCTTCCAGCACACGGTGAGATAGCAGAGGATCTCTCCCACCATCTTTCCATCCCCACAGCACCTTGCAGGGTGTGAGCTTAACAAAGGTTTGTCGAGTAAATGCTCTAAACATGTGTGAGAGAAAAACGTATTTGGCCTAGACACCTGGACGTGGTAACCAGCAGAGGTGAGAGGCAGGGCACCAAGGGTTTGCACAGTTCAAGAGTGTCATGGGTGGTCCACACCCAGAAAGCAGAGCAGACCCAATGCTAAGCTGACTCTGTTGGCAAGTGAGTGCCTTTCGAAAGCCGGGTGGGTTTTATAAGCAAAGGGAGAGCACGGTGGAGTGGTTTCCTCTTGCTGTTTCTTTCTACAGGATGACTGACCTCAAAGACAAGGGAAGGGCTCTGTCTGCAGAGGAAAACAGGTCTTCAAAATAACCCAACTTCTAGGTTGCAAAACAAATCAGGGCAGGTTCATTCATCCAAGTTGACAAAGTGTGTGTGCCTTTTTTTTTTTTTTTTTTTTTTTTTAGAGAGAGAGGGAGAGAGAAAACATCCATATGAAAGGGAAACATCAATGGGCAACCTCCTGCACACCCGCTTCTGGGGATCAAGCCAGCAATCCAGGCATGTGCCCTGCCTGGGAATTGAACCGGTACCTTTTGGTATGTGAGACAATGCCCAACTGAGCCACACTGGCCAGGGCCAAAGTGTGTGTGCTTTTTTTTTTTTTTTTTAATCCTCACTCAAGGATATTTTTCCACTGATTTTTAGAGAGAGTTAAAGAGAGAGGAAGCCCTAACCGGTTTGGCTCAGTGGACAGAGTGTCTGTCTGTGGACTGAAGGGTCCCAGGTTGGATTCTGGTCAAGGGCATGTACCTTGGTGGCGGGCACATCCCCAATAGCGGGTGTGTAGGAGGCAGCTGATCGGTGTTTCTCTCTCATCGATGTTTCTAACTCTATATTCCTCTCCCTTCCTCTCTATACAAAAATCAATAAAATATATTTAAAAAAAAAAGAGAGAGAGGGAAAGACAGAAATATTGATGTAAGAAAAACACATCGATTGGTTGCCTCCTGCACATGCCCGACCAGGGCCTGTGCGTGCCCTTGACCGGAATCAAGCCCAGGACCTTTCAGTCTGCAGGCCGATGCTCTATCCACTGAGCTAAACTGGCTAGGCCAGTGTGTGTGCTTTTAAGAATGGCTTCTGTGTTAACAGAACTGAAGGGAAAGGATGTGAGAGCATATTTAAATAGATTTACAAAAATGTCCTCAGGTGGCTTAGGCACAGTCCTGCCAACCTTTGAACCTCTCCTAACAGCAAGGCTGGTCCTACCTTATAATCATTGATATAATAGCCGTAGTTCACACGCCCCATGTTCTCCACCAGAAGGTCCAGTGTGGCTCCAGCTTTCCCTGTTATGTTCAGAGTGGTCACAGAGTTCCGGTCAAGGACTCCCTGGGGGACCTGTGGGTTCAAAGCCAAATGAGAATTACCTAAGGTGAGAAGAACCGCAGAGAGGCAGCTCGCTGTTAATTCAGCAGCATTTTCCTGCCTTGATGAGCCACTGGACTTGGGAGGAAATGCTTTGATGGCCCCTTAGTCCGAGTCACCGGCCAGGTGGTCAACTTCCTCCAATCACTGCCTTCTTTCTAAACAGCTGTGAGCAAAGAAAGGTCTACACTGGTTTCCTCTGCTCTGGAATTTTCTATTCCAAGGTACATGCCCCTGACCAGGACCGAACCCGGGACCCCCCCAGTCCGCAGGCCGACGCTCTATCCACTGAGCCAGACCGGTTAGGGCCATGTCTATTTTTAATAGAAAGGGAATGGAGGCAAAAAATTCCAGGGGAGGATTCCCATCACAGGAACCTCTTCGTGTTCTCTAGCGCAAAAGGCAGTCATAAGAAAATAGCTTCTAAACAACATGGTGAGTTGAAACAAAATCAGATAAACAAGATAAAAATCAGAGTTAGGTGGAGTGCTCTCACCTCAAAATACCTGATACCACGAAAATTATATAATAGAATGAACGGAAACAACAGGCATGTTAGCAACAACATATTCCTAATTTTTTTTTTTAAATGAGATTTTAAAAAATTAATGTTCCTGACCATAATTCACTAACACAACTCCTAGATTGAAATCCAAGAAACAATTGCCATCAGTATACACACAACATCTTAGAAACTTGCTCCCAATGAAAATAAGGCCGCGGATGACAATGGAACGGAAATATTTTAATTTGAAATTTTCTGAACGAATTTTCTTGGTTAGGAAACTCTCTTCGTGTCTTCTTTCACATGAACGTTTCACTGAGAGGAATGGAAACCCTAACGTGTATCTTTTTTATGAAACAAAGTTCTTTGTGGATTGTAGCTATAATTGTCATGAGCAATCCTTCTTCAGAATATTATTTTTCATAAATGAGTCACCACTCTGGTGTCTACAAAACGGACCCCGTCCTCTAGAAACCAGGAAGACATGGGATGGCCTTGGGCTGGGGAGAACAGAAAGGTTTCCGAGAAGGGGGGTTTTTGGGGGGGGGGCCCTCCAGGTTAAGAAGGGTGAGGGGGTGTATCAGGCAGATGGAGCACGAGGGAGGCCATGTCAGCAAATGAGGGGCACAGCTGAGGGACAACAAGAAGGGGGGCAGAACCTAAGGTTGAAAAGGTGGACAGAGGTCTCAAACGCCATGAAACCAAGTGCAGACCACACATCCCCCAGTGGGGCAGATGCACCGTCCGGAGACCACGCTTACCCCATCCACGGAGACGTAGGCCCGGTCGTGGACGCCCCTGTGGGGTGAAGAGAGAGGGGTTGGCTCGCTGCAGTCTTCAGGAAGTGTTGTTCGGTACAGCACAAACCCAAAATACTGGTGAGAGAAGGATGAAAGACAAATCCATCACTTTGGCCGTTCGTTTTAAGAGAACCTGGTCAAGTGGTGCTTCTAAAACCATAAGGAATTGAAATGCTTCCTCAGCCTCTGGGGAAAATTCAGTCTGAAAGAAGGGAACTGGCTTGAGTTATTTATTTATTTACTTATTTATTTATGTATGTTAATTCTCACCGAGGGTATTTTTGCCATTGATTTTTTTAGAGAGAGTGGAAGGGAGGAAGAGAGAGAGAGAAACATCGAGGTGAGAGACAACATTGGTTGCCTGCCACATGCATCCCGACCAGGGCCGGGGATCGAGCCTGCAACTAACTGGGTGTATGCCCTTGACTGGGAATTGAACCTGAGACCCTTCAGTCCGTGGGCCGACTTTCGAATCACTGAGCCAACCCAGTGTTTAGATCCCGGAATAACTCT
Organism: Eptesicus fuscus; assembly: GCF_027574615.1. Lineage (NCBI taxonomy): Eukaryota > Metazoa > Chordata > Mammalia > Chiroptera > Vespertilionidae > Eptesicus > Eptesicus fuscus. Next base: position 12,712,279 of record NC_072490.1, on the reverse strand, counting down.
CACAGGAGTAAACTTCAGGGAACCCCGAAGACTCTTTCATCCAACATCCTTTTCCACAGGAGGAAACGGGTCCCGGGAAGGTGTTCAGTGATTTGCCCTGAATCACTAAAGGGGATCCCATCCCATACATCTGAGGTGACTGGTGGCATCTCAAAAAACAAACCAGAGAAACAAACAAACAGAGGAGACAAATAGCCACAATGCCGAGAATGTTCGGCAAAACGTTCTCCAGGTTCTTGGGCTGAATCTGCTCTAACATACAAAACAAGAGTCAATCAGAAACTGTGTAAAGTGGAGGAGTGGGGGAAACGGAGACAGTGAGCGAAAGGGGTGTAGCCTGCTGCTAAGTCAGAAAAGACTTTTAGGTGCTGGTACCCCTGCTCCAAAGGGAGGCCCCGAACAGTCAGCCTCGGCAGCAGCAGCACTCATGGCCCAGAGTGACCTTCCTGCTGCGGACATTAGCCCGGGTGAGCTGGACCAAACCCTAGGTCAGTGGAAAGAATCCAAATCCAAATCCTCCCTGGACCAGAGACCAGGTTCCTCGCTCCCAGGGCCCAGGAGGCAAGGACGTGCACCTCGGGCAACAGGAAAAGTGGTTTGAGGAGCTGAAAACAGTGTTAACCACGTTCCTGTGTTGCAGGGAAGGCCTGAACTCGAGAAATGCCGCTGGTGTCGCCACTGAACCTTGAAGAACGCCTTCCTCGGACCCCAAGTCTCCATCTGTCTCTTGTAAGTCTTAACAACTCAGAGGCTGGGGAAACCTTGGGGAGGCTTCCTAGAGGGGAGCAGAAGCTGTGATGCTCCCCACAAAGGTGGAGCTGAGGCCTCTGAGGCTGGGGGTGGGGGTGTACCAGGGCGGCACCCCACTCCCCGCAGCTGTGGCCTCCATGGGTTTCACTGGAAATAAACACGTGTGGGCTTGGCTCAGGGCACCCCACCCAAATCCGGGAGCGCTGCCTTGGTCCAAGATCAAAAAGCAGAGGGGCCTGAGAAAGAACACAGCGCGAGTGTCTACACGTTAACCTGGCGCTCACGTCCCAGGCGCCGGCTGCTCTAGCGTCCGTCTTCTCCCAGGTGCTCCACGCCCTGCCAGGTGGAGAAGGCATGTTCTGATTTATAGACGGAGGCATGACCACACAGCCAGCGCGTGCTCAAATGAGAGAAAGAACTCTACCCAATGTGAATGAAAAACTAGGGGGTGGGGGACCTTAATCATTCACTTTACTTATCACACACCAGAGTTGTTGGCACAAAACGTTCTTGTAAAATTCCACAAGTGTAGAAATAGTCACCTGTAAAACCTTCTTGTAAAACTTGTGAAACGTTACAAGTGTAGGAATAGTCATTGGAGGCAAAAAACACACTAGACTAAAATCAGAGTTGCTATGATTCTATCATCTTATCGTTCAGACACCTTCCAGAAGGCAATCGATACAGAAAATCAGAAGGGCAGACCCCATTCAAAAAATGGGGCTGAGATCCTAACTGAGTGGTCAAACTCAGCAATGGTAACAAAGGGACACGCTGACCTGAACTCTTCAGAAAAGTTCATGTGACGAGAGAGAGAAAAGAAAGATGTAGGAACTGTTCCAGATAGGACTAAAGAGGCATTGTCACTCAATGTAATGCATGATCATGGGTTGGAACCTGGACTGGAAAAAGATAAGCTATAGAGGACATTATTGGAACAGCCAGCGATTCCTGACTATGGAAGGCCTATTAGATAACTGGATTGCATTAATGTTAGGTTTCTTAAGTGTGATCATTATGTTGTGGTCCTGTAGGATAATATCCTTTTTCTTAAGAGATACACGCTGTAATGTCTATGGGTGAAGTGTCATGATGGTGACAACTAACTCAAATGGTAAAAAAAAATATAAATAAACAAAAGAAAACAACCAAACCAGCAGTTGATGACATACACACACAGAAAGATAAAGCAAGCAAAGCAAATGTTACCACTTGGTGAGTCTAGGTGGAAGCTATATGGGTGCTGGTTGTACTATTCTTGCAACTCTTCTAGATTTGAAATTTTCCAAAACAGAAAGTTGGAAAAGCTCATAAAGATGGGGCAGCGCCTAGAGATTAAATACACATAAGGACAGGCAGGCAGGCAGACACACACACACACACACACACACACACACACACACACACACACACAGTGCCTGCTTTCTGTTCCCTTCAAAAGCCAGAAAAAGAATCTCAAAAGAACCTAATCTAGTAAGAACACCGTCCTTACACTTCGCTAACTAAGGACAAATGACTGAGTTGTCGTTTCTGAGTATAAAATAGCGGTTTCCCCACTGGTACCTAGTAATAAAGATGAACTAGATGAGAAGTGCACTCAGTGTATAGCTTGTACAGAATCATGCTGAAGCAGGTTGAGCTACAACGTATTTGAGTGAGAAGGAGAAACGGGGGGAAGCGTAGGACAGCTCAGCCTAATGCGCAACATCACAGCTACAGAGAGCCCGGGCCTCTGCTGCTCGATTCCGTGGGTCTGATTTAGCCGCTTACTGTTTTGGTCCCTGTGCTCAGAACAGACACTGCAGGGCAGGGCAGAACACACATTTTCCCAAGTAGGAGAAAGGCGAAGCATTACCTTTGAAGGCCTACCTGTTTCACCTGGATAAATGTCAAGGGATAAAGGCTTTTGACAGGCCCCTTGGGACACAGACTGTTCAGCGCTTCCTCCACCGTCTTTAACTGAAAAGAAACAAAAGCGGCGTTCACTCACTGCCACCCCTCCCTGGTCATCGGAATGAAGAACTTCATTTGCAAATGATCCAAGATACCAGTGGGTTTGGCCAAACCCCTAAATAAACCTAAATGGTTCAAATTCCACTCGGTCCTGTTCCCCAGTCACCTTGAATCATCTCTCGCAGTTCCCTAACTTTTGATGAACACTAACTGATGGGAATCTTAAAAAAGTGTTTCAAACATACCTGCTTGCAAGGACAAACCTCCTGTATAGAAACGGCCCTTAAAATAAACGAAAACCTAGGCTCGAGGCTGCCTCCTCTGAGGCCTCCCCCAGCACTCCCGAGGGAAGTAACCCTGACGGCGCCCTCGGAATTTGCCCATGGCACACCTTCTGTGTCATTTGCCAGTTGTATCCCTTTACAGACTGTCACCACCCCAAGGCCCAGTGCAGAGGAGCCACTCAACAAGCACACACATTCAATCCAAACGATGGTGTATTCTTGCAACGCAGGATGCTCATTCTGGTGCGAGAACAACAACGGGAACAGCTACCCAACAATGGGTGCCTAGCAAAACTCCAGGGGCGGCAGGACTGGACCCACACACCTCACTGAACCCTCACAACTACCCAGCGAGGCAGGCCTTCTTGTTAGGGACTCAGAGAAGCTCACCTGAGCAATGGCAAAGCCAGGAATTGCAGGGAGGTTTGGCACGGCACCGGTTGGGAATGTTATAAGTCCTTCCCATGGTTACCTTGCGGATGTGCAGCACCGAGGGGACATACCTTACCAGGTAAATACAGTTCTATCCATTCAGCCACGCACAAGGACGTTTTCCCACTTGGACAAGTCAACTCACGGTAAAAGGTTTTAGCCCACATAACATGTTCCACATACATTTAACTCAGTGAGATGCCGGTTTGCTCTCTTCACTGTTAACAAGGAAAAGCCGTTTCTGCTCACACAATTTTCTTTCACAGAATGTGCTGTGGGTACCGAGCTAGATTTGTTCTAACAACGTTGTAGGAAACAGTTGCAGTTATTTTCTGTTGTATATAAAAAAAAATCCTCATGGCTCTAGACCCCACAAATGAACTTTTCCTCAAGTAGCAATGGCCGTGAAGGAGCAGAAGATGCTCCCTTTACAAGTGTGATTCTCGTTTGATTAATCCAACGCAGTGGTCGGCAAACTCATTAGCCAACAGAGCCAAATATCAACGGGACAACGATTGACATTTCTTTTGAGAGCCAAATTTTTTTTTATTTTTTTTAAATATATATTTTATTTATTTTTTACAGAGAGGAAGAGAGAGGGATAGAGAGTTAGAAACATCAATGAGAGAGAAACATCGATCAGCTGCCTCTTGCACACACCCCTACCGGGGATGTGCCCGCAACCAAGGTACATGCCCTTGACCGGAATCGAACCTGGGACCCCTGAGTCCGCAGGCCGACGCTCTATCCGCTGAGCCAAACCGGTTTCGGCAAGAGAGCCAAATTTTTTAAACGTAAACTTCTTCTAACGCCACTTCTTCAAAATAGACTCGCCCAGGCCGTGGTATTTTGTGGAAGAGCCACACTCAAGGGGCCAAAGAGCCGCATGTGGCTCGCGAGCCGCGGTTTGCCGACCACGGATCTAACAAAAGATGCCTATCAGGCAGCGAGACCGGCCACGTCCTCTGTAGAATGTAACACACGCATCTGACACTAGGTGGAAAAAGTTACAAGAACTCAACCCACCATAGTATCAAAGGGCTTCATGAATGGAAAAAAACCATACAATCATGTTTGGCATTTGGCTTAAAGATAAAAATGTATGATGCTATTTTAGAATATCAAGATTCTTAAGAACTGTGCAATTGTTCATGTTTTTTTTTTTTTTTTTCTTTCTTGCTTGTGAGTTATCATATGTAGGAGTCAGGGATTGTAAAAGGGGAAAACCTCAAGACAGAGATGGTCAAAACAAACTGACTTTGGCTTACGTCAATCCTGACTGTTAGACGTAACCTCTCTTCCTTTTCTCTTTTCCTGGAATAAAAGGTCCCTAACTCTTATTTATGATTGATTTCTGGCTTTCCCCACCGATGTCTCATTTACCATATAAACTACAGACCACAAAAATTAGGACGTGATTTTGAGATGGGAGTGTATAATTAGGGCAAAGCCCTATCAAAATGTCTGTGGCTTTTGAGAACCCCCTAAAATAATAGTGAATTATAAAAAAGAATCTCACCAGCCATAACAACAAGGTGTCATGTCATTCCACAGAGGCTCCCGAGACTGCTTTGGGCAACCGAGAATGGAACCAAAATCACGTGTATGATCTAGAACACCTCTCTATTCCTGTTCATACCCATTTGCTCACCCAGTCAACACGCATCCACATCCTCTCGCCTCCATGTCCCTGCTTTCTCAGAAACACCATCTTCCACATCAGTCTCACAGAAAACAAATTCACAGAAAAATAACGAACCGACTCCCCAGCCTAACACTTTCACTGACTTCTAAATTCCATTTCCTCACTTTCAGTGTTTCTGTCATTTTTTTCTTACCTTTTTCAGAGCAACTTTTCCATATGCAAACTTCGGTGTGGATGGAGGGATAGGGCCTTCTGGTACTTTTTCAAACTGTAAACCAGAGTGGAAAAAAAAGAAAAAGAAAAGAAAAGGAGCTGTTAAGCCCTCAGAAACACATTTAATTCATTTTTAAATTAAAAATTTAATTCATTTTTCCAAAGGAGGGTCAAAGACGGAAACCACAGTGCCAGTGATGTTTTGGAAAGGCCAAGGAACAAAAGACTTCCTTCCAAGACAGGATCTGGGTAAGGTTTTACTTCGAAGTGTGTGTCTGTGTATGTCTGTGTTTTCAGCTCCAGGAATAATTCAAGTAATTATAGAACAAAGACCTCAAAACAGAGGGCAAAAACAAGTAGAGAGAACGAGGGTGGCAGCAGAAAACGAGTTGGAGAAGAAAAGAATAAAGGTACAACATCTGAAGGGAGGGAACCTAGATAGAGTAGGACAAATATTATTTGTAGATTAAATCGTATTGGTAGATTAAAATGTTGTATCCATGTTAAAATTGCCATGGTTACATAAAAGCATATTCCAACCTATTCTAATGAAATATACACTGAAGTGTTGAGGGATAAAGGGTCATGATAGACGTAATCCTTCAATGGTTTAGAAAACACAAGAGGGGTCGGGGGTAAATGATGAAGCAAATAGAGTGAAATGTTGACATGGGTGAATCTGGGTAAGAAATACACAAGTGTTCTCAGTACAATTTTTATTCTTGAAACTTTTAGGTAAGTTTTAAAATGTTTATGAAGTTACTTTTAAATTTAAAAAAAACCCTAAAAATAAAAATAGCAAAACCCTATTAAATATGTGTGCATGCACACATATTAGCATTAGGAAATATGAGTGTAAACCCTGGTCTTAGCAAGGTCTAGGTACATCTGGCATCTCCAAGTCGATTGCATTATGATCTTTCAGGATCCTTACATTTCTTTCCTTCTTGCTTGCTTTCTTCTTGTTTACCTTTTTAAATAGTAATTTTTTAAAAAGAAGAGGATAAAAGACTCGTTAAGGAAAAGCAATAGTCTCCTGACTCACCATCACTTTCTTATATTTTTCAGAGGAAACCATTTAAAAATCATTTACTTGTACCTATTTTTGCTTCTTTTGGTCTCTAAATAATATACTTATCTGCAATTTCTTGTTAGATGCATTTATTTTTTTAATGTTTTTTATTAATTTTGGAGAGAGGAAGGGAGAGGGAGACAGAAACATCGATGAGAGAGAAACATCAACATCCATCGGCTGCCTCCTACATGCACCCTGCTGGGGATTGAGCCGACAACCTGGGCATGTGCCCTGACCAGGAATTGAACTGGCAACCTCCTGGTGCATGGGTTGATACTCAACCACTGAGCCACACCGGCCGGGCTTGTTAGATCCATTTAAAATATCATTTCTTCAATACATGAGAATTTAGCTCAGTTGTGCTATTCCTCATAACTCCCTTTCTTGCCAACATGGTCTTATCACCATTTTCAGTTTCTTTACTGGTTAGCTCTGCAGATTTGAATAACATCTATACCTTTGTTTCTTAGTTCCATCCATTAAGATTATCTTTGTGTCCACACTTTTTAAGAGAAGGCTATTTACATCCTTCCCTGAGCTCTCCTCCCTACTCCCGCCTCCAAACCATCAGCTATACTTTCACATTGTCAAGGTTAAAACAGTCTGTGCTGTGGCCATAGGTCCTCCCTTTATCTGTATATTGACTCTAAATTCAAAATCAATCATTCTTTTATGACTCAGTCATAAAAAAGATTGAAAATTTTGCCATCTGCAACAACATGAATGGACCCAGAGGGTTCACCCTCGAGGTCAAAGTGTTAAAACCATGTCTGGTTGAATTTACCCACACCAAAGAGAATACATTACAAAATGCAAATGTCATGAGCTTTGTCATGCCTTCAAGAGTCATATGCAAAGGGCCCCTGGAACTTCCATCACTGAGACAGGCTTGTTCAGCCTGGTGGGAAATTACCATCCCTGGGAGTCCAGGTGAGGGAAAGATATTGTCCATCACCACCCAACTAACTCTAGAAATGGATTAGAGAAGAGATACATTCCACTTTGTAAGTCTCTGGTAAAGGTAAGAGGCAGGGAGAGCTACATATGGTGGTACTGATAATCCCATTGTTTCTCTCGATGCAAGCCAAATATTTTGAATATCATTTAACAAACCAGCTAACTGACCCATCTACAAAATCTCAGAAGAAAGAGCCCACTTTTAAAGTAGTTTATTTCTCTCTTCCCAAGTTAAATATCCAAGAGGAAAGGGGGAAGAGACGACTAGAGGTTAAGTTACAATTTATGATAAACTATTGAATTACATTCATTTCTGAAGTCTTTATGTCCTTCATGGGTTCATCTTGCTGTGGCCCCTGGTTATATGGTTGGGATCCCCGGGTTTGTCCATGTCCAATCTCAGCCTTCCCTGGACTTGAGCCTCCACTTCTGTTGCTGACCCCAGAATCTGAGCCTGTCCTAACCACTTCTTTCTGGAGGTTCTGGAGAGACACTTCCACCTGGATGTCACCAGGGGCATCTTGAGCTGAGCAAGCCCAGGACTGAATTTGCTTCCTCCTCCCCATCCCCAGCCTGTGCTTTCTCTGCAATCCTCTATCTTAGTTGCTGACCCCAGTACCCACTCAGTTATCCAATGAAGGTTATAACCTGGACAAATCAACAACTCCTTATTCTTTCTCATCTGCATTAAGCCAGTTGCCAAACCCTATTAAATTTAATTCCTAAGTATATGTATTTTTTTAATCCTTACCTGAGGATTGTTTTTATTGATTTTTAGAGAAAGAGAGAGAGAGGAAGCAAGGAAGGAAGGAAGGAAGGAAGGAAGGAAGGAAGGAAGGAAGGAAGGAAGGAGGGAGGAGGAGGGAGGGAGGAAGGAAGGAAGGAAGGAAAAGAAAGAAAGAAAGAAAGAAGAAAGAAAGAAAGAAAAAGAAAGGAAGGAAGGAAGGAAGGAAGGAAGGAAGGAAGGAAGGAAGAAAGAAAGAAAGAAAGAAAGAAGAAAGAAAGAAAGAAAGAAAGAAAGAAAGAAAGAAAGCCAGCCAGCCCTGGCTGGTTTGGCTCAGTAGATAGAGTGTTGGCCTGTGAACTGAAGGGTCCCAGGTTCGATTCCGGCCAAGGGCACATGCCCAGGTTGCGGACTCGATCCCCAGTAGGGGGTGTACAGGAGGCAGCAAATCAATGATTCTCTCTTATCATTGATGTTTCTATTTCTCTCTCCCTCTCCCTTCCTCTCTGAAATCAATAAAAATATATTTTAAAAAATAGTTTAAAGAAAGAAAGAAAAAGAAAGAGAGAAACATCAGTTGATTGCTTCCCAAATACGCTCCAACAAGGGAACGAACCTGCAACCTGGGCATGTGCCCTTAACTGGGAATCGAACTGGTGTCCTTTTAGTGCATGGGACAATAACCAACCTCCCAAGCCACACTAGCCAGGGCAAGCCTTTTGTGTTCTTTTTCCTTCCCTGAGGTTTTGAATTGCCTTTCTTTTTTTCTTGTCTGCATTTAAATTAATACCTCTTTAGGTGGGGCAAATGTAGGTTTACAGTTTTTACAGGGTTTTTTATATGAAAAAAATACAATAATTAGTAACTAATAATACAAGAATAAACTGTTTCACACAACTGTAAACCTACTTTTGCTCCATTCTGTATATGATATCATACATGACTACTTGCTCCAAACAGATGTAAATATGTTAGAAAACAACAAACTAGGCAATTGTGTAGTGTTTAATAATTGAAAAACCCACTTGTGAACATTTCAAGGGTCAAAGAGAAATCAAAATAAGCATGTTTAGAAGAAAACTATAAGAAGTATATTACATCTTAAGATTTATGCGATGGAGCTATAGAAGTACTTGAAGGAAATGTATAACCTTGACTATTTATAGTAGGAAAGAAGAAAGGCTGGATTTAAAAAGCTAAGCTTCAAATAAAGGAAGGGAATAATAAAGATAGGAACAGACAGCCCGAAAGGGAACAGACCTACAAGAGAGAGCTTGGGAGTCATCGTTACAAATTCTGCAGTGATCGAGCCCATCATAAAAACACACGAGGAACATTTTAACCAGACACTGAAAGTTTAGATGACATAGACAAATTTTTAACCAGACACTTGAAAGTTTAGATGACATAGACAAATTCTTAGCTAAGTATATAGAACACATTTTTCTATATGTTTAACGTATTACACAATTTCATATAGATTTTACTATGTAGGCTTAAATGGAGACAGCATACTTAAACAAACAAACAAAAACAGAGGAAGAAAGAAAGAAAGAAAGAAAAGAAAGAAAGAAAGAAAGCCCTGACATACCATTTATAGGCAGAAAACCTGTGTTTTTTTAACTTCAAAACTCAGGTGACTGAGCAGAAAAACTGCGGGTTGGTGTTTTTTTTTAAACCCACAGTAGAGACAGGAAACCCCACCTGGGTGCTTTAGATGCCTCAAAAGGTCACAGCGTTAGCAGGACGAAGCAGTTCAGGTGCCAGGCCAGAAGAAATAGCACACACTGTCCCAGATAGAACAGGAGGGGTTGCTGACGGCTCACATTTGCACCTTGCTTCCACTGCCCACGGACTTTTCTCTCTGACACATTTTAGCTATTTATTTGGACAGACATCTTCTTACCTCCAGTGTAAATAATAGTAATGGCTACCACTTAGTGGACCACATGAGCCTCACATAGGTTCTTTTCCATCCTGACACCACACCCAGGTGCTGATGGTCCAGTTCTACAAATGAATAGACTAGTGGAGCAACTTGTCTGCAGGCTCACTCTCCATCAGGTTGGGGCCAAGACTCAAGGCCCAGTCTATCTGATGCGCCCCTGCATCCATCCTTTCGAAGCCCAGAGGCTCTAGGAAGTTGTCTACAGCAGCGGTCGCCAACCGGTGGTCCACGGGCCACTGGCGGTCCGTGAGGTCTCAAAGGTTGGCGACCGCTGGTTTAAGGAAACCTTTGGAGCAGCGGTTGCCAACCCATGGTCCGTGAGGTCCGAAAGGTTGGCGACCGCTGGTCTACAGAGCACAGTGAGCCCAAAGCAGGCTCTGCCCTAGACCAGCCCACCGCAGTCCGGACAGAGCACCCACCTTCCGGATAACATCTCGCACAGCGAAATACTTCTCGGTGAGGTCCCCTGCCTCACTCAGGGGGGCGTCATAGTCGTAGCTGGTGGGCTGTGGTTGGAAGGGCATGTTGGCTCCTAGAAGACAAAAAGGTGCCACTGGTTACTCCTGGAGGCCCTGGGCTGGGACACATTCTTTGGGATTCATGAGCTCAGCATTATGGAGGGAGAAAATAAAGGACATGTTTGAACCAATTGCTTTCTCTTAAAAAAAAAAAAGTTTTAAATTGATTTTTAGAGAGAGAGGAGAGGAGAGACAGAGAGAGAAACATCAATTGGTTGCCTCCTGCATGCACCCCGATTGGGGATCGAACCGGCAACTCTTTGGTCCACAGGACGATGCTCAACCAACTGAGCCACACAGAGGTGGCCTTCTGAATGCAAGGTTTAGAGAAATCAGTTTCTTGCTACAAGAGACCCTGGCCAAGCACCGTGGAGTCTGCAGAGCGCTTTCCCCATCTGCTCTCAGCAGAGCTCACCGTTGTGACCCCAGCAGATCTCAGTGCCACGGGACAAGCAGAGAATCTGAAACGCTCTACAAAACTTGCTCAGCACAACCAGTCATGGCAGGGCTAATGGCATGACCTGCATCTCTGACTGCTAACCTTGCGGTCTTTTGCATAATCTCGAACTGTGTGGCCGAGAAAAGGTCAGTGGTGAAGACACAGGTGACTTGGCCAAGGACCAGCAGAAAACAACGGAAGGTTATCAGACCAAACAAAGTGGGAGATGACTGCACACAGATGATGGACCCATAGAGACTCTAACGTGACCTGAAGGCCTCTGCGAAGACCAGAGAGGATGCCTGGTGTGCCTTTCCCATTGCCCTTCAGGACTAAGGCACTCACTTGTTCCCCAACTGCTGGGGGTGTTGGCTGCTGACGGCTCTCCGATGGGGCCCTCTCTGGTCATGGGCCCCTGCTGGGCTGCCCTGCTCACAGTTACAACCCTCCCAGGATAGCCCATATCTGACAATTGACCAATGTGGAGATATAAACTCGGTCCCTTTGCCTCCAAGAGCCATCCCAGCTCCAGCCAGAGCTCCCTCTAGAATCAGCTAAACCACTTGTGAAACCACATCACAGCCTAGTGCCGCCCTCAGCTCAGTCCTGCCACCTTGTCACACTTGATAGTCACCGGTAGGAGATTGTGTGCAACTTTGGCCGTGACACCATATGCCAGTACTTAGAAAAGTCACCCAAGCACGAGAGTCACATGGAGAGCTTGTTAAAACAGACCCCGCCTGGGATTCTGACTCAGCAGGCCTGCGGTGGGACCCGACTCAGCATTTCTAACAGGCTCCCAGGTGACAGGGACCCTGCTGTCCGAGGACCAGCCCGGCTCTGCGCCTCCCCTTCCTCTTCTACACTAGAGAGCCATTTGCAATGTCAGTGTGTGAGAAAAACGTTATTTTTAAACAACTCCAACCTAAGTGTTAAGTAAATGAGGCCCCAAATCCAAGAGTTCACCTATGATTTAGTAACAAATCCTTCGAATGGTCCCACAGCTCACCAACGATGGATCCGCCCTGGGTGATCCTCCGGGCAGTGGAGTTGACACACGAGCCAGGCCAAACTAGTTCTCATTAGTTCTCTGCACAGAATCTGCGTTTGGAAACACCTAAACCTCGATCCCCTCATATTACTTTCCCTCATTTCTTTCTTTTTTAAATATGTTCTTATTGATTTTTAGAGAGAGATAGAAACATTGATGAGACAGAAACATCCATCGGCTGCCTCTTGCACGCCCCCTACTGAGGATGGAGCCGGCAACCTGGGCATGTGTCCTGACTGGGAATCAAACCAGCGACCTCTGGGTGCATAAGACGACGCTCAATCCACTGAGCAACACCGGCCAGGCACTCCCCTCACTTCTTATTAATCAGAGACAGCTGCCTGCCAACACGTCTGCCCGCCTCTGGGGATACAGATGATAAAACACATCCTTTGCCGTGAGAAGCAATGAGCAAGAAAACCACATCCCTTTTTGCAAGGAGCTCACCTTCTCCTTTGTGGTCCCTAGTTCTCAAGTGGCAGTGGCTGTGCGCTCGCTGCAGAGGAGACAATGCGTGCACCTGAGACGTAGGTGTGGCCTCAGTGACCCGAAGGGCCTCCCCACCCTTCTCGGGGCGGGAGAGGAGCTCTCTGGGTTGAACAAGTGTGCCCTCCAGAAGCAAACTTCACAGGCCACGGGAACCCAGGCTGGGAAGCTGTCTGGTGGGTTCAAGGATGGACTGGCAAAGGAGGTCTTTGTTCCATTCCTACCAGCAGAACATTTCTCCGGACGTCTTCAGACCAGCAACGTATCATAGAGAAACTGCTAACTCGAGCCTTTTCTCCGCATCAGGGAGTGCGAGTGAGGAAGGCAAAGAAACGGCTCTCCACGTGGTGTGAGACGTATAGGACAGCCTGGAGCCCGCAGGAGCCCCTCAGACAGACGGGGGGACACACGGGCACAGAGTGTGGTGCACATATTTGCACATGTATGTGCACCTGTGTTGGGTAGGATGAACAGTGAGCTCATGACGTTCTTCTCTCATAGCTCTCCTCTGGGTAGCTGGCCTGAAGGACAGCGGCTAAGAAGCAGACCGGCTCTCCCGCATGTCCCCTAAGAGACCAGGCCACACGGCAGCTCAGAGGCCTGGCGTTCACGGTAGGGCAGGGGCTTCAGACTGCAAGGGCTTATCCCAAGGGCACTGACCAGCTTTCCGAGACCTGACTTGGAGTCCAGGCTCCACCGCCTGCAAGCTGAGGGGAGACCTGTGGACTTGTTGTGTCCCCTGCTTTCCGTATCGATAAAGTGTGTCGGTAATGGCAGCCCAGCTGAGACTGCGATGAGGACTAAGTGGGAAAGCAGAGGTGGACAAGAGGCTCTCGTGAATTATGGCAGGGTAAGGAGCGAGGGAGAGGATTAAAGACAAGTCCTGTTTTTCTCAGTGGTAGTTTTCATAGTGTCTACTTTTTAAAACTGTATTTTTTAAGCAGAACAGTAAGATTTTTAAAAACACATCATGAATAGTAACGTTCCCAAATATATCTGTCTTCATTCCTGGATCTGCATTCCACGAATGGAAGCGTGGTGGAATTCCTAGCTACTGAATGAAAAAGGATCCCAAAGTCTTACTGTTTCTAATGACGAAGACAGAGATTCAGAGAGACGATCTAAAACTTCAACTACCAATCTTGCACATTATTGTCTTTCAACCAGCGACATTCGAGTTTTGCAATACCTCCATTTCTTGGCTCTAACAATAGTAATAACATTGATAATACTTGGAAGCTAAGCCTTCTCTTAGCCCACCCAACCCTTCACAAAAGATAGCAGTTCTAAGGGGGAAATTCATTAAGAGCAGATAGTATACAATTACAGATCTTAGGAGATTTAGGTCCAAACTAACCCTTCAAAACACAACAGTGGAGCATCCTTAATGATTCAGAGAGAATGATTTATACAGATATAAAGAGAGGTGGGGAATGAGGCTTAGAAAAAGGCCAATAGAGAGCATTGTATGTCTTTGTAAAAATTGATGGCAATGAAGATAATTTTGTCATAATCTTCCTACCAAAAAAAAAAAAAAAAAGACTATATAGAAATGTAAAATGGTTCAGCCACTTTGGAAAACACTATGGCAGTTCCCTCATATAGAGTTACAGCCCAGCCGGTGTAGCTCGGTGGTTGAGTGGCAACCCATGAACCAGTAGGGCACAGTTCAATCCCTGGTCAGGGCACATGCCCAGGTTGCAGGCTTGATATCCAATAGGGAGCGTGCAAGAGGCAGATGATCAATGATTCTCTCTCTTCATTGATGTTTCTATCTCTCTCTCCCTCTCCCTTCCTCTGTCTGAAATCAACAAAAATAAATAAAAATATGTAAATATATAGAGTTACAATGTGACACAGCAATTCTGCTCCTAGGCACACACACACACAAATTGATATGGATTCAAACAAATATTTTTGCATTAATATTCATATATTGTTCAGAATAGCCAAAAAGTGGAAACAACCCAAATACCCATTAGCTGATGAGTGAATAAACATGTTGTACAGCCATACAATGGAATATTACTCAGCAATAAAAAGGAATGAAATACTGATGCATGCTACTATATGGATGAACCTTGAAAAGATTATACTAAACTAGTAGCCCTGTGCACAAATCCGTGTGCCAGTAGCTCTCTGCAGGGCCTGGCCACTCTGCGCCCACTGCCCAGAGGCTCTCTGCGGCCCAGAGGCCCATCCATGGCTAGGGTGCCTTGTTGCCGTGGCGACAACACAAGCGTCTCCCCACCCCACCCCCTGCTGCTCTGTGCCCACTGCCCAGAGGCCCTCCATGGCTGGAGTGGAACACTTGCCTCGTCACCGTGGTGACAAAGCAAGCATTCCGCCAGGCCGCTCATGCTGCCTGCTCTCAGCAGCCGCCCCCCTGGGACTTGGGGACTTTGGCGGGGCTGAGAGGACTGGACACTGCCATCTTGTGGCTATGGGCGCCGCCATCTTTGTGATGGAGTGATAGTTAATTTGCATATTACCCTTTTATTAGATAGGATAACATAAACTGAACACAAAAGACTATATATTGTATGGCTCTACTTATATGAAATGTCCAGAATAGACAAATCTGGAGAGAGAGAGAGTAAACTAGTGGTTGTCAGGTGCTGAGAGGAGGGAGTGTGGGGAATTTCTTGGGTATGGTGTTTCTTTGTGAACTGATAAAAGTGTCCTGGAATCAGGTGGCAGAAATGGTTGCACAACTTTGTGATATACTAAATACCACTGAATTGTACTTTTTAAAATCATGCATTTTATGGTATATGAATTATATTTCCCCAAAACAAAATGTTAAAAAAAAAAAAAAAAGACCACGGCAGAACATATATGCCCATGTGAGCTATAGCCAGAGACTGTGACCAAGGCCTGCCTAGCCAGCCTGCTTTAAAACAATAAGGTTCCTAAATGCATAATTTATGACCCTTAACATTTTTTTAAAAAGAAAAATGATTTCTTAAGTTATATAGGCAATTCTTATATATTGGAAAATATAGACGACAAGCACAAATAGAAAATAAAAATTGTCTGTAGGCACCTCCTCTCCCCCAAAAATCAAGCACCAGAAAACATTTTAGCAGAAGCTTCTACAAACAGATGTTATATTGCTCTTACCATTCCAATAGCCAAAATTGGTCCCACCTATAAACATGTACCTACAAGGAAACAGAACAGACAGTACTTCACTGTGAGCCGACAGCAGTGGGGGGACGCCCGCCCTCCCCTCCAGAAATGAACACTCACAAGTTCACATTCGCCCCTCGGGCAAGTATATCCTGGAGGGATGATGCTACCACTTCAGTCTTGACGGTTGAGTGAGGTTGGCCCCAATGGTCTAACCAGCCAGTATAGAATTCAGAATTGATCTAAAAAGAGAAAGGGAGGTGGAGGTTAGGCTAGAGTCATGGCCAGCAAATGCTGGGGCTATTGCCCTGTAACTATTGCTCCAGGTTCCCCACCGAGGGACTGGTAGAAAGGGGAGTCGACATGCGCTACTTAACGCAGAGCTGGGGGACCAGTGAGGACAGCATTGCCCAAACTCAAAACTCAGGCACTGACGAAATGATATGTCTGGAAAGCTATATACCTGCATCAAAATTTTATTAACCCATCCCCAATTTAACTACAGTAGGGAAGTTTATTGGGCAAAAGAATCAGATGGCAAAATATTGTTAGAATCAGCTCCAAATGGACCCTTTGGTTTTCAGCTCTCAGGTTGACTTAACGTGAGGTCAACTCGTCCAAGCATTCTGCAAAGCAGGCCCCACGCCCTCGTGGCTCTCCTGGGCATGACCCTGCCAAGCCCTTGGTCTAGAGAAGGAGAAAGAAATCTGGACATGTTCTGGGGCCTCCTCATCTCAGGAAGCAGCCCCACCCAAAGTCTGTGAGTGCAGGTCCTGCCCTGCTCGTTGAGCAGAGGCCAGTTTCAGAAAAGGCTGTTTGTACCAAGGTCTGGACACCGGTGGCAAACACAGACCTAGACTCGGATCCTGGCTCTGCCACTCTCCAGCTGTACAACCCTGGGCAAGTCACATGTTCTGTGAGCCTCACTGAAAAGGGAGGCAATGATACTACCTAGGAGAGTGCCATGTGGACAAGTGAGGTGAAGTAGGCAAGAACACGGAGCCCCGTGCATGGCAAGACATTTGCGTTAGTCCCCATTCTGTTCCGCCCCAGGGCAGGGCCTCAGGTCAAGCAGGAGCATTGCTGCTGCTGTCACTCATGTGTCCAGAAGGCTATGTCTCCACAATCCCAGAGCCAGAAAAACCATGGGTCTGCTCCCCCCATCTACTGCACGTAATCTCTCTCTCTCAACAACCGTAATGAAGTTGGTACAAGCAGTCTCTCCACATTCACCCCCAATTCTTACCAAGGGTCCTTTGGGTTCATACTTCCTCTGGATTAGGAAAGCGTTTGTGATGTTGGCACCTGAACATGACCAGAGGGAGAAGAAAGGTCAGTCATGGGAATGACAAGAAGTTAAAGAGCCCTTGAAGGATTTGAACCTGAGGTTCCAGAGCTTCTCAACACTCCCATGGGTCTGGAAGACCTGCAAGCTAGCTTTAGGCTGCACTCAGACCAATGGATGTGTAGGGACCACAAAACGTTGCTTCCTCTCTGAACAGGTGCCCATGGCCTTTCCTGACTGCACTGCCTGGGGAGTTCAAGTCACAGGCTTGACTTCTCCACCTGTCTTTCCCCAGAGCCTGGGCATGTCTTACGGGATTCTCTCTTCACAGAAACACCTGGTTGACCCAGATGTTCCCCACAGGATAGGCCTGCTCTAAAGATACCAGTACTTCCTCTACAGCAATGGTTGCCAACCAGTGGCCCACAGACCACTGGTGGTCCGTGAGGTCCAAAAGGTTGGCGACTGCTGCTCTATAGTGCCATACACAATAATAGTGACACAAATATTTACCAATTAATTAACAAATGAATGTGGTCTAATTGTGTCTATCCCCAAATAATGGAACATCCTCTGAATTTTAATTTGTACATCACCAGCCACTTGCTTCTCCATCTTTCTTTCTAAATATTCCGTATTGTCCTCCCATGTCTTCGCTTCTCCCTTCCTCTAAAAGGAGAAAGAATTTCTCCACAGAGAGGTCATGGTTGCCTTACATCAGTGAAAGCATGAGCATGGATAGTGTCTCTCCAACCAGAGCAGAGGACACCCTGGTCCCAAACTTATGGCCCAGTGCCCACAGCAGGTGTCCCAGAGTGGAAGTGACACCAGCCAAGACCTCCACATGACCCCTTGCTCTCGAATGGGTCTTGGATTCTCTGTAAGGACACCTTTCAGAAGCGAATGTGCTGATCAAGAAAGATCGCTTGCTTATGGCTGTACATTTCTCACTATGAAGCAACAGGTGGCATTCAGATCTTTTGTTTCTCTTCTCATGAGCCTCCTCCCATGATCTGACCCTCAGCCAATGCCCCACTTCCACACGAATGAAGTTGGCATGAGCCCACCTGCCCCAGGTACACCGGCCTTGCAGCGGTCTGTCCTTCAACCCACAGTAGCAATCGTGCTGTCATCCCACCTGCAAAGAGCGCTTACAACACACTCGTGATAATCTTCCACTTGTCCTTCCCAACAGAAGCCTGTGCTTTTTCATCACTGTGATGGAGGTGTGCCAGAGAAGGAGGAAGCCAGCATGCCACTTCCTGTGCAGCTCTTTGCAGATGAGTTACCACCAAATGCTCTGAGCAGTGTAGTCGTTTCTAGAAACACGCAACTCACTTAAAAAGCCTGCTCTTTTTCTGTTTGGGTAATGTAGAAGAATCTCTTTAAGAACGCAATTACGCCTGACCAGTGCTGCTCAGTGGCTAGAGGGTCAGCCTGTGCACCGAAGGGTCTCAGGTTTGATAACTGATTAAGGTCTCGTGTCTGGGTTGCAGGTTTGATCCCCAGCACTGGTTATGGTGCATGTGGGAGGCAACCAATTGATGTGACTCTCTCACATCAGGGTTTCTCTCTCCCCCTCCTCCCTTCCACTCTCTCTAAAAATCAATGGAAAAAATATCCTCGGGTGAGGATTAATCAAAAAAAAAATTTTAATACAATGAAATCCTTCTTTGGTGAAGGCAAGTATTGGACATGCAACATGCATGGAGTGTCTTATTCCTTGGACAGAAGAACAGTGAGGGCTTTTTGCTACTTGAAGAACTGGTCTTTTTTTGGGCGGCGGGGGGCGTGGAGGGCGGGTAATAACTTTCTATTTTTAAATAACTGCAAACTTAGAGTAAGGTTGTAAGAATAGTACCAAAAACTGATATTCCCTTCACCCAGACTCTCTAATTGTTAACATTTTACCACATTACTTTATCAATTTATTTCTCCATGTAAAAATATACATATTTTGCCCTGGTGTGGCTCAGTTGGCTGATTGTTGTCCCATGCACTGAGAGGTCACTGGTTTGATTCCCAGTCAGGGCACATGCCTGGGTTGTGGGCTCCATCCCCAGTAGGAGGTGTGCAGAAGATAACTGATCAATGTTTCTCTTTCTCTCTTTCTCTCTCTTCTCTCTCTCCCTCTTTCTCTCTCTCTCTCCCTCCCTTCCTCTCTCCTAAAAAAAAAAAAAATCAATTAAAAAATATTAAAAATAAATTATTCATATTTTAAAAATTCATTTGAGAATAAATTGCAGACATGATGGCTCTTTACCCCTAAATACTTCACTGTGCTTTCCCTAAGAGCAAGGGCATTCTTTAAATAAACACAATACAAATATTAAAAACCAGGAAATTAACATGGATACAATACTATAATCTAATTTACGTATAATCTAGTCACATTCAAAGATTTCAATGGTCATAATAATGTTCTTCATAGAAAAAAATAAAGAGAAGGAAAAAAGTTCAGTCCAGGATCCTTTATATCATGTCCCTTACAAAAGCTGCTCTCAACCTAAATGAAGATTCTTTCGTTACAGCCAGAGGTATATTATATCCAGACGCATCCTCGCCACACTGCCCCTGAACTTTCATTTGTGGGACCTTACAAGGCACTCATGAGTCAGGTAAGACCAGTTTTGTAGCATCCACCAAACCACCTCCGGCCCATGACTGCTCATGGGGTTATGAGCTATGCAGAGGTAATGAAAGTTACTTTCCGCACTCCAGGGCTGGCAGGCCAACATACCCAGCCGGTGGCTGACCTCAGAGTTCACTGTAGCCACAACAGAGCCCAGAGCATCCAGCCACGACTGGGGGGGCCACAGAGAGCAGAGAAGAGCAGTGTGTCCCAGTTGGAACCTGAGCAGCAACTGCCTCAGGGTAGAGCTTCTCCCAGATGGAACAGCTGCTGGGCCAGCCAGCACCTGAGAGGACAGCCCTCCAGGTTCCAGGCCAGGCCTGCCAGCGCTGAAAACGGAAGGTCCTGTCCTAAAGGCCAAATCAACTGAAAGAAAATAATCTTAGCGCCCAGCCAGTGTGGTTGAGCACTGAACGAGGAACCAGGTCACGGTTCGATTCCTGGTCAGGGGACATGCCCGGGTTGCGGGCTCGATCCCCAGTAGGGGGCGTGCAGGAGGCAGCTGATCAATGATTCTCTCTCATCACCGATGTTTCTATCTCCCTCTCCCTTCTTCTCTCTGAAATCAATAAAAATATTTTTTTTAAAAAAAAAAATAATAATCTTTACAACTCGATAAAGGGAAATGTGAGGAATCTCGTTCAATAGGCCCCTGCCGCTTAGCACAACAGCTGCCCAGAGCGATCAGCTGAGTCAAAAGCCCAAGCCTGCGTGCATGGCCTCAGCTGGGTTTTCTGTTGCTACAAACACCAACCTGGTCCGAAGTCCACGGTGGCGTACAGCCCCTGCAGTGCCCCACACTGCATAAGCTTCTCCATTTCGCCGTCGGTGGTGAACAGAACCACGTCATTACCCAGGTGGTAGCGGAAACGCTTCTGCAGGAAACGCAGGTAGTCATAGTCACAGGAAAAGTAGCTGCCATATTCATTTTCAACCTGCAAATTAAAAAAGAGGAGGATGGGGAAAAAAATCAGAGACCCCAATGAAGTCATTCTAACACCAAAAATATCCCCTACACTCAGTCCTCAAAATTCTTTTTTTTTTTTTTTTAAATATATTTTTCTTGATTTCAGAGAGGAAGAGAGAGGGAGAGGGAGAGAGAGAAACATCAATGATGAGAGAGAATCATTGATCAAGCTGCCTCCTGCACGCCCCCTACTGGGGATCAGGATCAAGCCTGCATCCCAAGCATGTGACCTCCTGGTTCATAGGTCAATGCTCAACCACTAAGCCACGCTGGTCGGGCTCAAAAATTCATTTTCCAAAAAGCAACTCAGCATAAAAATGTACCCCGCCCAGGAATAAGAAAAAGAAAACAGAAATCACAATGCTAGTTCTTTGGATTGTAGTGATGTTCTATACTGTTGTAGATAATCCTAATAATAAAAGGCTAATATGCAAATCGACCGAACGGCAAAATGACCGGTTGCTATGATGCACACTGACACCAGGGGGCAGATGCTCAATGCAGGAGCTGCCCCCTGGTGGTCAGTGTGCTCCCAGGGGAGTGGTGCTCAGCCAGAAGCCCTGAACTGGGCTCACAGCTGGCAAGCGCAGCAGCAGTGGCAGGAGCGCTATGGATGTCCGACTGATAGCCTAGGCCCATTGCCAGCCTAAGCCGTCAGTCAGACATCCCCTGAGGGCTCCCGGACTGCAAGAGGATGCAGGCTGGACTGAAAAAAACACCCCCCCAGGTTGCACGAATTTCATGCACCGGGCCTCTAGTTGTAGATAATACTCAACTCTGCTATTGTAGTGCGTAAGCAGCCATAGACACTCTGAACGAACAGGCGTGGCTGTGTTTCAATGGACTTTTATTTACAAAAATAAGCAGCAGGCCATTTGGCTCATGGGCCGCCACCTGCAGGTCCTAGTTCTAGAGTAACTATGTCATCCTGTAAGTTCCTTAGTGAAGCAACAAGGCACCTTGGACCTTTAAAGTGGTTGATCTTCCACAGCAACAAGTAAGAACAGGGCTATTACCTCATGATGACTACTCCATACACTGGATGAAGCAAAGCTGTAGGTGGAAGGTCCTACCCCTAATTATTGTCACCTGGGATATTAATAGGTGTTTGTGGCTTTCCTTATTTTAGGTGTGGTCTTGGTATGAATTGAGATAAACATCCACAGGAGTCCAGTTCAGATGGTGCTGGTTTAGAGAATATTTGCACCTGTGGCTGAATCATAAGGATGAGTCAAGGTCCAGGCTGGGCTTCCTGCAGCTGTCAGACAATGGTGTTGAGGGCCCTAACCACCCTCGGGCAGGGACCTGAGCCTTCTGGTAGGAATCGTATTTTGTCCCGCCTGCAGACACAGCTCCTTGGTGGCCTCTTCAGACTCTCGGGGCACCCAGAGGAAGCGCCAGTTTTGCGAACTGAGTGAACTCATCCCTACGGCCCTTGGCCTGAATTAAGACAGAGATAGAAATCAGCTTTCATAGAAACTTCCAGTGAAACACTGGCTACTGAAGCTAGCCCCTTCCTCCCTTCCTTCCTTCCTTCCTTCCTTCCTTCCTTCCTTCCTTCCTTCCTTCCTTCCTTCCTTTTTTGCTGCAGAAAGCTTTATTGTTTCCATTTGGTCCATTGCATGGAAGAGGGTTTCAGGGTGGTTCAAAGACTGGCTAGTAGGGCGTGACTCAGTGGTTGAGCATCGATCTATGAACCAGGAGGTCATGGTTCAATTCGAGGTTAGGGCAGATGCCCGTGTTGCAGGCTTGATCCCCAGCAGGGTTTGCAGGAGGCAGCCAATCAATGATTCTCTCTCATCATTGATATTTCTATCGCTCTCTCCCTCTCCCTTCCTCTCTGATATCAATAATATATATATATTTTTAAAAGAAAAACAAAAACGAATGGCTAGTATTTCAAGGAGAGGCAAAAGCCAGACACCAGGGGAATGCAGAGGGGCCCCTCAAAGGCCTCTGGGCTCCAAAGGCTCCTAGTCGTGATTGAGGGTGAGTCTCTTGAGATCCTCGCCCAGCCCAGCGTGGGGGCCGGCCAGCCTGCAGAGGTGAGTCAGGTGTAGCCCATCTCCTTGATGAGTTTCACCTCCTCACCCCGGAAGTGATTCTGTAGGAAGTCACGGAGATGAGGGTCTGCGCAGGCAGAACCCAGGGCCTGCAGCTCCACAAGGGCCTGGTTCAGTTCCTCTCCAGGCCAGGGCGGCTTCCATGGCATCCTGAGTTTTGCCCACTCATCCTGGGAGGCTTTCAATGCATCCTGGAAGAGAATGCGGCCACCGCGCTGGTTTTGCGTCTTTGGGAGACACTGGGAGCCCTCGCGCTTCTTCTCCAACTCATGGAAGAAGTGGCCCACGCCCTGGAGGGCCACATCCCAGCGGTGGAACTGGAAGCCCAGAGAGAGGTAGGTGCGGAGGCAGGTGCAGGCTGGCCAGGCGTTGACTGCAGCCTCCACCTCGGTGGCATAATTCTGACGAATCTGTGAGCTGGTGGTTGTTCGGCAATAAGGAGTTAAGGTAGGAAACCAACCGGGCTGGTCTCGGAGGTGGTTCTGAAGGTGGTGACTGGCTAAGACGCTGGAGAGTGGTCGGAGGCTGGGAGAAGGGGTGTCCCTGGGTCTGGGGCGTCCAAACACTGTTGAAGCGAGAGGCAGATCCAGGCCCGCCGAGGGCACTGTCGCCAGCTTCTTTCTTATCGAGCCCAGCCGCCTCTATTCGATTCCAGAACCACGGGGTAGGCGTGCGGTGTGTCTACACCAGTGATGGGCAACCTTTTGAGCTTGGTGTGTCAAACTTCGCCAAAAAACTGAGCATAACTCGGGTAGTGTGTCACTTTGAGGAAAAAACATTATTTCGCAAATGTTTCATCCTCAGGAGCAGCAAATGTTTCATCCTCGGCATGTGGCCGCCTCAGCGGCCGCGTGTCATCAGAAATGGCTACGCGTGTCAAGTGCTGACACGCGTGTCATAGGTTCGCCATCACTGGTCTACACGCTGGATGTGACCTCCTGGCGGCCAGGCAGAGGTATGGGGGGTGGGAGAGACCAGAGATACACCTGGGCAAGGACGAAGGTCGCTAAACTTCCTCAAATGCTTCACGAACGGAGGCGCTAGCTGGGTGGCCTTGGCCAGGTCACTTAATCTCTTTGGAAGTCTTCATTTAAAAGAGACAGTGGACCTAGCCAGTTTGGCTCAGCGGATAGAGCGTGGGCCTGCAGACTGAAGGGTCCCGGATTCGATTTCGGTCAAGGGCACATGCCCAAGTTGCGGACTCAATCACCAGTAGGGAGCATGCAGGAGGCAGCCAATCAATGATTCTCTCTCATCATCGATGTTTCTATCTCTCTCTCCCTCTCCCTTCCTCTCTGAAATCAATAAAAAATATTTAAAAAAATAAAAGAGACAGTGGCTGGAATAATTGAATGTCATTGGCAGGGCATCCAGGACAGAGTCTGGTATATAGCAGGCATTCAAAAAAAGGTAATACCTCCCCCAAATGCAATTTAAATCAAAGCACCACCTGTGACATTGCCTCTCAGAGAAACAGACTTATGCAGCTCAGGCCTGCACCCCTCCTATAAATACTGTGACTGGATGGAAGCCTTCGCGCCCCGCCAGCCCATGCTCATCTCCATGGTTACCTGCACCGTTATAATCGGCCCTCCATTCTGATAGAGGAGAGGCTTCATCTTGGGCAGAAGGACTCCCAACCACGTGTCCACCGCTACCAGGTAGTCTGGAACGCAAGACAGGTTTAACACCATCACGCACCTTTTAGCACAAATAGACACAACCCGGCCTTATTACTCTGGGGCTGCCAGCAGAGATCAGAATGTACTGGATTCAACAACTACCTTCTGAAACGGGGCAGCTACATGTCCCAAGAGTCAGATAAAAGTTGTCTTGCAAGGAGCCGTCTCCTCAGCTGAGCGCCCTGTGGACAAGGGGCAGCATGCCTGGTGTCGGCCCCTGCAGCTAGGACAGAAAGCCTGGAGCACCCTGCCAGTGTGTGTGAAGCGACAGAGCCCTGGCTGGTGTGTCTCAGTGGTTAGAGCGTTGATCTGCAGACCAGAGGGTCAAGGGCATGTACCTGGGTTGCAGGTTTGATCCCTGGCCCCGGCTGGGGTGCTTGCGGGAGGCTACCAATCGACGTGTCTTTCTCACATCGATAGTTCTCTCTTTACTCTCTCTGTCTCTGTCTCTCTCTCACTCCCTCTCACCCTCTCCCCTCTCCCATTCTCTCTAAAAATCAATGGAAAAAGTATCTTCTGGTGAGGATTAACAACAACAACAAACAACAAAAAAAGAAAAGTTTCCTAACCGGTTTGGCTCAGTGGATAGAGCGTTGGCCTGTGGACTCTAGGGTCTCAGGTTCGATTCCACTCAAGGGCATGTACCTTGGTTGCGGGCACATACCCAGTAGGGAGTGTGCAGGAGGCAGCTGATCGATGTTTCTCTCTCTCATCGATGTTTCTAACTCTCTATCCCTCTCCCTTCCTCTCTGTAAAAAAATCAATAAAATATATTAAAAAAAAAGAAAGAAAAGAGTGACTGAAGGGTGTGTCCTCCTCTCTGTCACAGTAGGTTTTTTTCCTTTGTACAATTAAGCTCCAATAAATTATATATTTACATTGTCTGATGGGGATAATATAAAGTGGCCGGCCATGTTGCCGGATTAAGTGAGATAATACATATGAAAACACTAATCATATACTAAGGGTGCAAAATGGGAGGGGAATACACTCAGAAGGAAATGTGCCCAGAGCACCACGCACCGGCCTTTTCCACAGTAACCTTAACCCGTGTTAGCTACCTTTATGACCACCTTCATCACTACCACCACCACCAAGAGAAACTGAAGTCGTCAGGAGATAGAAATGCAGTGAGTCAGGGCTTACAGCTAAAGTCATATCTAGTGGTTTAAAAAGTCAAGAACGAAGACCTTTCATTTACATCTGCAAATGGAGATAAAGGAATAGAGAGCATCTTGGCTACCGAGCAATCCAGTGACACCTTTCCAGATACTGCGCCTACCATGGGGATCAGCTAGATGCTATCCCCAGCCCTGCAACAGCCTAAGAATGTAGGAGGAGAAAGCATTCAAGTCAGTCGGTCAACCGCAAACAGGGCCCACTGCCAATTCAAAGAGTTATCAGTTTGTCAGCAAGATCTGGTCAAGTTCAAGAAAGTCTATTTCCTACACATGCAACGTCTGGCGTTCTGCACTGGATAACGATAAACACTTTCACTAAACTTTCAGAAGTGTCTGCACAGAAGTCCCCCAGCCTTCAAAATACCTGATTCTCACGATATACGTTGTCTACGCATTCATCAATTCTCTAAAGGCATCTGTCACAACTTACCTGGATCAGACGAACGAAGAACAATATTTTCCTTCTCTAAGAGCCACGCAGGTAATCCTCCCTAGGGGGTAGGAAAGAAAAAAAGAAGCCAATGTAAGGTCCATTTCATGAAAGGCACTCGGGGGAGACAGAAATGACTGCTAGCAGTGAGGGAAGAAAGGTTCCATGGAGAAGGGGTATTTTGAGTTGGGCTTTCTAATCTGGAAACTTTCAGGGAAATTAGGAATTGTAACATGGTAAAAATAAGGTCACTCTTTTTTTTTTTATTAAATATTTTTACTGATTTCAGAGAGGAAGAGAGAGGGAGAGAGACAGAAACATCAATGATGAGAGAGAATCATGATCGGCTGCCTCCTGCACGCCCCCCCACTGGGGATCAAGCCTACCACCCAGGCATGTGCCCTTGACCAGAATCAAATCTGGGACCCCTCAGTCCGCAGGCTGACGCTCTATCCACTGAGCCAAACCGGCCAGGGCTAAGGTCGCTCTTGACGAATACGAATGGTTTGAGAATCAAAGCCTTCACTATGGATTAATTCCACTTAACTTCACAGCTAGCCTGTGAGGTTGACAGAGCCCCCACCATTACCTGCTTTTTTTTCCAGATGAGGAAACTGAGCTGTGTGAGTGACCAGCAAGAGGAGGACCCACACCTCTGGCCCTTACCTGTTCCCCTCTGCTTAGGCATCTCCTAAGGGAAAAGACACCTGTGTGGCTACCGTCACAGGCTCCACGCTATCTGGAACTAGAGGCTTATTTAAACTGCTTGAACTCCCTTCCCCTTGGTTCCCTGCCTGCCAGCCCACCTGGGTCACACCCAGCAGGCGGGCAGGGCCCAGCCCAGCCACACTCACCATCTCCCACTCCGCACAGATGTAGGGTCCAGGCCTCAGGATAACCAGCAGCCCCAGCTCGTGCGCCAGCTGAATAAAATGCTCCACGTCATGCTCCCCGGAAAACTGGTACTGTCCTGGCTGGGGCTCGTGGAAGTTCCAGGGCACGTAGCTGCCAAGACACACACAGCCCCTTCCTGAAAATAGCTCAGAAAGCCAGGTGTCCTACGTGAATTTCTGCAGAGCTGTCAGCTTGCAGGATGCACAGACCTCTCCCTTAGGCAGCCTCTCGGGAAACAGGCCTTGTTTCGAGTTTTCACAGAGGCTACCCAAGCGAATCAAGCATGGAGGGGGAGGGGGAGCACACTTTCAAGTTTATGACCCACAAAGAATGTCCATTCCTATTGACTGCTTGACTTTAAGAAAGATACAGAATTATATGAACACGAATTATTAATATGTAAAAGTTACATATACCTGTGAAAAGCTTAGGGAAAATGAAGATATCTGTGCTAAAGTAATAAGATATACATTATATATACTAGAGGCCCGGTGCATGAAATTCATGCATGTGTAGGGTCCTTTGGCCTGGCCGGCGATCAGGGCCAATCTGTGGGGCGACCAGCAGGGCAATCAGGGGACCCCTGCTGGCACCTGCCTTGGCTGGCCTGTCACCACTCGCTCGCGGGCCCCGCCCCCTGCCACCGCCACCGGTCGCCTCCCTCTGCGAGGCAATTGGGGGGCCACCCACTCGCTGGCCCTATCCCCCGCCACCACCCCTGGTCACCTCCCTCTGCAGGGTGACCTGCAGGGCAATCGGGGGGAGCCCCCCACTGGCACCCGCCTTGGCTGGCCTGGGGCCTGTGGGCTGGAGGCAGCTCCCGCATTGAGCGTCTGCGCCCTGGTGGTCAGTGTGCATCATAGCGACCAGTCATTCCACCGATCGTTTTGCTGTTCGGTCGATTTGCATATTAGGCTTTTATTATATAGGATTTATATATATACATATTTATATATATTCAGAGCCACATAATGATGGGGATAGGTTCTGAGAAATGTGTCATTAGGCGATTTTGTTGTTGTGCAAACATCATAGAGTACACTTATAAACCTGGATGGTCTAGCCCAGTGGTCGGCAAACCCATTATTCAACAGAGCGGCAAACCGCGGCTCGCAAGCCGTATGTGGCTCGCGAGCCGCAGTTTGCCGACCACTGGTCTAGCCTACTGCTCCTAGGCTACAAGCCTGTACAGCAAACCACATGTAATTAAATCAAGCAGGAGAGAACCTGATGCAATCAAGAGGCACGGTAGCCCTAGCCAGTTTGGCTCAGTGGATAGAGTGTCGGCCTACGGACTGAAGGGTCCTGGGTTCGAATCCGGTCAAGGGCGCATCCCCGGGTTTCAGGCTCAATCCCCAGTAGGGGGCGTGCAAGAGGGAGCCGATCAACAATTCTCTCTCATCATTGATGTTTCTATCTCTCTCTCCCTCCCCCTTTCTCTCTAAAATCAATTAAAAAAAAATATTTTTTTTTTTTTAAAAAAAGAGAGAGACACGGTAAACACGAGATGGATGAGGTAACATGGGCTGGGGTAACATGGCATACTGTTTTACAGCAAACTCTTTTTTTAATAAAGTAGAAATAGTACACCCTAAGATAACACTAAAAAGTATAGTATAGTAAATACATTCACCAGTGACATGGCCACTTGCTCTCATTATCAAGCATTAGGTACTGTACATAACAGTATGTGCTACACTTCCGACTGGCAGCACCAGAGGTGTATTCACACCCGCATAACCACCATCACGCGAGGAATGTGTTGCGCTTCAACGTGGCAATGGCTATGACGGCAGTGAGTGACAGAAATTGTATAGTTCCGTTATATCTTATGGGACCGCTAGCATACAGGAGGTTTGTCATTGACCGAAACGTCATCATGCATGACTACACGTATTTTGTGAAAAGTACTTTTTAATAACAATGGAGAAAGCTTCAACCCCTTTGTCCTCCTGACGGAAGGCTTTGTCAGGGACACGACGCAGGAGGTAAAATGACAAAAGTCCCTACCGGCATCCCTGACTGCCTACAGCATGGAATATACATTTAAATAGGAAGCCACCCATGGCCATCACAGAGGTCTCTCTGATGACCCTGGCTGTGTCCTTCTTTTTAAATTTTTAATATTGCTATTGATTTCAGAGAGGAAGGGAGAGAGAGAGAGATGGAAACATCAATGATGAGATGGGATCATTGATTGGCTGCCTCCTGCACGCACCCTCCTGGGGATCTAGCTCACAAACCAGGCACGTGTCCTGACCGGGAATTGAAGCGTGGCCTCCTGGTTCATAGGTCGATGCTCTACCTCTGAGCCGCATGGGCTGGGCTGGCTGTGTCCTTTTTCCACCATCCTAAGCTTTCAGGGGCCCCTGCAACAGATAGTCTTGGTTCCCTTGAACAGAGGGTTGAAACAGCAGACAGACCCCAGTGGCCTTCGAACCAGAAAAACAAGTGGGGTTCCCCCTAAATTATCTGTCCCAGGGAATCTGCCTCTGGGTTTTTCTCACTCTCTAGTTTTGCAAAGCTATCGGCAATTCACATCAGCAGTGCAAAAACCAGAGTGGCCAGCCACCCCAGTTCTTCCCAATTAGTCACCTTGCAACAGCATGAGGCGAGATGAGGAGAGATAGCGCCTGGGGTAATTCTACAACCCCAGGCCATAGCATGAACCCTGAAAACAGACTGGGTTTCTGGAATCTACCTAACAAGGAATATTCCCCTGAGAGCTGAGAGAAGTTATAACTACTTACAAAGACCCTTATCTTCAAAACCTAGATGGATCTCTGGCCAAAAAAATACGTGCTCGGGCAAATTTCAGTGTCACCAGCTGCACATGGGAATGGTAACACCTTGAAGAAATGGAATCATTCATGTCAAGTGCCCTGCACATGGTGAGCGCTCAATCATTGACACTTCCCTTTGCCTTTTGAAGCTGATACTCAATGTATGATTTCTGCGATGACGTTCAAGATTGGAAGAGGTGAGGAATTACCCGAAGAAGGGCCAGTCACGCTCACGAGAAGCCCCATCCCAGAACACAGGACAACACTGTTTCCCGCCCTGAGCAATGAAATAGCCGCGCTGAGAAACGCAGCTGTACCCCCCCCTCCAGGTGTGGGTGTCCGGGCCCAGGGAGAGTCCAGGGCCCTCCTACTTACATCTGGATGGCGTTCAGCCCAGCCATCTTCATCTTCAACAGCCGGTCCTCCCAGTAGAAGCGGGGCACGCGGAAGTAGTGGATGCTGCCCGAGATGTAGCGGAACGGCTGGCCGTCCTTGCGGAAGCAGTTGTGGTTGTAGTCGATCTCGAACGTCCTCCGGGAGGCATTCTACAGAGCAAGGGTGAGACCACGTGAGAGCCTGCACCTGCAGCGTTTTTGGGGGTCGACACTTTGAGAGGGGCAAGTGTCTCCCTGCCTATTTAATTTGCGTACTAGGTTGATGGAGTGAATGTTTGGTTTCTGTGCTACAGAACAAACCACAGCTAAGCCAGGTAGGCACTCGGGTAACAGAATCACCAAGCAGGACCCACGGGCAGGATTCCACAGGGCTCACCTTCCAGAGTCCAGCACCGACCTGACAGTCGGTGGCTGAGATGCAGGAGTTCTATCTCCAAAGGGAAAACTCTGCTGGCAGACCCTCTCTTGGTGTAGCAAAGCCCAGTATGCCAGCAATACAATACACAGATACACACACACACACACACACACACACACACACACACACGCATCCCTCCCTCCCTATGACTGTGACCTGCCGGAGCACTGGATGTACCTCAACAGTAATGTCACTGGGCTGAAAGCAACAGATTGGAAGTCCTGAAGCCTCATCCTAGGTGTTGCTCTAAGTTCCCCCTGGGTGGGATCTGGGCAGGTCCCTCTCTACTGCCTCCTTTCATCCAAAACAGGCAGGATGTCACACTAAGTGAACTCTAAAGCAATACTTCTCCCATTGTGGGCTGCGACCCAGTTTGTGAGTCAGGAACTCAGGTCGAGTGATGATGGGCACCTTTTGCTAATAAAAGAGACTAGAAAATAGAGTGTATTGCACGTAGTCAAGACAAGTATTATTTTATGAAACTTTTATTATATATGTATATATAGAATCGCATATGTACGTAGGTCTCTACGTGGTTGCAATGTAACATGTATTTCTAGCAGTCAAATCAAATTTTGAGAGACACATGGCACGACTTCAGAAAGTAGAAATGCTAGGATTTGAAAGGGAAGGTCGCAAAGGAGAGGCCAACAGGCAGAGGGAAATACTGTCCCCTGGTGGATGAAAAAGGTAGCAACAGGCCACAGGTGCCACCAGGACTAGGGCTACAAGAAACGTTGGGAAGATTCCTTGTGCATTTTTAGGCTTTCAAAGGTCACAATACGAACTTTTTAAAAAAGCTTTTTTTCAAAGCAGCATCACAGTCAGAGCTTTTTTTTGGGGGGTGGAAGGGGGTGGTCTTGACATCATATCTGAAGTCCAACAAGGGCATCGAACTCTGTGACTGTAAGATAAAACACTCCAAGTAGATTGCTTTGGGACAAATGGAAAGCTTTACTGTATGTGAATTACATCTCAATAAAGCTACCCCAAAATAAGAACACATAAATAATCATAAAATAATCATTTTAATGACAATTTATTCTTCTAGTAAACCAAGGCTTTAATTTCTATTCAAAGGCAAGATACTCAAGAAACTCACAAAATACAAAAATAATTTGATATACCAGGTGCCCCAATTTTTAAAAAATATTTTTTTATTGATTTCAGAGAGGAAGGGAGAGGAAGAGATAGAAACATCAACGTTGAGAGGGAATCATTGATTGGCTGCCTCCATTGATTGGATCGAGCCCGCAACCCAGGCATGTGCCCTTGACTGGAATCAAACCCTGGACCCTTCAGCCCTCAGGCCGACGCTCTATCTACTGAGCCAAACCAGCTAGGGCCAGGTGCCCCAATTTTGAAAACATTTTCAGTGCATGAATATGGCGAAGTGTCAAATAAGGATTTCTCACAAGTTCTCTGAGTTCAAGGGTGGCCTAGGAGTTGGGAATGTTCTTCGAACAAACAAGTCTGAAGGAAGTAATTGGGAAAAGGAAAGGGCTGTTTGAAGTCCACATGTCTAGGAGAAGGGATTCAGAAAAGCCAGAGAGGAGTTGGCGAGATATTATGTTGGTGGATGATAGAATCTGGCTTTCATCCCACACAGTGGAGCCCCATCCTATATTTAAAACAAACGCAAAATCCAGCCCAAATAGCTCCCTACCATCCGTTTAGAAATATTACCAAGTACCTACTGGGTGCTGAGTAAGCACAGACCACACAGATGTGACCACAGCCTACATGCTTCCATCCAACAAGGAAGAAACCCGAGGGTTAACCTAGCGAGGCCTAGATGATAAAGATAAGACCATCAGGTTGTGCACCTTAAACTTACACAATGCTATCCATCAGTTATATTTCAATAAAGCTAGAAATAAAAAAGGATCTGAGCAGAATGTTACAGCAGTGCTCAATGACATGTAACCCAGGCACGGGGGGTGGGGTGGGGGAGAAGTGGCAAGGGAAAGTTTCCCAGAGGAAGGGACACCCCAAACTGTGGTTCTCAACCTTGGCCACACGTCAGAATCACCTGCAAAGTTTTTAAAATAGCAAAGTCAGGCCTCACGCTCCAGATATTCAGATTTTAATTGATCTTAGGTGGAGCCCAGGCACTGGTATTTTTTAAAACTGCCCCAGATGATGTAATGTGCAGCAGAGTTGAGACCTACTGGCCTGCCTGCCGGCCGGTGTAGCTCAATAATTGAGTGTCAACCTATGAACAAGGAGGTCACCGTTCCTGGTCAGGGCACATGCCTGGGTTGCGGGCTCCATCCCCAGTAGGGGGCATGCAGGAGGCAGCCGATCAAAGAGTCTCATCATTGATGTTTCTATCTCTCTCTCCTTCTCTCTTCCTCTCTGAAATCAATAAAAAATAATAATTATTTTTAAGAGAGAACTACTGGCCCTATCTGGTTTGGCTCAGTGGAGAGCATCGACCTGCAGACTAAAGGGTCCCAGGTTCGATTCCCAGTCAGGGCACATGCCTGGGTTGCGGGCGATCCCCAGTAGGGGGTGTGCAGGAGGCGGCCAATCAGTGATTCTCTCTCATCATTGATGTTTCTCTCTCTCTCTGTCTCCCTTCCTCTCTGAAATCAATAAAAATATATATTAAAAAGAGAGAGAGAGAGAGAGAAAACTACTGGCCTAAATGAACTCCTAGGATGAAGTAGAGTTGACCACAGGGAAAGGTGATGTAGGCAGAGGAAGCTGTGTGTGAGACTGGCGGAGAGGGCAGGCTGCAGGGAAGGGAGAGAACTGCAGACCTCAGTACAGATGGAGCATGACAGCTGCTGAAACACAGATGGGCAGGGGCCAGATGGAATGAGCCCTGAACTCCAAGTTCAAGGGCCTGGACTTTATGCCAAGAGCTATGGAGAGCAACTTAAACAGAAGAATGGTAGGATCCAATGTGTGCTTTCAAACATTCAGGACTCTGGCCTTTTATTGAAGTGGCAAAACAGGAAGCAGAGACCTGGATCATGGTGGTGACAGGGGGGTGGGCAGTGGACAGCAGGGAGAACCACAGGACCTGGGGCTTGGTTACGTGTAGGACATAGGACTGAATTGTAGAGGCTCCACTGCCCCCAGGTGGAAATATTTGAGCATTTTTTTTTTTTTTTGAGAGAGAGAGAGAGAGAGAGAGAGAGAGAGAGAGAGAGAGAGAGAGAGAGACTTAAGAGACATATCAACAGGAAAAAAAAAGATTGTATGGATACTAACAGCTATGAGTTTGTAAAAATACACAGCGGGGGGGAATTCACTGGTCATCTTTGGAGATCGCTAGATTACTCATTACTCTGAAAAATGATCTTGGCAGAATCATGGCTGTTGTGTAGAGTGAGAACCACAACACACGTCCTCATATAGGCTTTTGCTTCTTTCCACCTGTCCCTCATTTCTGCACTCTTGAGTCACTTCTCAGACCACCTGCACTGGAGCCCGTTTCATGTTATGCTTCCAGAGGAATCCAAATGAAGGTGTGGCCTACACAGCAGATGCTCAGGATGTGAGTCTGTACCTGGATTTCTCATATATGTCAAACAGCAGCAAGGACCCTGCAGCTGGTGCTACGTGGGTGGTGATGCAATGCAAATACTAAGGCCCTCCCCTGTGCTGGACTTGGAGGAGGTACAGGCAGAAGGGGAGGGGTGGCATCTGCATTAGCTCTACCCCTGGAATGGGGTATGTTACTGGTCATTGTAAGCACTGTGAGGTTGCCTGGCTTTTGTAACAGACTTGAAAGCTTTGAAGAAAGAGACTGGCAGACAGGCTCATGTAAGCCATCCACTCAGAGCATTCTGTGAATGCCAGAGGCTTCCAAGGCAATGATTAGAGACCTACATCTCCTTCCAGAAAAGTAAGGCTCAGGACTTAATCGCGGAGACACTGGTAGTGCACCTGGAGGGGTCAGAATAGAAAGCTGGATAGAGGGAAGTTTGCTGACATGGTGCACTCTCCATGCATGTTGGTAAAGCACCTTAACCCGCCCTGTGCTGTGAGGATGGTTCTCCAGAACCTGGACCTGGTACTGGCCTGCAGGAAATGAGCTGGAGATGCCAGGACTGCGTTGGCATCCTGAGGAAGGTATGAGATGGCTCACAAGCCACCATCTGACTGTACTTCCCCAGGACACTCCCTTCAGTGAGGAATGCCCCAGGGAGGAGGAACCTGGCATTTCTGAGAAGCCGATGAGCGTGTTGTCCTCTGTGGGAAAAGGGTGATAGAAGATGCTGCCTTGGCCCTGGGATCCCTATGTTTGGGGATTATGAGATTCTGACCATCAAAGAGGGGCCATCTAACCATCAGGAGCAGGTGGGTATCATGACAACAATGACCAGCAAGGCCAGAGCGGCAAACCAGGTGTGCTGGCCAATAGCCATCTTAAGCAATGGCTCATAAACCATAGCATTCCTAGAGGGTGAGATGGTTGGGCAACCAGCGAGGAAGTTGCTTGATGTGTCTAACAAGAAAAAACAAATCAAGAACTCATGAGCCAAAGGCTGGTGTCAGCTCCTGCATTGGAAAATTGATCCCTTCCCCCAGTTGCCAGCTCTGACAGCCAACTGACTGAACAAAGGGCTGGATGGATTCCCATCAGGGAGGGTCCTGCGATGCCACTCCAAGTACTATACACGCAATAGTCCCCATCCCTTCCCCAGTGGGACTTAGGGTACTCGAGTCCTAAGGAAAGTGGCACCCCCAGACCTTCTGAGGATTGTTGGGTATGGTCTGAGCTGATACTGATACCAGAGGACCTGAAACGCCATCACTCTCCCTTATCGCTCTTCGGGAGGCCAGGGGGAAGAGGGAGTCTTGGCAGCAAGTCCTTCTCACAGTGGGTCCAACAAGTCAGAGGACCCACCTGATGGCTACTTCACTGGTCCTGAGTGTACCTTGCCTAACAACCCCCAGAGCCCTTACCATGAGTAAGAGCCACTATGAAGGACAGGACTGAGTGGAGGTCCTGGAACTGGATACCCCTTCCACTCAAGATGAATCGGAAGCAAGACCACAATTCTTCCTGAAATAGCAGATAGCGTGTCCCCTCCACAAAGACTCACAGGACATCCCCATCACACGCCATGCAAATGACCTGTGAGCCCCAGTGGAAAACAGATCCTGGTGGATGATGTGGCCACTTACCCTGTGGGTGCAGATAGGGTTACCAGAAACAGTCAACAGAGCCTTTGGCATTTGGTTTGTGGCTAATGTTCTAAACTTGTCAAAACTATCAATAAAAAGGATCAAATGCAGTTTGTTTGTAAGTGAGCAGGACAGCAGGACACATTCTCTCTTGCCCCAGGGCCCTACTGACTGCCCCACTTTCTCCCAGAGACCTTGACTGTGAGGACATTCCATAGGCTGTCCCTCTGGTCTGATATATAAAGGATCAAATGCAGTTTGTTTGTAAGTGAGCAAACTGCTATTTGGACCTGGGAAGCAATGACAAGTCTCTGAAACTGAAGCTTAGAAAAGCAGGCCGAGTCCTAGCCAGTGTGGCTCAGGGGATAGAGTGACGTCCTGAGGACTGAAGGGTCGCAGGTTTGATTCCCAGTCAAGGGCACGTATCTAGGTTGCAGGCTCAATCTCTGGCAGGGCACGGGCAGGAGGCAATCAATCGATGTGTCTCTCTCTCACATAGATGTTTTTCTCTTTCTCTGTCTTTCCTCTTCCCTTCCACTCTCTAAAAATTAATGGAGCCCTGACCGGTTTGGCTCAGTGGATAGAGCATCAGCCTGCTTACTCAAGGGTCCCAGGTTCGATTCCGGTCAAGGGCATGTACCTTGGTTGCGGGCACATACCCAGTGGGGCGTGTGCAGGAGGCAGCTAACCAATGTTTCTCTCTCATCGATGTTTCTAACTCTCTATCCCTCTCCCTTCCTCTCTGTGAAAAATCAATAAAATATATTAAAAAATAATAAATAAATAAAAAATAAAAATCAATGGAAAAATATCCTTGGATGAGGATTAACAAACAAACAAAGAAGAAAAAAAAAATAGAAAAGCAGACAGAGAGGATAGATAGGGAGAGCCACAGAAGCAGCATCACCTAAGAGACAGCTTCCAATTGGTGACTGTCATGGTCAAGGTTAACAGGGAAAATCCACTTCATGGCTCCACGATGACCTTTAAGGATATTAGAGAGGGGTCAGCATCCTTAATATCTTTGCACTGTGGCACCACCAACAGAAGGAGATCAAGAAATGTGAGGGAGGAATGCAGAGTCTATTCCCCACAAATGAAAAGAGTGTAAAATTTGCCCTGTGTGCAAATTCCACCCCTTCTAAATTAATTGGCACTGGGACAAAGTGCGTAAGAGCCAGTTTTATTTCACACTTGCAGGGGTGTGGTAGCATCAGTACTTACAGTGCATGAGACCATAGAAAACATGTAAAGAAAAATCAATCCCAAGCAAGGCCAAGCCCACGTCTTCCCAAGGTCCCTCGTGGACATAATACATATATTACTGGAGGTGAAAACAACAACACAGCAGTATCAACAAAATACCCTCAGGCCAAATACACATTAGGGACTTAATACTGTCCAACATAACATTTGTAAGGTATTTATTGAATTTAGATTCTTTCAGTAGTAAATAAGCATTAAAAAGCAAACCAACCATGAAACATAACACTGATATTTACACCATCAAGTAATGTGAACATTCCCCAAGTTTCCTAACCCTCGGGAATAACAATACTATATTTGCATTACTTGTGCACATTCCTCAACTAGAATGAAGAAATGAAAGGAGCTCTGTGATAACACAGGTTATGGGTCATGCCGATTATGTGAAGATGTGTCCTCAAGTCCCTCCCTATGATGCTGGTAAGCACTTACTCAATGGATCTCCATCCACTAAACCCTTTCAACTCACCCTACAGACCCAAAAGCCTACAGAATTCCTGACCTGAACTGTTCAGCTCTAAGGTGACAGAGCCCAAAGCCTCCTAGGCTGCTAGCACCCAGGGTTGACAGGAGAGGGATTAAGGGGAGAAGACAGGGGTGGGTGAGTCTTTATACACCATGGGCTTCCCAGACCCTTCAGTTCACAGAACAAAGAGAAAGAGAAGGGATATTTCAGATGACTAGAACACAAACTTGAACTATTTCAGATCTATGTATCTTTCACACATGAAATGTCATGGAAACACCATTACATAAGACAGGCTAGAGAAGCAAAACCACCACAGGGAATGGTGAGAATCGATATGGATCTGGAAAATTTGTAGATGAGCTGCTACATTCTATTTTTATTCATTTCGTTTACTAATTTATGTCTGTCTTACTCTGCAAAGATTTTTGTTGAGCATCCCAAAGGACTGTGGGTAAAGAGTGTAAATTACGATGGAAGAGGAGGGGAAATGACAGATGGAGGAGAAATGGGCCCAGTTGGGACCAGTTTCCAATCCTCTAGGACTCACAGACATTTGCAGACTTAATTCTGCCCCTTCATGTCAGAAAAAAAGTGTATAGTTTTTATTTTTAAATAAAAAATTTAAATATAAAGTATTTCTCAAATGGTTTTTTACAAGTTGCCAAGACCATTCAATGGGAAAAGGACAATCTCTTCAACAAATGGTGGTGGGAAAACTAGATATCCACGTGTAGAAGAATGAAGTTGGACCCTTATCTTACATCAGATATAAAAATTAACTCAAAAAATAAAATAAAATAAAAAAATAAATAAAAAATTAACTCAAAATGGATCATAAGCTTCATGATATTAGGCTTGGCAATGATTGCTTGAGTACGACAACAAAAGCACAGGCAGCAAAAGCGAAAACAGACAAATGGGGCATCCCTAAAAACTTCTGCACATGAAGGGCAGTAGAGGGGAAAGACAATCTGTGGCCGAGAGAAAATATCTGCAAATCACCTATCTGGTAAGGGGTTCATATACAGAATAGAAAAAGAACTCTTACAACTCAACAACAACAAAAAGTCAAATAACCTGATTTTGAAATGGGGAAAAGACTTAAATAGACATTTCTCCAAAGATGATATACAAATGATCGAAAACATATGAAAAGAAGCTCAACACCACTAATCATCAGAGGAATGCAAATCGAAACCACAATAAGTTATCACCTCACACTACTAACAACAAAAAAAAAAAACCCGAACAATAACTAGTTCTGTGAAAATGGAGAGAAATCAGACCCTTTGTGCCCTGTTGGTGGGATTATAAAATGGTTCAACTATGGAAAACAGTATGGAGGTTCCTCAAAAAATGAAAAACCAGAACTACTATGTAATCCAGCAATCTGACTCCTGGGTATTTTCCAAAAGAATAGAAAGCAGGGTCTTGAAGAGATATTTGCACTCCCATGTTCCCAGCAGCATTATTCACAGTAGACAAAAAAGAAAAAAGAAAAAAAAAAGGGCAGCAGAAGCAACCGAAATGTCCACTGATGAATGGATAAACAAAATGTGATATATACATACAAAGAAATATTATTCAGCCTTAGAAAGGTAGTCTTGTCACATGCTACAACATGGATGAACACTGAGGACATGATGCTAAGTGAAATAAGCCATCACAAATAAACAATGCATGATTCCACTTATATATGGTACCCAGAGGAGTCAAATTCATCTGAATGTAAAATGGTGGTGCCCTAGCTGGTTTGGCTCAGTGGATTAAGCGTTGGCCTGTGAACGGAAAGATCCCAGGTTCGATTCCAATCAGGGACACATGCCTGGGTTGTAGGCTCAATCCCCAGTAGGGGACTTGCAGGAGGCAGCCGATCCATGATTCTCTCTCATCATGGATGTTTCTCTCTCTCTCTCCCTCTTCCTTCCTCTCTGAAATCAATAAAAATACATATTTTTTTTAAAAAAAGAATGTAAAATGGTGGTTATTAAGAGCTGAGGGAAGGGGAAAAGAGGAGCTATTGTTTAATGAGTATAGAGTTTCAGATTTGCAAGATAAAAAAGCTCTGGAGACCCGTTTCACAACAGTGTGACTATACTTACACTACTGAACTATACACTTAAAAATCATTAAAATGCTAAATTTTATGCTGTGTGCTTTTTACCAGTTTGGGGGAGGGGGGGGTGGAGACAATTCAGATAAGCAGGAACAACTGACTCTTTAGAGTCCAAGGGTCCTCAAACTTTTTAAACAGGGGGCCAGTTCACTGTCCCTCAGACCGTTGGAGGGCCGGACTATAGTTTAAAAAAAACTATGAAGAAATTCCTATGCACACTGCACATATCTTATTTTGAAGTAAAAAAACAAAACGGCAAAAACACCCGCATATGGCCCACGGGCCGTAGTTTGAGGACGCCTGGTTTAGACAGTAAACTGTATTTGAATCCTGTTACTCACCTGTAACAGATACAGTTGCTTAACCCTCCGTGGAAAAAAACCCACTTGTATTGAGAAGTAGAAGACCTGGCTTCTAGCCCCCAAACCTCCTACTAGATAAGATAGTAGATGATATTAAAGAATTACTGTTAGTTTCCCTGGATATAACAGCATTATGTGTATACTTTTCTAGAAAGGATTCATACGGAAGTACTTTTTGGGTAAAATTATATTTTCTAAGGTTTAGCTTAATATTGTCCAGCCAAAAAGGAAAAACAGTGCGGGGCAGGGGTAAATGAGAAAGAACAGCAGAACAGTCACAGTTGTTGAAGCTGGGTGGTGAGCCCAGGGAGGTTCAGGAGGTTGTTCTGTGTACTTTATGAACATTTAAAAATGTTCACAATAAAAGGTTTTCAACAAAGGAAAAAAAGATGGAGGGATGTTTGGAATGGATCACAGTGGGACTAATGTACTGAAGTTTTACAATAATAGGATCTACACTACACATGCCATTGTTAATCTCTTAAAAGCGTTTCATTTTAACTTGCATTTACAGATTTTAAAAAAATTAAATTAAATTAAATTGAGCCGAAACCGGTTTGGCTCAGTGGATAGAGCGTCGTCGGTCTGCGGACTGAAAGGTCCCAGGTTCGACTCCGTTCAAGGGCATGTACATTGGTTGTGGGCACATCCTCGGTAGGGGGTGTGCAGGAGGCAGCTGATCGATGTTTCTCTCTCATCGATGTTTCTAGCTCTCTATCCCTCTCCCTTCCTCTCCGTAAAAAAATCAATAAAATATATTTTTTAAAAAAAATTAAATTGAAAGAATTTTCAAGCTCCCAGTAAATATTTCTCTCCACCTCCTCTAGCCATAAACAAAGAAGAAGGTAAATGGGGGAAGAACAGATGGTGCCTTGGCGAGCGACCCTCCAGGGCCCTGTCTGGGCGGTAACGGAGACGTTTCTGCTGGGAACCTCCCACCGCACCATGGAACACAAGCCACGCATGACTACTCCTTGGACAGGTAAGGTGGGCCTGTTGTGTGTCTAACGGAGAGGAATCAGTCACACTGAACTGGAAGGAAGGCTTGCTGTCAACACTTTGGAAATCAGGGTGGTCCTTCAGGATCCCATGATCCACCAGGCAGAGCGTGCCCAGGAGAGATCAACACAGGCAGAGGACAGCAAACCCCACAAATCACTGTGCCCAGCAGCAGCAGGCGACACGGGACCCGCTCACATCCCCCAGGTTTGTCTGCTCCATAAACTCCTGGGGCACCCCGCACCCAACACAGTTCCTTAGCAAGCCCCACTGTGTTTACAAATTAACAACACCGAGTGCTTCCATTGTGACTGTGCCACGTGCAGCTCACACGCCAAGTCTCAGGGCCCTCCCCACGAGACAGACTTGAGGTAGATATGATCATTATCCCCATTTTAGGGTGAGGGAAACCGAGGCTCAGGGAGGTCAAGTCACCTGCCCGACTGCCTGGCGGTGAGCAGCAGGGCGGGCCTCTCCAGTCAGAGCGGTGTCTGTGGTCCCCGACAGAGAAAGACTCTCGGTCACAAAAATGTCAACG
Organism: Eptesicus fuscus; assembly: GCF_027574615.1. Classification (NCBI taxonomy): domain Eukaryota; kingdom Metazoa; phylum Chordata; class Mammalia; order Chiroptera; family Vespertilionidae; genus Eptesicus; species Eptesicus fuscus. The sequence goes on along the minus strand of NC_072490.1, from coordinate 12,671,047 downwards.
CTGGGCCCAGGTCCTCAGTCTCCTCAGAGAGGCCTTTCCTAACAGGGGCAAAGGGTCTCTTGGTTCTGGCACCAGGGCCAGTCCCGGGAACCTCTGGTTGTTTTCCTGTGGGTCCAGTGGCCAGCAGGGATGGCCCTCTGGTTCTGTGGCCAGAGTCCTAGGACAGTTCTATTATCAGGCCAGGTAACTGGTAGGAAGGATGGTCCCAGCACTCCATAGCCAGGGCCCAGCAAGAGGCAAGGCCTCAAGGCCCTGCTGGAGCACAGGGGCCTGCCACTCCCCATGCAACTTCCCCCCTGGGAGAGAGAGCCCGTTTCCCACCAAAAAAAAAAAAAGACCCAAGCCTGGGGTGGGACTCCAGTTTCCTGACTCTTCCTCTAACACAAAAAGGCATCCTACACTGAACTGAAACTAGCCCATGTAGTTACACAAGGGAAGTGGAATTAGCCTCAAGCAAACCACTTTGAAAGAACATCAGGTTCTAGGTCCTTGTTCTCCGACTTCTGGTGACTATCTAAATCCTGAACCACCAGATAGTGAAACGAACACTTTCTTTGGGAGGTATTAGGTGTGGTTTCTACCCGAGAATCTCCCTGTCAGGTTGCCCATGCCCTTTGCCTGTTTCCTCATCTCCAAATAGGGAAAAGCAGCCTGTCCCCCGTTACCTCACCCAATGGTATAAAAGGAGGCAGACACCCTCTGAGTCCCCATGGGGCACTATTACCATCACCTACCGAGGTGCTGTTTCTTCCCCCCCCCCCTCCCACTTCCCCCGCCCAAGGCCCAGGAGCAGCAGACAGTAATAGCATCACTCAAGGTCTGGAATAAGATGAGCTCTGTATTCCAGCAGGTGTTGCCAGTTCTCTCAAGAGAGGGGACTCTGAGAGAACCAAGGGGGAAATAAGTTATTCTTCTCCTCCAGCAGCCAGAGGGGCCTCCATCTCACCTGCTCTCCCAGATGACTAGCAACATGCCCCTTACCCAGAAACCTCTGCATCAACGATTCTGGCAACTGCCTAAGTCCTAGGAGGGTTTGAAAGGCACTCAAGCGTTCCTTCCCTACTCTGCTTTCTAGAGGCATCCCTTACAAGCAACCCCATGTCTCTTTTAGTTTATCCCTGGGAGCTCTGCAGAGAAGGGGGGTTTACTCCACATCATCTGGACAACAGATGCCCGTCCTTACGCATGTGACTTGTGACCTCACAAATGCATTATAAGAAAGCAACTGGCCATCTACAGAGCTAACCTGCCAGGCAACCCCACCACAAATCACTGTTCAAACCAGGCTGTGGCCAGGCTGTGTCCGCAGGGCTGGGCAGGAAAGGCTGGAGGGGGAAAAGCAGGCAACCCGCCCTGAAGAGGGACAGAGAATGAGGGCCAGGGCAGAGGATGAGGGCGGGGCCAGGTTCAGGGAGCCCGCTGCAGGATGAGCTCTGTGATCTCTGCTCTGCTCCCCAATCTCATGGGGATCCCGTAGTAGGCCGTGCCTGGGCTGACGTATACAAACGTGGTCTGGGCCACTTGGTAGAGACCAGCAAAGAAGGGGTTCAGGAGATAGGCCGCCACATTCAAGGGGAAGATTTGCCCAGCATGGGTGTGCCCAGAAAGGATCAGGTTGATATCCGGCCGAGCCTGAAGGGCTCTCTTGGCAGCCAGGGGCTGGTGAGCCAGCAAGATGGTGCTGTGGTCCGGGCTGCAGCCCCCCAGCGCCTTCTCAAGATCCATCCCGTGGCCAGAGTAGTGCAGGATGTCTGCCTCAATGTCATCCACGCCGGCCAAGCAGATCCAGTCGCCATCCTCGCCACCCCCACGCTGGGCGCGGGTGGCAGAGATCTTCACGTTCTCGTTGTGCAGGGGCCTGACATTCAGGGACTCCAGCAGCGCAAACCAGTTGCTGACATCCGACGTGTAGTATTCGTGGTTCCCGGTGACGAAGTAGGTGCCCAGGCGTGAATGAAGCTGGCCCAAAGGCGCGACAGCCGTCCGCAGGACTGAGGCTTCTGAATCGCAGAGGTCCCCCACGATCACCGTGACGTCCGGTTCCAGCATGTTCACCATCCTCACGAACATCTCCATCTTGGTCCTGCCCACGGTGGGGCCCAAGTGAATGTCGGAGAGGAGCACGATCTTGAGGCGGTCCATGGAGGTGGGCAGCTGATGGATGGGCACCTCCACCGTCTTCACCGCGGGGGGCTGCGCAGCATTCAGCAGCCCCGCGATGCTGAGCACGGCGGTCACCACCACGGCCAGGGCCGGCCTGAGCGCCAGCCTCCTTGTCTTGTCCAGGCTGCCCGCGACCCTACCACTGCGCCAGGCCAGGAGCTGGTAGGCCTGCTCCATGCCGCTGAGGGTACAGAGGAAGAAGACCATGATGATGTACGCCCCGAGGCAGGAGTAGGCGGCCAGGGAAAAGAGATAGGGCTCCTCGGCCACCAAGAAGAGCATGGTGAAGAAACTGGAGTGGGCCAGGGCCAGAAAGGCCACGACGGCCATCTTCCAAAGACGAAAACAGGCCGACTGTGAGGCTGGAGCGTGGCTAAGGCTGCCGACAGTGCTACGCCAGATGTAGAGGGAGCCAATCAGCATGAGCGAGTTGGCAAACAGGGCCAGCTGCAGGCGGAACAGCCAGCGCCAGGCCCTGACCTCGAGGCTCTCAGACAGGTAGGAGCGGGAGATGATCATGGACACGAAGACGGTGCCGGCGGCCAGGGCGGCCTTCCCGCCCAGGGAGAGCTGCCTGAAGATGACCATTTTCTCAGCTCCTAAGAGGGTCCCCTGGCAGGTCTGTGCAGGTGAGTTCTGGTGAGTTCCTTAGAAAGGACCGTGGCCAAGGAGAGGGTTCCAGGTCAGGTCAGGTCCGCCTGCAACCAGGAACCCGCGTCAGCTTTGTGGAATGTTAGAGCGTCCTTGTCCCCATTCAAAACCTGAAGGCCACTGACACGGGCCCAACCTGCCTAGAATCCACACCACCAATCCGTGGCCACACTGTATCACTGCAGTACAGACACCACGGATTGTAACGTGATGGGCAGTTTTCACTTTCTTCTTTCCAGTTTTCTGAATGCTTAACGTTTTTTTCCCACAAGGCGTATGGAAGTTCTCTTACAATAAGAAACACATTATTCTAAATCAGCGGTTCTCAAAGTGCGGTCTGCGAGACCCTTCCAGGGGTCCATTTAGTTAAAATTGTTTTCATAGTAAGACTAAGCCATAACTGCCCTCCCCTTTCTCATTCTCTCATGCGTGCACAGGGGAGCTTTTCAGACGCTACGTGACGTATGCTATGGCAACACTGAATACAGGAGCAGTTATGAGCCTCCGACTGTCCTCGATTAAGACAGACACGAAAGAGATTTGCAAAAGTGAAAACTAATACCACTCTTCACCCTAAATTTTGGGGAGAAACATTGTTATTTTCCCCCCCAAAAAAACGTAAGTTTCTTAACATGTCATAGATGAATAAATATTTTCAATTTTCATTTCTAGGACAGTTAAAAGTTTGAGAACCGCTGTTCTAAATAAATGTAAACGAGGGACCTAGCTGGTTTGGCTCAGTGGATGGAGCGTCAGCCTGCGGACTCAAGGGTCCCAGGTTCGATTCCGGCTGGTTGGGGACCTACAGAAGGTAGCAGCCAATCAATACTTCTCTTTCATCATTGATGTTTCTATCTCTTTACCTCTCCCTCTTCCTCTCTGAAATCGATTTAAAAATATATTTTTTTAAAAAAAGATAAATGTAAACAAGGGAATCACGGAAAGCCGGTCCGCTGGTAGCTTTCCTCAGCTCCAGGCCCAGGGAGGGACACTTAGACATGGAAGAATTCCTGGGGGGAGGCCAGCCTCCCAATGCGGGCCTTGGCACGGCAGTCGGAGGGCACCCCGCTGCTGGATGAGCAACCATTGCCCAGGGGACCGCCCTGCCCACCAGGTCCTCACCCATAAACCCACCTCTCTCCCTTCCCACAGCCCATCTAACCATAAAGGTCTGTCTTCCCGGCACACATCTGTCTCTGCCCCTGTCCCCCCCATGGTTCTCACCGCGGGCTAGCTCTCACCTGGGGGGCTCCTCCAGGCCTCCTGGCCAAAATATCTGGGGCACAGGAGCCACGGACCCCAGTAGACAGGGCAGCAAATACTCCCTATGCGGTGGCGTTTTCCCAAGAGGAGCTCTACATTAAAATGCGTTCAGTAGGCGTTCCCAAATACTTAAGATTCTTCACCTCTAGGTTTTATGGACATGTGTGGCTTTGCTCTAGGCAAGTTACTAGTCTGAGCCTTTATCAAAGGGTATGATTTAATAGTCCATGGGCCCGAATTTCCACCACTTCTCCTTAAAACGTGGCCCGCACTCAGCCCACCCAGACTCTGGAGGAACCGGAGCTGGTTGGCGGACCGCGCAGAGGGGCTGGTGCGGTTTCAATTCCCTGCTGTTCTTCTCCCGTCAGGCGGGTCCCCCCTCACCTGCTCGCTCCCGCAGACCTCCCCGCAGCCGCTCCGGCTGCCACCTGCCGCCCGCCTCCAGCCCGCCCTCGGCCTCCACCGCCAGACCCTGAAGGTTTGGGAAATCCAAGCCAAAAAGAGGAGGCGGCGGGGAGTGGCAAAGAAGGGCACGAGGTGTTTGGAAAGAGGACGTCTCGAAAGCAATGAACCCAAAGTTCCCATTGCGGGGGGGGGCCTCCCCTGACCCCGTTTTCTCCTTCCGGAGCGCCCCGCAGAGCACACACTGGGCCAGGGAGGGCGCCCCAAGCCAGAGCCCAAGACTTCCTCCTCTGACGCGCGCTATTCAGAATCCCCCCCTCCTGGAAAACTGCGAAGCTGGAAGGGTGTGGGCGCACCTCATCTCACACCCCCCCCTCCTCGTGGCACCTTTGGGGACCTGGGTCCCAGCGAAACCGGCGTCCGGAGCGGAACACACACAAGCGACCGGCTTACCGGGAAGGACGCGCGCGCCCCGCCCGGCCCGGCCCGCCCCCGACGGGAAGGCCAGTCTACTGCCTGCGCCCCGCAGGCTGCCGGGCAGCGGAGTGCACCCCGGGATCCCAGGACCGCCGCCCCGCAGGACCCCCCTGGGCCGTGGCCCCAGCCCAGTCCTGCGCCAGCATGTCCCCCTATCAATGCATCCCCGCGTGGGGACCCTGTGGACTTACACGAAAGCTGCGCGCCGTCCCTGGCAACAGCGACACCAGCAGCAGAGAAAGGATGCGATCGACCCCCAGCATGTCCACCCTCCAGCTTCGGGGCTCCGCCACAGTCGGCGCCGGGGCCAGCCGCTCAGCGTCACTCGACTGAGGACCCGCCGCCTGGCCCCGCCCCTCCGGCCCTGCCCGCTGTCCCCGAGCCCGCTCCGCCCCGTGCTCCGCCCCGCGACAGCTGACCCGGGGGCGGGGAACCAGCGCAGGACCAGCCCCGAGGCCACGTGCAGCCTTGTGACACAGGATAGCGTTATCTGGCCCTAGTCGGCCTCGGACCCTTTGCAAAGGCAATCTGGAGGCCCCGCTGTCAGCAGCTAGATAACTGGCCGTTGGTTGGACTTTAACCAGGGTCTCCTTGCCCCCCGGCTGCCTCAGAGGACGGAAGGGGGAAGTTGAGACCAGATAAACCTGAGTGCACGAGATAGAATCCTAACCCCGCCCTAGGAGTGCACGAGATAGAAGCCCAGCCCTAGGATTCTCGGGAAAACTCTAAACTAGGGGTCAGAGCATTGTAGTGCCTGGATCAACTGTATAGCTGGAACTTGTTAAAAATGCAAATCCCAGGGCCCCACCCCAGGAACTTTCCATCAGAAACTCTTAAGGATGAAGTCCAGAAATCTATATTTTTACAAACCCTGCAGGTTTTTTTGGTGCATGCTAAAGTTTGAGAACCGTTCTAAGAAATGCAGAGATATGGTTCAGCTATGGTAAAATCATTCCAAATGCCAACCTTCAAAGCACCAGGATCTGCAGAATTTGTGTTTCATTGCTGGGTTTTGAGATGAAAGTGACACCTCTCACCTTTTCATTTTGCACTGGAGCTTCTCAATAGCCCTGTGATGCTGATGTAGGCAGATCTGTCAAATCAGCGCAAAACACAGCCATGTGCCCCTTAAGGAAGAGATACAGTCTTAGAAATGCAACATTAGCCCACACGGGTTGAACATTGACCCAAGAACCAAGAGGACTCCAGTTGGATTTCTGGTCAGGGCACATGCCCAGGTTGTGGGCTCCATCCCTAGTAGGGGGCATGCAGGAGGCAGCCAATCAGTGATTCTCTCTCATTGATGTTTCTATCCCTCGCTCCCTCTCCCTTCCTCTCTTGTTCTATTGTTTCTTCATTATTTTTTGTCTAAGTCTGAATTATTGCAAAATAAAGTTAAATTTTAAAAAATCTTTAGCAAATGGCAGAATCAATCTTTCCTACCTCCCCCCCCCCCCCCGCCCCCGCCAGCCTGTAGACCCCAGGTGACAATACGCAGCAGGCATTTTTAACTGAATTGAGGCAGGAAGTGTTTCACACAGGATTGTGCTAAACAAACTAAAGCTGGCAGCTCAAATCTGGCCTGATGCCTGTTTTTATACGGTCTGTCAGTTAAGAATCGTTTTTACATTTTTAAATGGTTGAAAACTTTTCAGAATAATATTCTGTGACGTTTGAAGACAATGAGACTGAAATGTCCGTGTCTATGAATAAAGTTGTGTAAGAACACAGCGTCTCCCCATTCTCTACATGTTACATAGGGCTGCTTTTGCACTACAGTGGCAGAATCGAATAGCTGAAGCAGAGTCCTTTTGGCCCCAAAACCTAAAATATTTTCTCTCTGGCCCTTTACAGTAAAAGCCTGCCCAGAGACTATATAGTGTAGTTTGTTTCTGAGATTTTATTTTATTTTTATTTATTTTTTTAAATATATTTTATTGATTTTTACAGAGAGGAAGGGAGAGGGGGAGAGAGTTAGAAACATCGATGAGAGAGAAACATTGATCAGCTGCCTCCTGCACACCCCCAACTGGAGATGTGCCCGCAACTAAGGTACATGCCCTTGACCGGAATCGAACCTGGGACCTTTCAGTCCACAGGCCAACATTCTATCCACTGGGCCAAACCAGCTAGGGCTGTTTCTGAGATTTTAGTGTTTGACTTTGTATGGTAGTTGAACCAGCAATAACAATAATGGCCATTGATGGGTTGATTGCTTTACCATCAGTGTGTCACTCTGCCTCAAGATCCAAGTTGCATGTTATTATCCACATTTCACAGATGAGAAAACTGAGGCACGGTGGCGTTAAATGACTTGCCAATAGCCTCAGAGCCAGGAAGTAATCGAGTCTTGAAAGTCACATGGTCAGACTTTCAAGCCTGACTTTCATGTTTACAAGGCCATGCCTCTTTCTGCTCATACATTTTTAGTTCCTGTCCAAATGAAGTGTGCATATATAGTGTGCCGGACGTAAAGCCTTCTGTTCCAGGTTGTGGGGGATATGGAATGACCATGAGAAAGCTGTCGCCCTGTAAGGACTCATCTTCAATGAAAAAGATGCTCAGGTACACAATGACAGTACACGCTCTAATAGAGACCAGTGCTACTCCAACTGTGGTCCAAGGACAGCGATAGGAACAGAAATTCAAAGTAGGTATTTAGAAACATGTAGCAATTTGCAAAAGCTTGTTTTTTTTTTGTTTTGTTTGTTTTTAAATATATTTTTATTGATTTCAGAGAGGAAGGGAGAGGGAGAGATCAAGCCTGCAACCTGGGCATGTGCCCCGACCTGGAATCGAACCTGGGACCCTTCAGTCCACAGGCTGATGCTCTAGCCACTGAGCAAAACCGGTTAGGGTGCAAAAGTTTGTTAAATCTAATAATGAAAAGGTCTATTTTTAAAAATATTTTTTATTGATTTGTAGAGAGAGAGGAAGGAAGAGGGATAGAGAGATAGAAACGTCTATGAGAGAAAAACATCATCAATTGGCTGCCTCTTGCATGTTGGGAATCCTGGGCATGTGACCCCTCACTTCCTCTCTGTCAAATCAGTAAAAAAAAATATATTTTTAAAACTAAAAAAAAACAACCACCCTAAAGTCTTGGGCCTGCTGAAGTGGACAGTTGGGCTGTGCAGCAATTCCAAATCTTTCTCACGTCTTCAAGTTTTCTGACACAGAAAATCCTGAGACCCGTGTTTAGGAGTTAAGTTGTACAACCCACTTAATGGTTATGGTTATGAAAGAATAAAAAGATAAAATTGTGCAATACTCAGCTAACAGTTTCCCCATAGCTCCAATAAAAGTTAGCAGCATGCCATATGACAGTCATGAGTGTTAGGATGTCCTTGTCCCCATGTTCTCATAGGGACAAGAAATTCCCTTTCAGTTTCTAAAAACAGGTATGTTTTTGAGGTAAGTAAAAATATGAAATATCCTAAGTGAGGCTTGGCTTAGGGGAAAAAAACAAAAAACAAGGACTTTGCTTTTGTTTATTCTCTCAATAATTTTTTTAAAGCCTTCACCTGAGAATATGTTTATTGATTTTAGAGAAAGAGGAAGGGAACGAGAGACACATCAATGTGAACCAGCAACCTAGGTATGTGCCCTAACTGGGAACTGAACCCACAACGTTTTGCTGTACTGGGCTGTGCTCCAACCAACGGAACCACAGTGGCCACGGTGAGGACTTTGTTTTAAACATTCTCTCCCATCTTCTTTCTATCACCCGGGTCTCTCAGCCACATCTTTGCAAGGTTGTTGTTGCTTTATTGGACATTTCTGGTTGTGTCCAATTCTGTTTTTGAATTGGGGTGTTTGCCTTTTTCACGTTCTCCACACATTCAGGATATCAAGCTCCAAGTAAGATGGCCATGGATGCTCTGGGCAGGAGGCAACCGGGAACCAGGTAAACTCTCCCCCGAACTCTGCCATCTCGACAGGCTCCTTCTCTCCATTCAGGTTTCTGCTCAAACATCACCACCCCCTCATGCAACCTTTCTCAACTCCGTCCCACTTCCTCATTTTATTTTCTTTATATCACTACTGCAATTGTTTCCCTAAAAATGGTTTTAAAATAAAAACTAAGTGTAAAATAATATCTTAAAAATACATGTATGGCATAGAACATGAAACAGGGAGTGTCCTCATACTCACTCCCATCCCTTCTCCCCCAGGTGACCCTCTCCCAATTCCATGCCCTTCCTTCCACCCTACAGGAAATCACTATCCGAAGTGTCTGTGTGGTTCCTTCTTCATCACAGAGGGTATTATCCTGAGTGCTTGTGAGAGGTAAGACTACAGTATTTGCATTCCTAAATAATATTTTGTGTGCTTTGACATACTTTGAAACTTTAGACAAATGAAGTTATTCTCTATTTTTTTTAGATTGAACTGTGTTATGTGTAGCTATAATTCTATCATTTCCCCCTGATGTAAAATATTATTCTATGTGCATATATTCTCACTTAAAAACAACAACAATCCAGCCCTGGCTGGTGTGACCTGGTTAGAGAGTCATCCCATACACCAAAAGGTGACAGGTTCGATTCCCGGTCAGTGCACATACCCAGGTTTCAGGTTCGATCCACAGCCAGGGTGCATGAGGGAGGCAACCAATTGATGTTTCTCTCTCACATCAATGTTTCTCTCTCTCTCTCTCCCTCCCTCCACTCTCTAAAATCAATAAAACAAGCAAACAAACAAAAACAACAATAACCCTGTTTTTGGACAGGCTATTTCTGCTTTCTGCTATTAAGAAAAGTGCTGCTATACACCAAAAACATTTTTTTTTAAATATATTGATTTTTTTTTTTTTTTATTTTTACAGAGAGGAAGGGAAAGGGATAGAGAGTTAGAAACATCGATGAGAGAGAGACATCGATCAGCTGCCTCCTGCACACCTCCCACTGGGGATGTGCCCGCAACCAAGGTACATGCCCTTGACCGGAATCGAACCTGGGACCCTTCAGTCCGCAGGCCGACGCTCTATCCACTGAGCCAAACCGGTTTCGGCGAATAACATTTACTAATTACAAAAATAATGAAGTGGCGAAACCATGACCTTACCAAAGTAATCAACATTAACCTCACTGAGAGGAGGCAGATACTGTGTTTCTCCCATGTGACACCAGCGAGATGCAATAATGCTCCTGTGGTTTTCTGGCCAAACGAACTTATCTGAATCTAATCCTGAGGAAACATCAGAGAAACCCCAAATGAGGGAACTTTTTAAAGATAACGGCCCCCATTCTTTTTTAAAATAGACTACTGTAAGAGAAGTTTTATTGGCAGCAAAATTGAGCAGAGCCCAGCTGGTGTGGCTCAGTGATTGATTTCCTATGAACCAGGAGATCATGGTTCAATTCCGGGTCAGGTTGCAGGCTTGACTCTCATCACTGATGTTTCTTTCTCTCCCTTCCTCTCTGAAATCAATAAAAACATTTTTTTTTTAAATTGAGCAGAGATTTCTGGTATGCCCCCTGCCACCACATACACAAAGCTTTCCCCACTATCAGAATCCCATACCCAGTGGTACATGTTACAACTGATTAACCTACACTGACACATCCCAATCACCCAAAGTTCATAGTTTACATTAGGGTTCGCTCTTGATGTCCATTCTATGGGTTTTGACAAATGTATAATAAGACTTATCCGCCATTATAGGATCGTACAGAATAGTTTCACCGCCCTAAAAATCCTCTGGGTTCTGCCTATTCATCTGGGCGAAATGGGTGAAGGGATAACGGACAAATTGGTTAGTTACAAAATAGTCCTAGGGATCTCAGCATAGGGAATATAGTCAATGATATAGAAATAACTAAGTATGGTGCTAGGTAGGTACTGGAAATATCGCGGGGGGGAGATACATTTTGTAAAGTATATGATTGTCTAACCGCTCTACTGCACACCTGAAACGAATACAACATTATATTGAATGCAAACGGTAATTGAAAAATAAAATTAAAGAGATCATTAGAATAAAATTCTAAGTCATAACTATACACACACACACACACACACACACACACACACACACACACATATGGAAACCCTCAGACTTGCTAAATCAGAAACTCTGGGGGTACAGCCCAGGCATCTGCGTTTTCACAAGTCCTCTACGTGATTATAAAGTTTATGATCCATTAGGGCAGCGTCTGGCTGGCAGACCGCCGCCCCCCAACCAGTGAACAGCAGAGCCCCAGCCCCGGTGGGACAGTGTTGGGACCTGAAGGCAGCGGGTTCTTCCCGGGGCACCATCCCCACCCCGGCAGCTGCAGGGACCCTCGGTCCGGGCGGGGAGGGGCGGCCGGACGGGGCGGGCCAGAGGCTGGCGTCCCCGCCTCCCCGGCATTCCGCACCGCGGCCTCGCGCCGTCCTCCTTCCTTCCCTGCTGGCTCCCGTCCTTCCTTCCTTCCTTCCGCCCGGCGCGATGGAGCCGGGACGCGGGGCGGCCGGGGCGCTGCTGGTGCTGCTGTGCGCGGGCTGCGCGCTGCGCTCCGGGCGCGCCCAGTACGAGCGCTACAGCTTCCGGAGCTTCCCGCGGGACGAGCTGATGCCGCTCGAGTCGGCCTACCGGCACGCCCTGGACCAGTACAGCGGCGAGCACTGGGCGGAGAGCGTGGGCTACCTGGAGATCAGCCTGCGGCTGCACCGCCTGCTGCGCGACAGCGAGGCCTTCTGCCACCGCAACTGCAGCGTGGCGCCCCAGCCCGAGCCCGCCGCCGGCCTGGCCCGCTACCCCGAGCTGCGCCTCTTCGGGGGCCTGCTGCGCCGAGCGCACTGCCTCAAGCGCTGCAAGCAGGGCCTGCCAGCCTTCCGCCAGTCGCAGCCCAGCCGCGAGGTGCTGGCCGACTTCCAGCGCCGGGAGCCCTACAAGTTTCTGCAGTTCGCCTACTTCAAGGCAAGTCCTCCCCGCGCCGGGCCCCGCCCCCGCCCCGCCCTCGCCGGGCCCCGCCCCCTCCCCTCCCTCGGCGCAGGCCCCGCCCCCTTAGTGCCGGGCCGGGTTCCGCCGCCCTTGCTGCACCCAGCTCTCAGGCGCCCACAGCCTTGGCAAAGGACGCCTCCACATCACGTCGCCCTGACTCATCTCGGAGATGGAAATACCTTTCCTGAAGGGTTGTTCTGAGGCAGAGAATACGTGCATAGAACATCTAGCGCAATGCACTGCCTGGTCGTTGTTACCCATTATTGGAGGACAGATTCCGCTTTTCAGTATATGCCATTCAAGTCCCTTTCAGTAACAGAGTACCTGAGGAGCTGCCTAGTCCCTTTAAAAGAGGAGGAAATCGAGGCCAGGAGAGGGGAGAACAACACACCCCTGCCTGGAGGAGCAGAACTTAAGCACTGATTCATCAGGGTTTGGTGCTCTCTGATGTCTGTCTTCTAGATTTAAATTTAACACAGCTGTCTTTCTCCTTTTTGCGGCTGCTTTGATTCTGTCTGTGATTGCTGGCTAAAAATAGACACAAATTGCAGTTCTCTATCCTTGGAGACCCGCAAATTTTAAGAATGGGCTGAATTCCCTGTGACTGGATAAAGAGGCGTTAACTTTGTGGGTCTTCACTGGGTTTTGCCAAGAGAGCCCAGATTCTGCTTTATCTAATCGGAAAGGATTTTAAAAACAGTATAATTGCATTTCTTTTAATGACTGCAAAGTTAGACGCATGACATTTGCCAGACTCTGGAGTGTAGAAGTTGGTTGTTTTGTTTAACTTTGCTTTGAGTGCTTGGCCTGCAAGATCTGTTTTTCATATTTCCACTGAAACAGCCACACGAGCAATAAAATAGCACTAAACCGCAAATAGAAGGAAAGCTGGGTTATTATTATTTTTTAACATATTTTAGTTTATTTCAGAGAGGAATGGAGAGGGAGAGAGAGATAGAAACATCAGAGATGAAAGAGAATCATTGGCTGCCTCCTGCACACCCCCTACTGGGGATCGAGCCCACAACCCGGGCATGTGCCCTTGACTGGCATCGAACCCTGGACCTTTCAGTCCATAGGCCGGCGCTCTATCCACTGAGCCAAACTGGCTAGGGAGAAAGCTGGGTTATTTTATGCTCAAGTATATTTTTATATAACACTAGAGGCCCGATGCACGAATTCGTGCAAGAGTAGACCTTCCTTTCCCTGGATGCCAGCACTGGCTTCCCTCCGGCACCCTGGACCCTGGACCCGGGCTTCCCTCGCAGCCCCAGCTTCACCCGGAAGGTCCGGTCTAATTAGCATATTGCGCTTTTATTATTATAGGTATCAGTTTTGTGACTGTCCTGGCAATAAAAAAAGTTTTAAGATGGAACCGGGGATAAGATTAATAAATTTACAGGACATTGAAAAATGAGGGCTGGTTCATTCAAGCACTATTTTTTTAAGCTAAAAATGACTTGTTTAATTCTCTCTCTTTTTGGATAGCTTTTGGCAAATGCAGTCAGAACCAAAATTGAATCACATAATCAAAAGGGGAAACACTTCATTTTTAAGACTTGAGAATAGCAAAAGCTCTGATTTCTTTCATGAATAGATGAAATTGCATCAAGTGATGTAGGGAGGAAGGGAAGAGCATTTTACTCAATGTGACCCTAAGGCCTGGGTTTTCTCCTTCATCATGGCATCCTCAAAGGTCAGGAAGTTCATAGCTTCTCTTCAAAACCCTTTAATATCCTCGTAACACTCACTTAAAAGTCAGCAAAATACCATCGTAGCATTTTGAGATCTCTTATAGGGCAGAAAAACATTAAGAATTTTATTAATAAATATGAAGAACCTTCATTGCTTCGACTGAAAATCACAGATTTTAGGCGGTGATATTGTATGGTGTGTTTTTCCTTTTTTTTTCTTAATGATGTTTATATTTCCAAGTTTTGTTTCTGGGTGGAGAGAAAACGACTGTTGACAGGCACCTACATTCTACCAGACACCTAAAGGCTAGAGACAGGATTTGGGTGGATGCTTCTGTGCCAGTCTGATGGGTCCCTGTTTCAGTGATTAAGGACGCATGTCTGATCTGAACACACGGGGAGGGATGGGGAGTGCAGACTGGCAGAGAGAGGTGAGGAGGCGTGGATGTGTGATCTGTAGAGAAGGGGCCACCCTCCAGGCGTGTAGCCCTCAAGTCCTCAAGCCCTCTATGGATTTCATGTCGCCAGCCTGCCTCAGGTTTATATCACTCGCTGTGGGCTCCCTCTGTGGTCACCATCTCCTTGAAATGCTCATCTTCCGGCGTGGCTCGGTGGTTGAGCGTCAACCTATGAACCAGGAGGTCATGGTTCCATTCCAGTCAGGGCACGTGCCCAGGTTGCAGGCTGGATCCCTAATAGGGGACATGCAGGAGGCAGCTGATTGATGATTCTCTATCATCATTGATGTTTCTCTCTCTCTCTCTCTCTCTCTCTCTCTCTCCATCTCTGAAAGCCATAAAAAAAATATATTTTTAAAAAAATGCTTATCTTCCCCACAGGCCAAGGAAAAAGTGGGCTGTAGTGCTTTGTCAAATCCTTAATGACTCTGAACTCCGAGCAGAGAGAGCTGGCCACCTCGCAGGCACCACCCTTTCCCAAACTCAGAAGGCCTGCCACCACACCGACTTAGGAGTGGCTCTTTAGGCAGGTGGTGGTGGTGGGGGGGTCCTCTCATGCAGGTGGCTGTCTCTCTCTTAGGAACCCATGGCAGGGAGCTCCCACCCACCTTCTCCAAGACGTGGCCTCTGTCCCAGCCGGCAGAGCTGAGTTAAAGCGAGTAAGCACCCTGTGCTCTTCAGAAGGGGGTTCCGTTTTGTGAACTCAGGTCCCCAGTGAGAGGCCTTAAAAAGGCCCCTCTCCGCCCCTCTTTCTAGGTGCTCTCCTGAGAATGCGAGCCTCACTCCACTGGCACATGCGGTGAAAGGGCTGCATTCAGGCCTCCTCCTCCCCTCCCCTGCCAGGCCGGCCTCTTTCCGGCCAGGACTGTGAAACTCTGCAGAACGCTTTCCAGCGCGGTCCCACCACCGGCCACTGACTGGCGTCCTCAAAACACCCCCACCCACCGCTTCCCTGTTACAGCCACCAACGTTGTTTCTGAACAACTTGGCTCCGATTCTGGGGGAATTTCGTACGGATATGTGCTACCCTTTGATTCTCAGGAATCCAAGTGTTCCAAATATCCCTTTATTTTCTCTCTCCAACCCCAGTTCCCTGATCCCTGCCCCCGAGTGGCCCTTCAGATTGGCTGGAGGACTCTTGGGCACATGTACGGGTGCCTCCCCTGCGCCCACCATGATTGTGCCATGATTCCAGGGGAGGCCAGAGCCAGGACATCAATGTGGGGGGCCTCTCTGGTTGTTGGTCACGTGTCCACACAGGGAGGAGTCCATCTCACTATCTTTCTGCCGTCTTGAGCACCTGCCCCCCAACACATCATTCCTCCCTGAAGACTTCTGCCCACAAGGGTGCCAGGCTGCAGCCCCAGGCCACAGACCTTGCTTCCGCAGATGCCAAGGGGGAACGTTTTTCCTAGTCTAGGGGACTCTCTCTTTGTCCTTCTTCTTCTTTCAGGCCAGCCAGCTTCTGCCCGCAGCTCCCTCTCCCAACTCCCTTCATTCCTCACACCTGCCAAGTTCTCTCACGGGCATAAGGATTTTGTCAGATGAGTCATTTTTGCATTCTGACCAGAAATTACCTTCTGTGAAGCAGTAAAACTCAGAATCAGGTGGCCACTGCCTAACCGTGGAGAAGAGAAAGGGAAAAAGAGAAGAAAATGGGGATTGATTTTTATGGCAATATTATGTAGTCATACTGTCAAGTGCAATCACGGACCCTGTGCCCTGCCTTGTCCCAGGAGGTGTGCCAGGCACGAGGAATGCAGACAGGAATGACACTGCTGGGTCCTAGCAGGATCCTAGTGTGGAGGGGGAGATGGACACACCAGCTGAGCCCACAGAGAGGTGGGAAAGGCGGGAAGACAGAACACAGGCTACATAATAGGCTCTTAATCGAGGTTGCTGGGAGATAAGGAGAACTTACTTAAATGTACGGTACATGAAGACAGGGACTCACCCCCCCACACCCCTATTTTGCCCCTTGTTACTTTCTAGAACAGTGCCTAGCATGTAGGAGGCTCTCAGAAAATACTTGCTGAGTGAAGGGACGAGTAAGTGAGCAGGTGGTGACAGTCATTGAGAATGGTGAAGTCCAGCTGTTGTGGCTCGGTGGTTGAGTGTTGACCTATGAGCCGGGAGGTCACAGTTCAATTCCTGGTCAGGGCACATGCCTGGGTTTCAGGCTCAATCCCCAGTGGGGGGGCGTGTAGGAGGCAGCCGATCAATGATTCTCTCTCATCATTGATGTTTCTATCCCTCTCTCCATTCCTCTCTGAAATCAATAAACATTATTTAAAAAAGAGAGAGAGAGAATGGTAAAGCAGAAGGTTCTGTGAGAGACTCAGGAAAATACTGATGTGTCAGAGACTGGCAGGAAAGATGTGGTGTTGTCATTTGGGCGATTGGAGGGACATTTGTTAATAAGGCACTTACTTACAGAGGCTGGTAACAGTGGAGTGTGACCATTCCTAGGCCAAAGAGGCAAAGGAAAGAACCTGGAAGGAGAGAGTATGTATATATGGAAAGTGTCACCTTGAGAGGAGCTATGACCTTCAGTTAAGGGACAACAGCAGCCCGAGGTGACTAGGCAGAGAGGGAACCAGGAGATTAAATAACCCAACCTCACTCTTCCCTTTCTTTAGTCTCCTGTTGGGGTTCCTCATTGATGAATCCCACTGGAATCTAGAGGGCAAAGGAGTCTATTTTTGTTTTTGTTTATTATTATTAGTAGTAGTATTTAAAATATATTTTATTGATTTTTTTATAGAGAGAAAGGGAGAGGGATAGAGAGTTAGAAACATCCATGAGAGAGAAACATCGATCAGCTGGGGATGTGCCCATAACCAAGGTACATGCCCTTGACCAGAATCAATCCTAGGACCTTTCAGTCCGAAGGCCGACGCTCTATCCACTGAGCCAAACCGGTCAGGGCTGTTTTTTATTATTTAAAAAAAATTTTTTTTTTTTTATTGATTTCAGAGAGGAAGGGAGAGGGAGAGAGAGATAGAAACATCAATGATGAAAGAGAGTCATTGATCGGCTGCCTCCTGCACGCCCCACACTGGGGATCGAGGCTGTAACCTGGGCAAGTGCCCTGACCAGGAATCGAGCGGCGACCTCCTGATTTATAGGAAGACACTCAACCACTGAGCCACGCCGGCCAGGCAGGAGTCTATTGTTATGGTCCATAAAGGCCAGCCTTTTGGGGTATGGAGCAGGATGGAGACAGGGGGGAGTAGATTGTGAAAGGCCCACAGAGGCCATCTAGTCACCTTCAGGGAATAAACACTCACCCAGAGTAGCTGGACCAAGTATTAATGGGCCATGGAAGTCTCTGAACCCTAAGCTGGGAACATTGTGTAGAAACACTAAGTAGCTGAAGATCCAATAGACCTTCTAGTTTTGCAAAAGTCGTTGCTCACCATCCACTGAGTGGCTTTCTTCTTTCTACTTTAGGCAAATAATCTTCCAAAAGCTATAGCAGCTGCCCACACCTTTCTACTGAAGCATCCTGATGATGAAATGATGAAGAAAAACATGGCTTATTACAAGAGCTTGCCTGATGCCGAGGACTACATCAAAGACTTGGAAACCAAGTCGTACGAGGTATATTTGGAGTTTTACACACTGGTCAGTCGCAATGTGAATTGTTGAAGAAGTGTATCTCATTGAACAAGTGTAGACATCTAAGGACTTCTAGTGACTTTTGATCACGTTTGATGAATGTCGTGACAATAGAAATGATTGATTTTTTCAAGCACAAATCTGATCCATTTATGCATGAGATTTTACCTTCCATGATGCTTTTAACGCCACCTTTCCTTTCAGTGCTACATTTTAGAAATATGGTCAGTTGATTATTCAGTTTTAAGATGGTAAAATAAAGACAAGTCTTGGAAATCATCCAAAAAATGACCAAGAACACAAGAAACAGAAACATAAGTTTCCATTTCTGATGAAACTAGGAGACATATTTTTAAACACAAACACCCTCTCCCTCTCCCTCTCCCTCTCCCTCTCCCTCTCTCAACATATATACCTACTAGAGGCCCAATGCACAAAATTCGTGCAAGAGTAGGCCTTCCTTCTCCCAGCTGCTGGCACTGGCTTCCCTCTGGCACCCGGGACCTGGGCTTCCCTCGCAGCCCCGGCTTACGTCTGGTCTAATTAGCATATTACGCTTTTATTATTATAGATTCAAGTGGAAAGGGAATAGAGAGGCTAGGAGGACAGACTTGACAGGTGAGAAGCTATTTAGATCTATGCATCTGCAAAGAGGAATGCTGATGAGAATGAATGAGGACAGTGAGACGAGGAAGACCCTAACCCCTCTTACCATTGCACTTACCATTGTCTGGGCCTGTTGGACTCAGGCACTGGGGACAGGAGTACCAATGGGAGGTAGGGCAGGATTGAAAACACAGGGATATGTTGAAAGTATCCTGGGGGAGCCGGGGGAGCCCAAGGTCTGACTACAGGGTTTCCCACAGTGTGACCAGCCGGCCAGCTCACTTTGTCAGCAGTGGTGACCCTCACACGTAGTGTGTGAAGTCTCTTTCCTGGGGTCCCCTTAGTTTTCCAGGAGAGAACGCTGAGGCTGTCCTGGCCCCTCCAGGTTAGCAGGTCTGTGCGTGTCTCCGAGATCGGTATTTATTTCCTGTGAGACCACGCTGCCTCCTCAGCCCTCGTCATTTCTCTTTTACCCGATCTGGTCAACAGTGAGCAGAAATTCCATGAAGTTTCTTCTGTCTGGCACAGGGCTGCCCTCCCCAGGAACGGGTGCTGGTGCATGGCCTCCCTGTTTGTTACTGCACCGTTAGGGGACGGGTGTTCGACTCCTGCTCTCAAGCTTATATCTTTTCCTGGATTCAATTTTTAAAAATATACATATTTTATTGATTTCTTTACAGAGAGGAAGGGAGAGGGATAGAGAGCTAGAAACATCGATGAGAGAGAAACATCGATCAGCTGCCTCCTGCACACCTCCTACTGGGGATGTGCCTGCAACCAAGGTACATGCCCTTGACCGGAATCAAACCTGGGACCCTTGAGTCCACAGGCCGACGCTCTATCCACTGAGCCAAACCGGTCAGGGCATGGATTCAATTTTTAAGATCAGCTTTATTGAGGTATAATGTATCTAAATTTTAATTACAGATTTTAAATATACAGTTAAATAATGAGTTTGGACAAATATATGCAGTCCTGTAACTCCCACCATAATCATGACATAGACTATTTTCATCTCCCCTAACATGTTCTCTCATGTCCCCTTTGCCTTTGCCCCAAACCCTGACCCCCTGGGGACTGCTGCTTTGATTTCTTTCACTATAGTTTCCTCTTTATCCTTGACTCGAACTTGATTTTATTATTAAGCACCTGCTACCTTTTGAATTAAATGAAATAAGAAACGTGCCATTGGCCCAGCCAGTGTGGCTCAGTGGTTGAGCATCAATCCATGAACCAGGAGGTCAGGGTTCGATGCCTGGTCAGGGCACATGTCCAGGTTGTGGGCTCAGTCCTCAGTAAGGGGACATGCAGGAGGCAGCTGATCAATGACTCTCTCTCATTGATGTTTTTTTTTCTCTCCCTCTCCCTTCCTCTCTCTGAAATCAATAAAAATATATTTTTTAAAAAAGGACGTGTACCTTTGTACACAGGGTAGAAAAAGCTAGACAGAAATAAGTCATTAACTGGCTTCCTATTTATTGACGGCTCAGTGTGGTGTCTTCAGAAGGAATGAGAATGGAGCTCTGTGGTGGTCTGATCCCTCTGGGAGGACAGGGCCCTTCAGATTGGGAGTTTCACCAGCTTCTCCTTGCTTTCCAGAGCCTGTTCATTCGAGCCGTGCGGGCATACAACGGTGAGAACTGGCGGACGTCCATCACCGACATGGAGCTGGCCCTTCCCGACTTCTTCAAAGCCTTTTACGAGTGTCTCGCCGCCTGCGAGGGCGCCAGGGAGATCAAGGACTTCAAGGATTTCTATCTTTCCATAGCAGGTTGGTGGGGCTTGAATCCTGGATGTGAATGGGGTGGCTGCCCGTGGCCTCTGAGGAACTTCGGAGTGTGGCGGACACCTCCACAGATCAGACTTGGCAGGGCTTCTGGAGAAACAGTGAGTCTAACCGTTCGAGCACAGCCCTGCCCAGTGACAGAGTCCCCACAGGTTCCTGGGAAAATAAAAACGGGCCCAGGAGTACCTCGTGCCTCACGTTACTGAGGTCACTCTCATAGTGGGAACTCTTCAGCACAAACAAAGGCAGAATGAAGAGTATAATGAGCCTCTAAAAGTAGTGGTCACTAAGATAACTTCTGGAAAGAAATTGTCTGATTATAAAACAGTGCATGTTCATTGTAGGAAGCTTAGAAAACACAGGAGAGAATGAAGAAAGAAAATTGACAATATTGGCTCAGATTTCCCGAGGGTTTCTCTTGAACCTCTAGTGGGCAGCATCGCTCCAGAAAATGGGAAGTGGCCAGAAAAAGGTTTCCCAAGTTGGTTTTGGGAACACTGAGCCTAGGACGGCACCTCATAGAAAGGGTGCCCTAGTCAAATAAGTCTGGGACAGGGCTGAGCACTGTCTGCCCCTTGGAGAGTCTCTGTGCACTTCATTGGTTAAAGGCTGTAGAAATCTTGTGGTTTGGCAATTATTGAATCTAGGGTTTTTTTAAATCATTTCCCCCCCTCCCCCTCAGGTATCTCTTTTTCCACTGAGTACCTTTTCTCTTTTCTTTTTTTTTAAATATATTTTTATTGATTTCAGAGAGAAAGGAAGAGGAAGAGAGAGATAGAAACATTCATGATGAGAGAGAATCATGGTGGATCGACTGCCTCCTGCAAGTCCCCCACTAGGGATCGAGCCCACAACCCGGGCATGTGCCCTTGACTGGAATCGAACCTGGGACCTTTCAGTTCGCAGGCCGATGCTCTATCCATTGAGCCAAACCGGCCCGGGCATCTGAGTACCTTTTTTCTTTTTTCCTTTCTTTTTTTTTTCCTTACCAAAACCTTTTTGTCGTGGAAAATTTCAAACATATACAAAAAATAGAGAGAAGAGTATAACAAACCACCATGTACCAGGGATCAAACCTACAACCCAGGCACGTGCCCTGACTGGGAATCGAATCTGCAACCTTTCCGCGCACAGGACGGCACCCCAACCAACTGAGCCATACGGGCCAGGGCCAGATTCACTCATTTTTAACATTGAGTGTGCTACTTTTTCATCCTCTCCCAATGTGTGTGTGTATAATTATTTTCATTTCAGGACCATCTGAGAGTAGGTTGCATACATCATGACCCTTTAACCCATAATACTTGAGTGTATTTCCTAAGAACAATAATATTCTCTACATAGCCACAGTACAGTTATTAAATTCAGGCAACTTCATATTGGTACAATGCTATTATCTACAGTCCATTTTCAAATTTTGTCAACTGTCCCAATATCTTTTCTAGCAACTTTTTTTTGCCTGGTACATTATAGCCAAGAATCATGTTTCCTAATTATTTGTTTCTTTCGTGTTTTTTGATCTGGAGCTGTTCCTTGGCCTTTCTTGTTTTTTTTTTATGCCACTGGTATTTTCTAAGAATGTAGGCCAATGCCTTTAGAGAATACTAGAGGCTCGGTGCACAAAATCTGTGCATGGGAGGGGGGTGTATGTCCCTCAGCTCAGCCTGCACCCTCTCCAATCCAGGACCCCTTGGGGGATGTCTGACTGCTGGTTTAGGCCCGATCCCAGCAGTCGGACATCCCTCTCACAATCTGGGACCAGGGCGGCTTCACCCGGGCCGCAGCCACAGGCGCCCGGGACCGGGACCAGGGGCAGGGTGGCTTTTCCTGGGCCAGGCTTTGTCAGGAAGGATGTCCGGAAGACGTCTGGTCTAATTAGCATATTACCCTTTTATTAGTATAGGTTCCTCAGTTTGGGTTTCTATGATGAGTCCTCACAATTGGATTTGGGTTGTGCGTGTTTGGCTGGACCATTACAGAAGTGTCCTCCTCAGTATCACATCCAGATGTGGGTGGTGTCTGTTTACCCCTTATTGGTGATGCTAATTTTTGAGCATTTGGTTAAGGTTCTTTTTTTGTTAAAACATATTTAATTGATTTCACAGAGGAAGGGAGAGGAGAGAGAGAGAGAAACATCAATGATGAAAGAGAATCATGGATCGGATGCCTCCTGCACACCCCCTACTGGGCACGTGCCTGACCGGGAATCGAACTGTGACCTCCTGGTTCATAGGTCGACGCTCAACCACTGAGCCATGCCTGCTGGGCAGGTTCTTTTCAGCTTCCAGTGTCTCCACAATATAATTACTATTTTTCCTTTTGAGATTAATTAATAAGTAATTTGTGGAGAGGTACAACTTGCTGTCTATCAAATTCTGTGTCTCCCCCACCACCCCACTCCTCTGATTTAGCATCTGTTGAGGATTCTTGCCTGAATCATTGTTTTTCTATAAAGGTTCTGTATATACAAATCTATTTCCTTCCTATTTTTTGTCTGCTTCTTTCCTATAGAATAGGTACCATATTTTATACACTGTTCTGTTCTTAGTTTTTTTCCACTTGACAATGTATCCTAACGAGTATACAGAGATTGTATCATTCTTTTTTATTGCTGCCGAATACTTCATTGGCATGGGGAGGGGGGCGATATACTACAGTTTATTCAATTATCTGATGGACATTTGGGTTTTGCTATTACATATAATACTGCAGTGGGACATTTTAGACTTTTTATTCTAATTATGGAGGTGTCAACTTAAGTGGGATTGATTGCTCAAAGAATAAACGTTTCCATAAATTATTTAGTATTTTGTTACCATTTTGTACACCTACCAGCAATATAAGAGAGTGCCTTTCCAACAAGATGTGTACCGTTTTTCTGGAGTCTTTGCCTGAGGTTGCATGAAGGGAGAAAAAGTAGGGGGCTAAGTATTACTTAGAAATTTTGGGGAACCAGGCCCAGAAATAGCATTTATTAGTTGTTGCTATTCACATATCATTGGCACAGCTAGTCCTATAGCCCCAATTCAACTGCAAAGGAGTCTGGGAAATGTAGTCTTTGATATCTTTCTATGTTATTATATTTAGGTCCTCCTAATCTGTTTTAAAGTCTATATAGATTTATATGTACCATAATTTATTTATTTTTATTTTTTAAAATATATTTTTATTGACTTTTTTTTAGAGAGGAAGGGAGAGGGATAGAGAGATAGAAACATCAATGATGAGAGAGAATCATTGATCAGCTGCCTCTTGCATGCCCCCTACAAGGGATCAAGCCCGCAACCCAGGCATATGCCCTTGGCCGGAATCAAACCTGGGACCCTTCAGTCCGCAGGCCGACACTCTATCCACTGAGCCAAACAGGCTAGGGCTGTACCATAATTTATTAATCACCATCCTGTTGATTGACATTTAGGTTATTTCCATGTTTGTTTGCTGTTTTAAACAATGCTTATGTGTGGCTCTGTCTAAAGAAAATTTCCTGGAACTAGACCGCTGGATCAGAGGAAATGTGCATTTTAACCTTTGATAAATTTTGCAAATTGCTCGCTGAAAAGTTTGTTCCTGTTTTGCTTCTAACAACAGAATATGAGAGTGTAAATCTCACCATTCTCTCCCTAACAGTGGGTGTCATCATATTTTTAAAATTTTGCCAATGTAACAGTTTAAATGATCTTAGGTGGGGCTATATTTCTTAATTATGGGACCTAACATCTTTTCACAATGTTTATTAGCCATTTCTTATCATTTCTTCTCTCTTCACATCTTTTTGCATTGGTTATTTGTCTTTTTCTTGTTAATATTTGAGAAACTTGACATGTTAAAGGTTTGAGTCCTTTATCATAAGTGTTGCAAATATGTTACCTTCCTCATTTATCATGTTTGCCTTTATCGGTTGGGAGGTGGGGCAGAGGGACCATTAAGAAAGGAATGAAAAAAGAAAGAAAGAAAGAACATTTTTCTATTCTTTCAGATCATTACGTAGAAGTTCTGGAATGCAAACTCCAGTGCGAAGAGAACCTCACCCCAGTTATAGGAGGCTACCCCGTGGACAAGTTTGTGGCTACCATGTATCATTACTTGCAGTTTGCTTATTATAAGTGTAAGTAATCCTCTTCTATGGAGATCTGTGCAAGGGACCTCGTCCTTCTAAGACTCAGCTTTCCCTTCTGTACAAGAGAGGTCATGACCCTTACCTGTGGTTTTGGGAGGATCCATCGAGGTCCCATCATCAGCCCGAATGCATGCTTCGCACAAAAAGGCAGCATGCGTGGTGACTCCGCCCACAGACCCTGGAACCAGGCTGCCTGCGTTCAAATTCCAGCTTTGTCACTCACTCACTTCTCTGTGTCTCCGTTTCCTCATCGGCAAAGTAGACGTAATAGCCCTAACCTCATACGATTGTGAGGATCAAGTCAGTTGCTAGACATGGAACGCTGAGGGTATTCACACACCGGCACAGAGCAAACTCTTTATAAATGTGTTTGTTCTTTTTGCCGTTAACTCCCCTTCCTCCCCGTCATGGGCCTTACTTTTCTGACTGTTACAGTTTCCTTCCAGTTGGTCCTCCCTTCGCCTGAAGTTTACCAGTCAGAACATTTCCAGTGGACATAATTTTACCTACCGCACTCATTTCTTGAGTGCTGGTGTTGTTACTTACACTTGACCCCTTTCTGGGCCTTGTGAAGAAGTGGCTCATAAAAGCCTGGTTTTAAAGTTGTCGTTACCAGAAACAGCCACTAGGCGGCACTATTCATTCGTACCCAGAGCTTTAGCAAAGGTACTGATAGTGTTCCTGGGTTGTAAATTGGGTGGAATGTGCCTTCTTCCTTGTCCCCAGCCCTAAGACAAATCCCAACCTCTCCTAAACTCCTGTGCTAATGAAAGTGCTGTCGGAGGTGGGGCAACTCTAAGGCTGGAGGGAACCTTGCTTCCCGGAGATGAAAAGACCAGGTGACTTTTTTTAAAATATATATATTTTTATTGGTTTTAGAGAAGAAGGGAGAGGGAGAGAGAGATAGAAACGTCAATGATGAGAGAGCATCATTGATCAGCTCCCTCTTGCCTTGTACCCTGCCTAGGAATCAAACCATGACCTCCTGGTTCATAGGTCAACGCTTATCCACTGAACCACACTGGCCGGGCCCAGGTGACTTTTCAAATCTCTTCCAGCCTGGAGAGTCCACCATCCATTTGGGTTTTCTAGGTTTGGTTTAGCTATCGGAGGGCCCACCTGGATCTGGAGGTTGTGGTTTCATCCAAATGGGACCCAGGCCCTTGAGGACCCCAATGGGGAGGCTCATTTGCTAAGCACATCCTCCCTCACTCTCCTCAGCCCCACGACATTCTAGGCCTTGGGCCCCAGGCTTCTCTGGTTCCAGGGATGTGAGACCAGCTCAGATCAGAGCCTAAGGTGGAAGACAGTAGGCATTTCTGCAAAGGTTCCTGCCTAACAAGGAACGTCCAGGTTTCAAAACTCCAGGCTGCCACGGAGACCCGGTCTGTGACCTGCCCAGCCAGGGGTGATTCTGGTTGGTTGCAGGCTTTCGGAAGGAGGGGCTGCAGGAAGGGGCTCATGCACCACCTTTCCCTTTAGGAAGCTGCACTTGAAGGAAGGGTGGCAGGTGAGAGCAATTGATGTCCTGTTCCTCTTTCTCCCTAACCCCAGTGAGTGACCTGAAGAACGCAGCGCCCTGCGCGGTCAGCTACCTGCTCTTTGACCCCAGCGACAAGGTCATGAAGCAGAACCTGGTGTATTACCAGTACCACAGGGACAAGTGGGGCCTGTCGGATGAGCATTTCCAGCCCAGACCAGTAAGTGCCAATGCACCGGGCATCACATTCCTTTCCTCCTTTATCTTTCTATCTATCTACCTATCTAGCTATCTGTTGTTAATCCTCACCCGAGG
This sequence comes from Eptesicus fuscus, assembly GCF_027574615.1. Lineage (NCBI taxonomy): Eukaryota > Metazoa > Chordata > Mammalia > Chiroptera > Vespertilionidae > Eptesicus > Eptesicus fuscus. Next base: position 12,645,086 of record NC_072490.1, on the reverse strand, counting down.
ATATTTTTTCCATTGATTTTTAGAGAGAGAGAGAAACATCCATGCAAGAGAGACACATCCGTTGGTTGCCTCCCTGCAGGCTCAATGACCACGGCTAGGGATCGAACCTGCAACCCATGTACGTGCCCTTGACTGGCAATTGAACTCGAGACCCTTCGGTGCGCAGGCCGGTGCTCTAACCACTGAGCAACCAGTCAGGGCCTTTCCTCCTCTTTAGTCTCAGGAGACTGCTTTGCACCTGAAGCGAAGGGGTTATTTGGAAATGAAAGGAAACTCGTTTTATTTTCTGTGTTTTGCTCTCTAATGTTTTACTGCTGTATTCTGATTTTTAAACCAGTAAAAATTCTACAGATTTCAAGCCATTACAGAAACATTTTACTCAGAAAGAAAAAGTATTCCCTTGTCACTCCATACTTCCTCTTTACCCCCTGCCTTATAGCTGCACATTTAGTTATCTCTACAGCCTGCATTTATTTGTTTTTACAGAAACAGGCTCACACTTCACATACTGTTTTGCAGCTTGCTTTGTCTTCCTAATAGTTCATGAGCATTTTCCATGTCACATCTGTACACCTGCTTTGTTATTATTTTTAACAGCTTTGTGGTAGGCTCGTTTACTAATGGACAATCACTTAATCCCCACGTTGGACAAACTCGGCCTCAAATTGTGTTAGGGAACTCCAGGGATTATATATTATATTCAAAAGGTCTTTTCTAAGTGATCTTTGTTCTTAACTTGTACTTCCATTGGGATTTATGTATGCGGTCCTGGTTTGCCATTCATACATCTTCCTTCACACACACACACACGCACACACACACACACATTCATTTTCCTTCACTCCTACACACATACCTACAATCTCTCTTTCTTTCTCTCACACACACACACACACACACACAGTCCTATATCTTCCTTCACACCTACACACATACTCACATAATCATTCAAGGGAAGTTGGCTGCTTGTTTTTGTTTGTTGGTTTGTTTTTTTAAATATATCTTTATTGATTTCAGAGAGGAAGGGAGAGGGAAAGAGAGATAGAAACATCAATGATGAGAGAGAATCATTGATTGGCTGCCTCCTGCACACCCCCCACTGGGGACTGAGCCCGCAACCCAGGCATGTGCCCCTGGCCGGAATCAAACCTGGGACCCTTCAGTCCACAGGCTGATGCTCTATCCACTGAGCCAAACCAGCCAGGTCTTGTGTGTGTTTTTTTTGATTTTTTTTTTTAATGAGATATAATTTAAATACAGTAAAATTCACCCTTGGAAGGGGCACAAGTCCTGGTTTTAGTGTATTCACAGAGTTGTGCAACCATGGCCTAGACTACCTCATTTTAAGTATTTCCATCACCCCCAGAAGAAACCCCATGCATGCCCTGTTCCTCCCACTCCCAGTCCTGATATTAAACGGTGGGTCCTGCAAACTGTTCCCTGTCTGTGTCTGAACAGGAAGCAGTTCAGTTCTTTAACGTGACGACGCTCCAGAAAGAGCTGTATGACTTTGCTCAGGAAAATATCATGGATGACGATGAGGTAAGTTTTCATGTTTAGCACACGTCTGGCTAAAAGAAAATATTACTCACATCTTTGCTGAAATCACTGGAAGGCGAGTCATCCCTGAAATAAGAAACAGAAGGGGGCCTTGAGACACGTGGTGTCTGTGGGTGTTCTAATGGGAGTCAGCGCTGCCCTGAGCAGAGCGGCTTTCTAGGAACCCAGGCTGCAGCACGCTGGGTGCTCCAGGACCCACCACGGGAGCCTCCAACCATCTTCTTTTTTTTTTTTTTCCTTTTAAGGGGAAATTGATGAGCCTTCCTTCTTCTTTTATTGTTTTTCCTTTCTTTTTTTTAATTTGTTGATTTGAGAGAGAGAGAGAGAAACATTGACTTTTTGTTGTTCCACTTACTGATGCGTTCATGTGTTGATTCTTTTTTTTTTTTTAAAGAATAAACATTCTTTTTTTAAAATACATTTTTGTTGATTTCAGAGAGGAAGGAAGAGGGAGAGAGAGATAGAAACATCAATGATGAGAGAGAATCATTGATTGGCTGCCTCCTGCACGCCCCCCACTGGGGATCGAGCCTGCAACCCAGGCATGTGCCCTTGACTGGAATCAAACCTGGGACCTTTTGGTCCACAGGCGACGCTCTATCCACTGAGCCATACCAGCTAGGGCAAGAATAAACATTCTTTTTTAATATTTTTATTATTATTATTATTTTTTTTTAAACACAATGCCACATCTTTTTTTTTTTAATATATTTTATTGATTTTTTACAGAGAAGAAGAGAGAGGGATAGAGAGTTAGAAACATTGATGAGAGAGAAACATCGATCCGCTGCCTCTTACACACCCCCTACTGGGGATGTGCCCGCAACCAAGGTACATGCCCTTGACCGGAATCGAACCCGGGACCCCTGAGTCCGCAGGCCGACGCTCTATCCACTGAGCCAAACCGGTCTCGGCAATATTTTTATTATTTTTATTTTGATAGTGGGAGAGAGGGAAGGAGTGAGGGGTGTAGGGGGAAGAGAGAGAGGAGAAACATTGATGTGAGAGAAACACATCATCTGGTTGCCTCCTGACCGGGTCTGGGGATTGAACCTGCAACTGAGGTACGTGCCCTTGACCGGGAACAAAGTCACGAACCTTCATTCTGAGGGCTCTAATAATCACAGCCAAAACCAGCCAGGGCCATGGGTTGATTCTTGTATGTACCCTGACAGGGGACCAAACCCACAACCTTGGTGTATCAGGATGAATCCACTGAGCTAGCTACCTGGCCAGGGCAAATTTTGTTATTCCTGATGCTAATTGAATGGCGTTGCTTTCTCATTTTTACTTTTCCATTATTTATTGCTAGTGTATAGAGAGACAGTTGATTGGTAATATTGATATTGTCATCCTGCAGGTCACTCTAGCTTTCTGAGGTTGTTTCCTCACTTGTGACATGAGCGAGCTTCCCTGAATCTTCGTGATAAAAATACCCAACAAAGTAGGACTAGAAGGGGGACTTCCTCCACTGACCAAGGGCACGACAAAAACAAAAACAAAAACAAACACACAGCTAACAACATACTAATTGCTGAACCAATACTTTCCTTCCAAGATTGGGAGCAAGACAGGGTGTCCACTCTCTCCATTTCTATTTGACATTGTGGTGGAGGCTTTAGCCAGGGCAGTTAGCGAAGAAAAATAAGTAAAAGGCATCCAGATGGAAGAAGAAGTAAAACTACCACTGTGTTCCTAGGAAACGGGATCTCGTCGCGCCCTTGTCAGGTTGAGGCAGCCCCCCTTCTATTCCTACTTCGCCGGATGCTTTTGTCACGAAGATTCAGTAAAGCCCTCTCAGGTCACCGATAAAGAAACGTTAAGAAAACTAACCCAGGTCTTGGCCCCAAAAAGCCCATGGTCTGGTGAGCAAGGCAGACAAGGAACGGATCGGAAGTGTTCCCGTGGGGTAGCAGCTAACGGGAGAGGGAGAGGAGTGGGGAGGAGGCACAGAAGGGGGTGCCGAGCAGGGTCTTTTGGAGGGTGGCTGGACTGCCCACCTCGCACAGGGCATCTGTGGGGGCACTTGACTCCACGTTCACATGGAGCGGGAGCCAGGTCCCCTCCCAGGGAGAAGCCAGGTCCCCTGGGCCCGAGGGCAGGGGCGAAGGGCTGCTATGGCCCCAGCAGGCGGCCGGCAACGGCCTCTTTGGGAACGGTCTCTGCTCCCCGCACTTTAAAGCCAAGCAGCCCACTCAGCGGAGGCGTCCTGTTGTCTCTTGCAGGGAGAGGTGGTGGAATACGTGGACGACCTCTTGGAGCTGGAGGAGACCAGCTAGTCCACAGGAGACAAGGACACTTCCCTTCGATGTGCAGGAAACACAGATTCCTTGTCTTCCTTTTCCCAACTGCCCACGTGGTTGATACCTCAGAGCCTTCTCTTTGCTCTGTGAAGTGAAAGGGAAGCTCCGCCTCTCACTACATTTAACAAGGGGTGAGCCTGCCTTCCCCGTGACCACACCTGCCCCCCCCCATCTTCACACCTGGTTCCCCTGTGTTCACACCGGCTTCCCCTGTGTTCACACCTGCCTTCCCTGTGTTTGTACCATCCTCACACCTGTCTTCCCCATATTCACACCCGCCTTCTTCATATTCATGCCTATCTTTCTCACCAGCCTTTCCAATTCCCCTCCCCCCCGCAGAAAAAAACAGTACTATATTTTAAATAAGAAAAATACTCCTAAAAGATGGTAATTGTGAAAACCTACTTTGACCTTCCTGCTCTTCCAGATTTTAGTTTTTTTTATTTTATTTTTTTATCCCCATGAGCAATGAGAATCCCACCAGGAGGACTAAGAAGGAGCCACCTTTGAGGTTGGAGAAAAACAGGAGAGTGTGGGGTTCTGGAATCTGAGCTTTTTAAGTTCAACCTTATTCCCTCCTCCGATAAGCCACTTAGTCTGGTTGGGACACGCCGGGGATGGAGGCAGGAGACAGGACTTTCCCCACAATGGCCTGGAAAGGAATGAAGGGGCATCGCGTTTGGGGGCTTCGGTGTACGGATGATTGACTGGTGGTGGAAAACACATTTTTGCTTTTGCAGCTTCCTTTTCCCCCATCCCACTAGTCCAGCCTCTGGGAACGGGATGTCCCCTATTTCTCCTGCGGTACTGTCCGTCCCTGTTTCCCTTCTCCCGAGAGCACTTCCTTTTTTACCTACATGAAGTCCTCATGTCAAGGTCTAGGCTACTCACCTCAAGACAGCAACCTGCTACTGTGGCTGTGGCTGGATTTGCCCACATCAGCAGGGTCTGTACTCCCAGGGGGCAGCGTGGCCAAAGGAGTCCGTGTTCTTGGCATCACTGACGGCTGCACCCCCGCTCATGGGATGCGGGGTTCTCCTTTCTCCCCTTGTCCCACCCTCTGCTCCACCAGAGAGACTTCCTTTGGAAGTCCGTGGGGGAGAGGTCATAGGACAGGACTCCAAAGTAGAGGGGGACCCAGGGAGTAGACGCCCAGCCCCAGGGTTCCTGAGTCATGGGGGGTGGGGTGCACCCAGCAGCTGTTCAACTCCCCCGAGGCTCCTGGCTGCCGTTGACCTTCCCAGTGTGTGAGGAGATGCACAGGGACCACCACAGGGCCAGGGCTGGGCTGGGGGTCTGCCTCCCTCCACCTCTGTGGCCTGCAGAGCTTCCGTTGGGTCCTCTGCCTTTGCATCTGAGTCTGGGCTGAGCTCTTTGTGGGTGATGTTTTTCCGCACAGGGTTGGGTGGTGGTGGTGGTGGTGGTGGTGTCCTCATTCACTCTCTGAACTTGGCCTCTTTTCACTGGGGATTGAAAATCACCCCCACCCCCATCCTAGCAATGTCCCCTGAGGAAGAAACGCAGGATTGAAGGCTGTACAACCGAATTATTGAACTGTTTAACTTCAAGGGAAACAACACCAATCTTTAAAAACAAAAAGGTGAGCTGATTTCTCCAAGCCTACCATGAAACCCCGGCATGTGGGCTGCACTCCATGACCTCCACCCAGCACCTCCCTGAACGGGTTTCTTATGTGAGCCCCTAGAAGATTCCTGGATTGAACCTCACGGGCTCAGCATCGGTCTGCTCTGTCTTTTGAAAACAAAACAAAAAAGCGAACACATTTGTGAGTTTCCAGACTTGCCCACCATACGGTTCTTTGTCTGGTGTCCTCAAGCTGGTCCACCCAGGGAGGCCGCCCACCCCAGGGGCTGGGGCGGGGGGGATCTAACCAGCCCCATCACTGGTCTGGTAACCCGGGCAGGGTACCCATTGGGCGGGTCTGAGGCTACCCGCTGTGGCCCCTGTTCACGTTCAGACATTGGCAGTGAGTGGCTGAGGGTTTGTGTGTGTGTGTGTGTGCACATAGGTTTAAAAAAGGGACTAATTGTCTGAAATGTCTCCTATATCAACATAGCCAACGTACTAATATCTTCCCGCGTCCTGAGACTTTCTATTTCCTGCCACGAACCTGGTGTCCTGGCCCCTGGGATCCCGGAGAACCGCGGGGTCCATGGCCCACAAAGGCCGCCTTAGGAAAGGTTGCTGTTAGGGGTTCTTACGAAGGGAACGTTAGGAGCACAAAAATCGTATTGAACCAAACTCGGTGGCAAACAGAAAATGACTTGTTAGATTGTCAGTGGGAAAGGGTTTATTATGACTGCCGGTGGGATAAACAGGGGCCGGTTTCTGCCAACATTTATGGAAATAACGTTTTTAAGTTTTAAATGTGAGCTGTAAGCCTAAGCGCCTTCAGTTTAAAAAAAAAATAAAATGAAATAAAATAAAAATTCAATGCTGGAGCTGGGGGGAGGAGGTGGATCGGTGCCAGAGCAAACATTCTCATTTAATAGTGTTTGCACATGGAGCTACAACACAGTGTGTAGCGAGGCCCTGAGAAAAACCCACAACTAATCCTTCATCGCAGCTGTCTGAACTCTTGATCATCTGCCATCGCCCAAACAGCGCCTTCTTTTTTCTGGTGGCTCCAGGCTTGAATGACTTAGTGTGGAGAGTTTAAACGAGATGCAAGGCGGGGAGGGGAAAGGGAAAGGAGCCTTAAATGAGCCTCAGCCAAAGGTTTTGTGCATTGGACTTCCTGTGCCTGCAGCCGGGGCAGGGCTGGTCCCCGCCCCGTCCTGGGCCATCTCCCCGAGAGGGAAGAGGCCATGGCAGCCCTGCTTCGCCTCGACTGACCCTCTCCTACCCCAGAAGGGAGTCCGGAGCGGCTGGGGTTTGTGCCACAGGAGGATGCTTCTCTCCCTCGGGCCGGCCTGTGAGCCACCAGACCTTCGCTCCTAACATCGCCCCACACAGATCTGGCTTTGGGGCTTGATGAAGGAATGAATTGGCTCGCTACCTCCTTGCAGCTGGTAGGGTAACATACTGGTGCCTCATTTTACCAGAAAAGAAATTAAGAAATGGGGCCTCGCCCTAACCGGTTTGGCTCAGTGGATAGACCATCAGCCTGCGGACTCAAGGGTCCCAGGTTCAATTCCGGTCAAGGGCATGTACCTTGGTTGCAGGCACATCCCCAGTAGGGGGTGGGGGATGTGCAGGAGGTAGCTGATTGATGTTTCTCATCAATGTTTCTAACTCTATCCCTCTCCCTTCCTCTCTGTAAAAAAATCAATAAAATATATTTTTTTAAAAAAACAAAGAAATGGGGCCTGGCCAGCATCCCTCAGTGGTTGAGCATTGACCTGTGAGCCAGGAGGTCATGGTTTGATTCCCAGTCAGGGCACATGCTAGGATTGCAGGCTCGATCCCCAATGTGGGGCATGCAAGAGGCAGCTAATCAATGATTCTCTCCCTTCATTCTCTCTCTTCCTCTCTGAAAAAAAAGAAAGAAAGAAAGAAAGAAAGAAAGAAAGAAAAAAAGGAAAAGAAAGAAAGAAAAATGTGGCAAACAGGTCCAGGAGCAACCACAGAGCTTCACTGCCCACTTGAGGGTGGCGGTCGGTAGGCCAAACTATGAAGGTTGCTGATGTCTTTCCATCCCACTGCCCTTGGGAAGGGCAGTTTAGACAATCTCGCTCTTGTGAGAAAGTTAGAGCCTAGAAAATTATTAAAAACAGTGATGATTTTTTAAAATCACATTATATGTCTTATTTTGCGTATTCTTTACAGTTTTCATTCTCTATCCAATGGATGAGACTGTAACCACACCCAGTCATTCTGGGCTGCCTGTTCTAATGAGCTCTTGTTTTCCCAGGCCCGTGAGATTTCTGACATTGACTTAGCAAAGCAGAGCCCTTTCCCCAAGGACTGTCAGATCTCTCCAGCAAGTGGTCCTGATTAGCCATGAGCAGGCCCGGGGCCTTTCAGGAGCTAGAGGTTCACTCTCCCAAGGAAGGTTCTCTTTCAGAGACCTGGGGTCACATTAGGAAAAGCTTTTTTTTTTTTAAATTGATTTTTAGAGAGAGGGAAAGACCGAGAGAAATATCGATGTGAGAGAAACACAATGATTGGTTGCCTTCTGCACACGCCCCGACCAGGGCCCAGCAACCGAGGTACATGCCCCTGACCGGAATCAAACCCAGGACCCTTTGGTCCGCAGGCCGACACTCTATCCACTGAGCCAAACCGGCCTCGGCAGGAAAAATATTTTGAATCCAGGCCTTGCTTTGGGTCTGATGAGTTGTTCCCTCCCTGCCAAGGTCTGAGAAGTGACAGAATAGTCACTATTGCACACAAAGGACCGAAAACACCTTCAGGCCTGACTGCCAACAGCCGCCACGGCCCATGCCTGTCTCTAAAGGCCAGGCAAGGAGAAAGGAGGGAGGAGAAGGAGGCAGTGGAAAGAGTGAGGAGCCAGCCAGTGCAAGAGCAGACCCACGGCAGCGGGAGTTCCAACACCCGCTTCTAGAAGAAGCGGTGGCAGACACAGATTTTATTGATGTCGGCCCAAGAACTGTAGAGGACACAGTGGGAAAGTTTGGATTGAGGAGTGGCGACATGGGAATAAGACTTTGCGCGTTGACAGATGTCTTAGGTCTGGATCCCCTGAAGCAAAGCCTGTGAGAGAGGTGAGTAATCTCTGGTTGGGTGAGGAAGAGGGAGGAGGATGCGAGGAGGGGGCAGGAGCTCTGCAGACTCCCCTGAAATCCTGCTGCAGGGAGAGCTAGGCTTAGAGAGGTAGCTTTGACACAGCAAGTATTAAGACATTATTTTCAAGCTAATCTTTTTTTTTTTTTTTAAGCCATTGTGAATGTAACCTAGATATAAAATACATTAAACAACTATTTAGGGAAATATTTATTTATTTTAAATATCGCAGAAGCTTTGTGTTAATCGAACCCCTCCCCCAATTTTCATGAACATTAAGACATTTACTAGTCTCAAAACATGCAATAATGACAGCGTTTTAATCATTCGCTTTCTACATGCTTTTTAGATCCTCTAGCATTAATTTTAGATGACACCAAATCAATGGAAACCTAAACACTTATGTGTTGGGCTTATTCTGCAGTTCGTGTCTAGAAAATAATACACCTACGTGTATTAATATATTTGTAATAAATGTATTAATACACCTGTATTAATATGACCCATTTTGGGGTTGGTGTTACGTGAACGTTCTTGGATTATTACATATAGTTGGATAACACAATCCCAATGCTGAGACGGAGGTTATTTTACATAGTTAAACATAGAAAAGCTATCTTGTAATAGATTAGAAAAGAATCTAATTTATAAATATATACAGTCTCTGGCTTTTATTCTGTTGTGTTTTGCTTTGGCTACATGCAGAAGGCATTTCGTTCCTATTGTTCTAGGTTTCATCTGACACATAGGTAGGCATTCCATTTGGTCCCTTCAGGTCTTGGTTTTGCCCAATGTGGAGATGAAGGTCTTTCATTTTGCCGTGCTGCCTTTATAGCCACTTAGACTATTATTTTTCCAAAGCTTGTGCCGAAAAGAGGTGGCAGGGTAGAAAACACGTTGCAAGAATTCTTTTTATCCTCAGGTACAATACCACCACCAACTTTTCACTTGTAAAGCAGTTCAGGATCCCTCTTACGACACACAAAAACACTTGGACTCTTAGAGTCTCAAAATACAGGTATGCCTTCATCACTTTCTACCAGTGAGAACGATTTCTAAGAAGGTGATTCGTATTAGAAAAGTGTGATGTGTTTTGTTTCTGTGCCAATACCAGGAAGCCGCTGGAGATGGTATTGCAGGAGCTTCGGACGCTGCCTCAGTCACATGTTGACTTCCGTGCAAGACAAACCACAGGTGTGATTCATCTTCTGGCCTCTGGGCTTCAGTGCACCTCAAAGCTCATCATAAACCAAACGGTTCTCAAACTTGAGTTGCATTTAAATCGCCGGAGGGCTAGTTAAAACATAGAGCCAGGCCTACCCACAGGGTTTCCGCTTCCTGAGTCTGGGCTGGCACCAGAAAATTTGCAGCTCCAGCATGATTCCAGGAGAAGCTGATGCCTCTGGTCCGAGGACCATGCTCTGAGAACCGCCGTCATAAACAGTTCTTGCTGAGCCACCATAAGATGATCTGGACGCTATGAAACGGGCGGCTCTACAGCCAGATGAATCCATCCTGGGCTCATGCTGTTTCCATGGAGCTCACGATTGTCACAACAGAGTGAAGAACAGATGGGCACAGGTCATTTCACATTTTCAGTTCCTCTGTTTCTCCATCAAGTAGGTATCCACACCGGATATCCTAGTCCTTAGCCCTCTTAAAACTTTTCTCCCCTCCCATGTCACTCCCTTTTACTGGAGTTCAGAGAAATGGCTAATCCGGAGAGAGGAAACCAAGGACGGAGCTCTGTTAGTCCTGGCAAAAATTCTAAGACATTCCTAGGCACAGAGCGGTCAAGGACAACTATGCCATTTCCGAGAGGAAATAGTGCTTACCGGTACAAAGCTGAACTTATTTTTTAAAACACGATGGGCCGTCCCACAGAATGGAGGGAATAGACACGGATGTGTGTCCGGCCACTCCCCACCTTCCCCCTCCCCGTCTCCAACAAAATATCAGTCTTAATTCTCTCCAATTTCAACAAACAAAAGTCTCAGATCTTCCAGACTATGTCCTGGTTCTTAGCTCATTTGCCCTCAGCAACATCACATTAAAAGGAAATAATCCATTATTCTTCTATACCCCATTCCCAACCCTTAAATATCTGTATCCTAAGTGACACTGCTCTCAAATAGTCCATTTATTATGCCTATTGCAAAATTTCCAGGTCACGGAGGCAGCCATTTTGTTTCTTGAAGACAACAGTATGATGAAGCAGGAAGTGAGTTTTGATCTCGTGGTGGAATTGGGGACCCCAGCCCAGGTCTGGGGATGAGTGCGATTCATTCCAGGGCAGATGGCTGAGGAGATACCGACGTGTGTGATGACACCATCGAAGCTGTCCTGCCAGGTACCTCAGAGATACTTCTCAGCCTGGAAAACAAAGACCTGAGAGCAAAAGGCAAGCCCTAGTCCACCTGTTCCACGCTCTAGTGCACGATTGGTGTTTACCAATGTGAGGTGGCACCGTTCGTTTTCCTACCAGGTGGCTTTGGGAGCGCCCACGCTGAAGGTGGCTAGACCTTCTCCATCTCGATCTGCTGGTGGTAGTGCCGAGCCTGCCGCTGGCCGACGTTCAGCTTGTACACGGAGCTCTTGTGCTGGCACCTGCGGTAGCCCCACACGGCCGCCACGCCTGCCAGGAGCAGCAGCAGGCACAGGACGGTGACGATCGTGGCGATGATGGGGCCTCTGCTGAAGCTGGGACACTCGTCTCCTACACATGGCTCCATGGTTGGAAGGAGCTCCTCAGCTGCACCTGGACCAGGGCCTTCCTGTCCCAAGAAGTCCTCTGACAGCAGGTATGGGAAGTTATCCTGGACCTCGGGAGCCGTGGTTTCCATGGCAACCGGGGTGGCTGCCATGGTAGTTGAGGGAATGTGGTTGGGCGTCTTTGGGACAGCAGATGTTACTGTCTCCAGGGTAGAGCTGGTGAGGTCATAGGGTGAGGTGGCCACAGGAGACCTCTCTATGGCAAACCTCCAAGGGACAGTCGACTGGTACCTGGTCAAGCCACCATCTCCCTTACTGGGACCCTCGGTTTCAGACACACTCTTGGGTCTGAGAACAGAAGCTTCGGCATCTAGCGTTTGAGATGGAAGAACTGAACTGTGGGTCGTGTCCTCATTCGGTGTGAGGGTGGTACTCCTGGGCTTATTAACCTCCACAAGAACAGGCTGATGGGAAGTAAATACAGCACATTCTTCCAGCCCTACTGACCCATCCCCCTTGTCCCCATCTTCTTCCACTTCCTCCTCTTCTGCCTCTGTCTTCCTCCAAGCCCCATCGGTCACAGGGTAGCCGTCTAACCAGGACTCGTCGCTGCTGCTCACCATCGGGTCCCCTGCCTTGCTATCATTCCTGCCTACATATGGCCCCGAGGCTCCACCAGTGCTGCTATAGGTCACCTTGGTTTCAGGTTCACCTGGGGCCAACGTTATGCCACTCTGGTTGTCTCCAGCAGGAAGCTGCTTTTTGGTGTCATCATCCATCTCCTTTTCCAGCTCAAGCTTGTGGAAGGTCTGAGCAGGAAGCCAGAACAAGTACTTCCCTTTCAGTACCGATCCTGGCAGGCCTGTGGGAACGCTGCTCCCCGCGCTGGGCAAGCCTGTCGTTGGCACAAAGGCTGTGTCCTGGGCTATGTTTTCTCTCCCCGCAGAAATGGAGACCAGACGGTCCTGTTTTGGGGCCTCCTCAGGGGCTTCTCCTTGACCCCTGTCCTCCTCGGCCTCTGTCCGGGAATCCTCCATGAGCTCTCGGAATGACACAGACCTGTCATCAGGGAAATTATCTTCATAGTCAATATGTGCCTCAGCCTGATCTGGAAGGAAAGGGAGGGAAAACTGTGTTAGGTCCAAGGTCACAGAGCCCGAGTAGAACACGAGAAAGGGGACTAGAAAGGATAGGGACTGAAACAGATGAAATAAAACTGTCACTCACAGATGATATGACTGTGTACGACAGATTAACCCAAAGAATCTACATATAAAAGCTGTTACAATTAGTATGTGACTTTATCAAGAACACTGTGTCTATAGTCCATATAAAATATCAGTTGTACTTCTATATACCATTAATAAACAGAAAACAAAAATGTAAAAAGATGCCACTTGCCATAGCGTTAAAAAAAAGAAAATCAAACACCTAGGAATAAATCTAACAAAAGATGTGCAATATTTCTAATGGCACAAGATATCGCTGAGCAAAATTAAAGAAGACCTAAATAAATGAGGGGATGGACCATGTTCATGGAATGGAAGGCTCAAAGTGTTACCAAGTCTGTCCAAATTGATCTGTCTAGATTTAACACAATCCTAATAAATCTGAGACACTGACAAGCTGATATTAAAATTTATGGAAATGCAAAAGGCCAAGAGTAGACAAGGTATTCTTGAAAAAGAAGAGAAAAGCTGGAGGAGGTACACTACAAGGTCTCCAGGTTTACTATAAAACTGGAGTACTTTTTAGGACTGTGGTATTGGCCCAAAAATTGATAACAGGATTACATTAACATTATGAACTTCTTGTTCATCAAAGCCACCAGGAAGGCAGTCAAAGGGCAAGCCACAGAGTTGAAGATATTTGCAATACATATAATCCTCAAAGGTTCGTATCCAGAATGTATAAAGAGCTCCTACACACCTGTAATAAATGGACACAGAAACCTTCGCAACGTTGGCAAGATACTTGAATTGGCACAAAAAAGAAATCTAAACAGATGTTAAACATGTAAAGACGCTGAACCCCAATCGTAATAGAGAAATGCTAATTACAGCCATGATGAGATACCATTACATAGCCCCAGAATGGCCAAAATTCAGCAGGCTGACAAGGATGTGCAGCACCGTCGGTGGGAGGGGGAATTGGAACAACTGTTACGGAAAACTGGGCTGCTGAAACTGAACATGTGTGTGCTCTGTGGCACAGCAATTCCACTACTGAATATACACTCAACAGCAATGTGTGCACATGGGTGCCGAGAGACAGGCACCAGAATGTGCATGATAACCCAAACCTGGGAACAATTCAAATGTCCACCAGCTCCAGAACTGACACATACACCGTTGTAGAAGGGTGGGGCAAAAGTAGGTTTGCAGTTGTTTGTATGGAAACTAATACAAGAATACAAAACTCTGTTTTGCATACTCACCACTGCAAACCTACTTTTGCCCCACTCTTTTAAAAAAAAAAATGTATTTTATTGACCTTAGAGAGGAAGGAAGAGGGAGAGAGTGACAGAAACATCAACGATGAGAGAGAATCATTGATCGGCTGCCTCCTGCACGCTCCCCACCAGGGGATCAAGCCCACAACCCAGGCATATGCCCTTGGCCGGAATCAAACCCGGGACCCCTCAGTCCGCAGGCCGACGCTCTATCCATTGAGCCAAACCAGCTAGGGCTGCCCCACTCTTTATTCACACAATGAACATGAACCAACCACCACGCCGACAAGGACACGGATGACTCTCTCAGCCGCAATGTTGAACAGAAGAAGCCGGGCACAAAAGAACACACTCTGGGTGATTCTATTTACATAAAGTTCAAAAACAGACAAAACTACTCTATGATGTTAAAAGTCAGGATGGTGGTATAGGAGAGAGGGGTGATGGCTGAGTCTGGGCATAAGCAGGGCTTTGGGGTTACTGGCAGCGTTCGTTCTACTTCTTGACCTGGGTGGTGGCTAACATTCCTTGTTTCTTTTCTGGTAAGTTATTGATCATTCCCTTGTAATGTGTATGTTATAACTAAGTAAAAATGTGCCTTTTGATTTGCTCTTTTAAGACTACGCTGTGAAGTCTTCTGAATCCCCTGAGGAGGCATGAACGGAGGCCCCACAGTCAGGAGGCCCCGAAAGTGAGGCCAGTGGCTCAGGAAGGCTCAGGACGCTGTGTCCTCAGAAGAGAGCAGCCTGCTGGGCTTTCCCATTCTCCGTGGTCTTTACAGGTCAAGTTCTACAGGAAGACACACGTAACTATTACAACAGAAACCCTCCCTAGGATATTGGGATATAAGAAACATAGATGTGTCTTTGCCCCTGGTTCCTGGCATGAGGGCCCCTAAAACCCTTGGAATTTCCTGAGGGATAAGAGTGATAAGCACACCTTTTGTTATTCATAACAAGCTTCTTCACCATAGAGGAGTTTATGGTAATGAGGTGACTTAGTGGGCCCCTCGATAGCTTCAGGATGGTGGGGGGCTGGTTGTCAGAGGAACCAACCATGTGATGAGAGGGTTGGAACCATCAGCCCCCATTCCCTAACCTCCGGGGAGGAGGGAGGAGGAAGTAGGGAGGAGCTGGAGACTGCGCTCACTGCCAATGGCCGCGATTTCATCCATCATGCCTATGTAATGAAACTTCCATGGAAACCCAGAAACCACAGGGTTGGGAGAGCTCCAGGTTGGTGAATGCATCCATGTGCCAGGAGGGTGACTCACCCCAGCTTCACAGGGACAGGAGCTCCTGTGCTCCGGATCCTTCCAGAACTCTCCCTGTGCACCTCTTCCTCTGTATCCTTTCTAATAAGCTGGTCATTGTTCTGTGAGCCATGCTAGCAAATTATGGAGCCTGAGGAGGGGGTGGTGAGAACCCGCAATTTAGAGCCAGTCAGTCAGCAATATGGGAGGCCCCGGACTTGCAGTTGATGTCTGAAGTTGAGGGGAGCAGGGTCGGGGGGTGGGGGCAGTTTTGTGGGACTGAGCGCTTAACCCGTGGGGTTGGCACTAACTCTAGGTAGTGAGTGTTAGAATTCAATTCAGTTGTAGGACACCCGGCTACTGTCGGGAGACTCGGAGAACTGGTTGTTAGTGTGAGACCCCAACCTTCCCCCTCAGATGCACATGTTTGGTGGCAGAAGTGTTCTGTGGGCAGAAACAGGTCTTAGTTTTTCCCACTTCACTTTGCACCTTGGGAAGCAGAGAGTGTAAAGGGCTCTGGAACCAAGGTCTGGGGGGAATGCTGAGGCGTCGTGTGGCACGTTCCCCGGCTCGGGGACCGGATTCGTGGGCATTTGGCTTATTTCAAATGTCAGCAAAAGAATGTCCAGACCTATAGAAAAGTTTCACCAGGGGCTATCGGAGCCAAAATTTTGAGGGCATGCCCGGAAGCAACATCTCAACAGGCTGAGAAGATGGCCCGGAGAATGGCAGTTTTGCAGCTTATTTTACACTTTAGAATCAGAGGAGAAGGCTTAGAGAGGGTTACATGGAATCCATCGGTGGCAGATTAAGGAGGCTGGAGAATGCACAGCAGGGAAATTTCTAGAAATGGATAAGAAGTGAAATGGAGAAGCGCACCCTTAGTTAATAATTAACAGTCACTGCACGTAGAGATAGTATGCGGGGGGACAAGATAGCAGTGAGGGGTTCTGTGCTCTGGTGCCTGCTCTTGTGCCCTGAGGGGTCTAGAGAAGAAAACCACTCTGTCATTTCAAAGGTATGTTATCCTCGATGCATAAGAAATATGTACAGGGCTCACTTCAGGGCAAGACTGACTTTTGCTAAGGAAGCTGTGGGCCTGGGAGGGACTGCCCGCCATGACCTGCCCAGTTAGGGATTTATGATCAGAACATCCTGTGTGGTTGGTTACTTCTGGTCACTGAGCTTGTCAGGTTCCTTACACTAATAAGACTCCATGGTGCTTATTTGATGACTTGCAGAGTTATAATCAACATTTAAAATCCTTTCTAATCTGCTCCTGGAATTTAAGCCCGTTCACTTTACTTGTGTCCTCAGTCAAAAAAGAAACAGTGGCTAAAGAGCAAACACCTCTGATAAATGTAAAATGCATGTATGTTTTATGCTCAAAAAAAGCCCAGTTATCATTTTAGGAAACCCCTTCACCCCATGATGTCCTGTTCACAACCCCCAGACAAAAGCCACCGCAGATGGCTGGACCGTTCTTAGGTCTCATAGAATTCAAATGCGGGCCCCTGGGCTCGGTCAGGCTGCCCTCCTGTGCACTCACTGTGTGTCACTGCCTCTGTGCCATCACCATTCACCATCTGTGCCATCACCATCACTCGTTCTCTGTGCCACCACCATCCCAAGCACTGCATTCATCTTCTCCCTCTTCCAACAAACCTCACTTGAGTGCCCACTGTGTGTCTGCTGGGGCTCGGGATCACTGGTGAATAGGACAGACAGTCCCTGTCCCCATGGAACCTGTGGTACAGAACCCATGCCCTTGAGACTGTCAGGTGGAGTGGCAAAGCTTCGGTGTGCACAAGTTCTCACCCATCCTGCTGAGTAAACATTCGGTTTTGCATGGAAGCACCTCCCTTTCTTAAAAGCACAGCAAAAAATAAAACAAAAAGCCACTATGACAAAACTTTTCTCTAAGATTCACCAGTATTTATAGACAAGTCATCCTGAATCCAGATGGAGATTCAAAGCCACGACTTAAATCTTTGACTTTAAGATAATGTGGTTGGATTGTTTCATGTGCTTTCTCTGACTGGTTGTGATAGACCGGTTTAAAAAATGGCCACAATTCTCCGCTCTCCCCCACATTAAGTCCTTTTGTAATGTGATTGTGTAGCTCTGGACTTCAAGAAGTGGGGCCTGCCCTAGCCAGTTTGGCTCAGTGGATAGAGCGTCGGACTGTGGACTGAAGGATGCCGGGTTTGATTCTGGTCAAGGGCACATGCCCTGGTTGCAGGCTCGATCCCCAGTAGGGGGCGTGCAGGAGGCAGCTGATCAGTGATTCTCTCTCATCATTGATGTTTCTATCTCTCCCCCCCCTCTCCCTTCCTCTCTGAAATCAATAAAAATATATATTTTTAAAAGTGGGGCCTATTTTACCATTTCTTTTATCTGGATGTGTTTATGATATGATAATTCGATGAGCTCTATAACCTTCGATTTTTGAAAATTCTATATTTATGTTACTCTTAAAAATTTAGACAAATGATAAAAAACACACACTATGTTCCAGTAAAAACGGACACAGAATTTAGCTACTGAATGCTCAAGTTTAAAGGAATAATTTAACTGATAACCAGGCAGAAAAGGCAAATCATGAGCAAGAACAAAAATTAAATCAGGCGTGCCTATAATTTCTCCTCAGCATTCCATAGAAGACAGAAGAACAATGTCTGTAATCTTTGAAGGAAAGGAAATTCAACAATATTATACTTTGTTAAGATGTCATTCAATTATAAAGATAGTAGGCATTCATTTTTCTTAGGATGTTTGTACTTTGAAATGTTTCAAGAATCCACTGTGTGATACTGCCATGAAGCTGTAAACCAGTTGCTGCCAAATAAGAATTTAAATTGAGGAGCATACAGCATTTCACCAGGAAACACACTCTCTAGATGTGGCTACTACAAATGCTTCTATTACCTGTATCTTTTTAAAAAATATATGTTTTTATTGATTTCAGAGAGGAAGGGAGAGGGAGAGAGAGAGAGAGAAACATCAATGATGAGAGAGAATCACCGATTGGCTGCCTCCTGCATGCCCTCTACTGGGGATCAAGCCCACAACCTGGGCATGTGCCCTGACCAAAAGAATCAAACCCGGAACCTTTCAGTCTGCAGGCCAACACTCTATCCACTGAGCCAAACTGGCCAGGGCTATTACCTGTATCTTGATCAAAACCATTGCTTTGCTAATGAGCATCCTGAATATCTAAAATGGCTTTCTATTGGTGACCATAGTGGCCTGATAAGTACGATGATAACCACTAGAAATGGGCTGCCATGGGTAAAATGAAAGGTATTTATGATATGAGAATTGGCTAAGAATATTTCAGAGACACTTCTTACCTTTACACGGACAGGGTAATACCAAACTAGACCTTGATGCTTGACACATAGATCTTAAATGGTCTCATTTGGGAGGAACGTGTTACTCACCGGAACTATGGGGACAGCACCCATCTGTGCTGGCAGTGACCTGGCACTTGACACGCCACCCTGCTCTCACTGCACACCTGCCCAGCTCCCCTGCCCGGGGAACTCTGAGAACAAGGACATGCCCCTCTGCCTTGTGTTCCCAGCACACAGCCTGGTGCTTGGAACGTAACAGACACTCCAGACCTGTCTGCTGAATGAATAAATGAGTGAGTGAAGAGGTGCAGGAGTTTTGATACAGCTTGATTCAGTCTGGGAGTCCATCAGCCGGGGCATTATTTGCTTTGTGATAGTAGCAAAGAATAGTAAAGGACCCCTTAGTTCTAGTTTTGAACAGAATCCCTGCTTGCTAAATTCCTTCTCGCATGCCACCCATCCCATGAGCTTTAATATGTCAGAGTCAGAGGTACCTGGAGACTACAGGCAGGACATGAGCCATATTTTCCTCCCTCACGCAGGAAACATTGGCCTAACATACACTGAGTGGCCAGATTATTATGATCTCTGAACGCATAACAATCTGGCCACTCAGTGTATATCCTATAAATAAAAGGCTAATATGCAAATTGTCCCCTCGAACAGGAGTTCGACCAGCAGGCAGGCCGGCCAGCTGCTCATGTTCCCTCCTCCTGGCCAGGCTGGCCAGACCCCACCCATGCACGAATTCATGCACTGAGCCTCTAATATATATATATACTGAGTGGCCAGATTATTATTATGTGTTCAGAGATCATAATAATCTGGCCACTCAGTGTATAAGGTTAGAGCTGAGAATCTGGGAAGGTCAGCCCACTGGCTATGGGGAGGCCTGCCTCGACCTGGACCCTTACGGTCAGTCTGAGCTCAGGGTGTGTGTATGTTTGTCTGTCTGTTGCCTGAAAGTTTTGCCTCCACAGCTCCCTGAGCCAAAAGCATCTCTGGATGGCAGCCCTGGACCCCGAGCTAAGCTCTTCTGATCTCCCCAGGTTCACAAGTCAAGGTTCTGGCTCAGAAACAGGTTCTCACTCACTGTGTCAAGTTTTCCCCAAACCTCAAATGAAGACAAGGACACCGAGTGTTTAGAAATAGTCTGCTCATGAAAAAGTGTCCCAAGCCTGTTTTTCTCCTCCTGAGTGACAGTCAAGTTTGTGACTCACTGAATTTCAACCAACAATGGAACTCCATCCACCAGAAGCAGGAGCCCAGCTCCTGGCCAGCTGAGGTGCTTTTTCTCTCCGCTCCCCTGGCTTTCCTGGGTCCCCACTCTCCTTAATCCTCCAGCCATCCTTCCAGCCCTCCCCCCCCTCCTCTCTCTCTCCCTGAAACCTGTGAGAACACAACACGGGGCCTTGTGAGTTAGACCAACAGGTCCAGGAAATGTAAACTTCGTGGGTTCTCTTGGCAAAAACCAGGCCACTCCCTGTGTGTTTCTACCTTTAGGAAAACAGAGGACCACAGAGAGATAGAGCTCGGGGGAGAGGGGAGAAGGCTCACTTGTGCGTTGTTTATCCGGGCGTTCCAGGGTCAGGGGTGAAGTACACAAGGCCGGAGCCAGAAGCCTGGCAGGCTCCTGGGGCCATCATCTTTTCTCATGCTGTTGCATAGCTGGAAGCCCACACGGACCTTCTTTTTTTTTCTCTCTCTCCGGTCTTGGCTACACAGCCTTTAAAAATAGTAATTTTGAAAAAGACAACCAGACAAGCCAGAAATAACCACTGGCTCGATGAAGCTCTGAACAAATATGGCAATATTGACAAGGAAAGTCTGAATTCGGCTCCAGTCTCATGTCTTATTCTGTAAAGGAAGTCAAGTCCAAGAGATGAAGAAAAACAGAAACGGGAGGTAATTTAAGGAAACAAAAGGAAAGCTTTAGAAATGACAGAAAAAGCAGAGGAACTCTCTGAGGGAACAACCCGTGTGCAGGGCGAGCCGAGGTGTAGACGCCCCCGGCGGAAGCACAGACCCGATGCAGATGTTGGAGTGAGGCCTGCCTGGCTTTCTGTCTTGTGTCTGCTTCTCTCTGGCTGTGTGACGCAGGCAAATCACGGAACCGTCCCGTGCCTCAGTTTCCCCATCTGTACCTTGGAACAAGCCGTTTCTACTTGTGAAGATTAAAGGAGAAGTCAGCTGTGTAAGGCTCCTCTCCTAGAAAGGGGCACAGGAGGCCCGGGGAGGGTGGGGATGGTCTGTGTTGTGGCTGTGGTGGTGGTTCCCTGGGTTACACACCTGTGACAGCTCAGAGACTTCTATACTTTAAAATATATTTTATTGATTTTTCACAGAGAGGAAGGGAGAGGGATAGAAAGCTAGAAACATCGATGAGAGAGAAACATCAATCAGCTGCCTCCTGCACACCCCCTACTGGGGATGTGCCCGCAACCAAGGTACATGCCCTTGACCGGAATCGAACCTGGGACCCTTCAGTCCGCAGGCCAACGCTCTATCCACTGAGCCAAACCGGTTTTGGCGTCAGAGACTTCTATACTTTAAATGGGTACAGTCCACGGGGTGCCGATTACGCCTCAACAGAGCTGTTCAAGAACGGAACAGCAAAGTCCCAGGACAGAGATGGCCCGGCGCGTCTGGCCTGGTTGACGGCCACTCTTTTCTCGGGGCCTCACTGGGGAAGGTGCCCCGTTTCTACAGCTGCGACAGACCTATTTGCTGTTGAGCTCAGCGGCAGTGGGGCGGGTCGGGTGAGGTGTCACTCACTTTCCTGACATTACAGACTAGGAAGTGCAAACAGAAGCCATGGGGTTTGGGGTGGAAGATCTTAAAGGCCTTTCGGAGCCTTCGTCAGGGCGAGTTTTGAAGAAAGAACAGAGCAGATCACAGAGGAAGAGCCTATGAGTCTCTGACTCCTGGGCTGTCTGTCTTATGCTCCTGTTCTCTCCCACCCCAACCACTAAGACGGGATACAGAGCCTCCCCGCCGGCGCGGGGCAGAGGCCACGGGACCCCTGAGTTCAGGAGAGAGCAGGAGTGTTGAATCCACATGAGGCCAGGAGGGTGGCCCCGGGGGTAGTCAGGATGCCACGGGACCACGCCAGGTCCTTAGGAAGGTTGCAAGTGGGACTCCTGTGGGCACTGAGGCTGAGATTATGTGGCCACTTGGGATGCTGGGAGATCAGAGACTCGTCTTAGGGTGCACGCAGCCAGAGAGAAAACGCGGCCTTGCAGGTGGACATGGAACTCGGCAATAGTAAGACGCCCAAAGAAATCCACACACAGCGTGGAAGCCTGCTGCATCCACGCTTCAGGAGCAAAGCATCCGATGTTTTCTGTAATTAGAGCAGCAACCCATTCTAGTTAGATACTGAGAACACTGGAGAGGTACGACAGACATTCTGTGCTGCCCACCTGGGCGTGGACATCAAGACGATGCATGGATTTGGACCGGAGAATGGAAAACTAAATGGCTAGAATCAGACTCAGACTCTAGGAACCGAAGCTAGAGAAATACTAACCCAGAAAGGGGAGAAGTTGGCGGTTAAGTAAGTCCTCAGCCACTTAGGTTAATGGTCAAGGCTAAAAAAGTCCCACCTGAGGCTGGACCGTGATGTTGTGGTGGACATACAAGCCCGCGCTGTGTGGCTGAGGCCCCTCCTCCACAATCCACTCAACCACCACCCAGGTGTGGGTGCCCCTATGGGTTCAATCCCGCTCATCATTATTGAAGTCTAAATTTCAGCAAGCTCACTCAGGCAGGCTCCACCTGACGAATGGATTTTTGTAAACCCCGTGCTCCACGGAACTGATGGAGCAACTCAGTTCTCCACTGTAGTGGACGCTGTTGGTGTCCTGCCCACGTCCCCTCTCCCAGGTCAGTGCACGCTCCATGGTCAGCATGAGAGTGAAAGAACGAACATTCATTGAGCCCACGCCAGTTCCCAGGTCCTGTTCTAAGTGATGTACTTGCAGGAAGCCCCTGGGGGTGGCTCTAGGTGGAACACAGTATCCATGTTTTCATATGCGCACATTAAGGCTCCGGGAAGTCAAGGAAATTGTTCAGGGTCCCCTTCGCTTCCAAGCCTTCCCATTGTCATTGAAATAACCTTAAGTCTCTCTCCTCTTATAAAGGGAACAAAACAAACTCCCACGACCTCTTGGGGCCCTCGGTCCTCTTCCAGGTGTAATATTTGTCTCTTTCCTAGTTCTCTTCACGGACAGCAGACGTTCCAGAGTGGGTTGTCTGCCCTTGGCTGTCTTCCCTACTCTACCTGGTTCCCGTACTCACTGCAGTGCGGCCCGCTCCCCATACACTCACTGAAAGTACGAGGCCGCCTGGACCCTCTCTGTGAAGCCTAAGATGGCTGAGCACTTCTTCCGCCTGCCAACACACACTTCCTTTAAAAATGTTGCCCTAACCAGTTTGGCTCAGTGGATAGAGCGTCGGCCTGCGGACTCAAGGGTCCCAGGTTCGATTCTGGTCAGGGGCGTGTACCTTGGTTGCAGGCACGTCCCTAGTAGGGGGTGTGCAGGAGGCAGCTGATTGATGTTTCTCTCTCATCGATGTTTCTAACTCTCTCTCTGTAAAAAAAAATCAATAAAAATATATTTTTAAAAAATGTTGCCTTCTGCGACCCCTCCCCATCCTTCTACTTCATCATCTGCTGCTTTTCTGTCTCCTTTGAGGCAGCCGGTTGCTAGAGTTTTCTTTAGGGTTGGGGCACTCTTGCCCAACTTTGCATACACAGCAACGAGGACTCCGCCCAGCGAAGGGATGTAGGGTGAGTGAATGAAGGAACAGCCAATCGGCCGGTACCAGGAATGTTGTCATCCAAACCCAGGTGAGTCCAACTGCAAAGCCCTTGTTTGACCCACTCCCCCAAGGTGACTTTTCTCCAATTTCAAACAGTTCCCTAATCAAACAAGGTGATGTTCCCTGGAAAAATGCATGTAAAGTGGAGTGAAATACCTGGTGATGATATTCTTGTCACACACACACACACACACACACACACACACACACACACACACTTCTTATAATGACACGAAGACATTAACTGTTAAACCTACAGAGTTTTGAAAACTGTAACGGTCTGTATACTCAGCCAAGTGTAGAAACCAAGATTCCTGCCCAGCAGCTGAAAGCTCTAACAACTCCGCTTTGCAGTGAGAAAATAAACACCATTTCAGACACACAAAACCCGCATTTAGTTCTCGCTCTGCTGGGGCCAGTAAACATGTCATTTGGCTGGAAGGTGTGGCTCAGGGATGGTGTGGCCTCGGTGCCTGACCAGAAGAAAGCCAGCTCATGAGCCATCTTGGGGTGAGGATGGGTGCACTTTGAGGTGATGCAACAAACAGGAACTGGGGCTGGGCCTGCTGCCTGGTTTTCTGACACAGGTGAAGGATCAGAGCTGACGAGGAGCTCCTGCCTGCCACAAAGGAAAGTGCTAGAAGATGGCTCAACTCATGCTTCTAGAACTTGTCCCAGTCGGTATCCTTTTGTTACCGGTACGCAACAAGGCAAGTAGGTACACCGAGAGGAAGCTTCTAGAGGCTTTTTTTAAACAACATGACAGGCAAGTTTTATTCTTTTAATTTAAGCAAAAAATTGAGCTCGTATTTTGAATATCTTTGTTTAATTTAATTTTATATTATTTCATTTTTATTATTTCATTTTACTAAAGTATCAGTCTGCCAATGACTAGGAAAAAAAATGTAATGGTCCACAGAAAATATGAGAAGTAGCAAAGTAGACAATAATAATTTAAAAATTGCCCTAACCGGTTTGGCTCAGTGGATAGAGCGTCAGCCTGCGGACTGAAAGGTCCCAGGTTCGATTCCGGTCAAGGGCATGTACCTTGGTTGCGGGCACATCCCCAATAGGAGGTGTGCAGGAGGCAGCTGATCGATGTTTCTCTCTCATCGATGTTTCCTAACTCTCTATCCCTCTCCCTTCCTCTCTGTAAAAAATCAATAAAGTACATTTTAAAAAATATATTCATTAAGAGACACTCCAGAGGCAAAAGCCATGGGAGAGAATATTGGCAACTCATTCATTAAGAAGGTTTTATGTAAAAAAGAAACCCTACATTATGTGAATAACCAATTCAAATCAATCTGATCAGGTTTTGGAAGTTCAATGCCCATCAGAAGCCTTTTTAGTCTTACCTAAATATTTGGACTCACATGGCTGCCACAGCCTATGGGCCAGGTAGTAGCCCAAGGCTGAAGGACAGCGGCAGGCAATTCTTGTCATGGGGGGCAGTCCACACAGCTGTCCTGGAGGGATTCTCCCGGCTCCACCCCTGGCACCCCTGTGACTGCTCCAGGGCCAGGGAATAGGCCCTGCACGCATGGTTTCCAAACCCCGTGCCCCACAGAGCCAGTAGCTCTTGTCAGGGTCCCCACAAGGTCACACCCCGTGCCAAGAGCCACCGCACTCAGGGAAGCCACAGCCGGGGCACCTCTCCTGCATTCATGACAGTCCTCCCGACCCGGTCCTCCCATCAGGCCTCAGTTTACCATAAGGTTGTTACTTGGAATCCCAGCTGGCATCCCATCTGATCGGGTTCCCAGGGAAAATAAGCGAGAAAGTCAACCCAAGGTCAACCCTGTCCGTATGGAAGAAGAGAGGGCTTTATTCCCTGTTACCCCCGGCACCGAAGATGAGGAGCTCAGGTGTGGCTACCCTGCGCTGGAGATGCTGCAGGAACACCCCCGGGGCCATGCCCCCAGGTCCCGAACTCAGGGGAGCGGTCTGAACGTGCTCTGCTCGCCACGTCAGGGCAGGTGGAGGCCCGGCCCCAGGCGCTTACCTTTCCCGCAGGCCTGCACCAGGCCGTACCACTCCCCACAGCTGTTACACAGCAAGGTGAAGGCGCTCTCGCGGTGGCCCGTGACGTGGCCCGGGGCGCACACGTACAGCAGCTCGTCCCCCATCTCCAGGCCCGTGCGTCCCTGCAGGATGGTGTGTGGGAACGAAGGCGGGTCTCCACACGGCTTCTCTGCGGAGGAGGAATCACCGTTAGCGTCCCCAAACTATGCAGACCTTGTGCAGCTTGGGAGAAAACAAACTTAAAAGACAACTCTCCCCCTCCCTGGGATCACGGGGGAGGGGGGGGGCTGGTTCCCCTACATTCTGGCATCCCAGGGCCTGGCAGAAAGCCTGGCACAGACGAGGCACTCAAAAATATTTGTTGAATGAATAATTGTGCTTTTAAAATAGGTATGTTCTCAGTAACACATATATGTATTTTACTATTACAGGCAACATTCCCCTGTAATGTCCCCTTGAAAAGGAGGAACCCGAGACCAGCAAGCGCCCCCCAACACACACCCTTTTTTTATTGACTTCAGAGAGGAAGGGAGAGGGAGAGAGAGAGAAACATCAATGATGAGAGAGAATCATTGATCGGCTGCCTCCTGCACGCCCCACAATGGGGATCGAGACCACAACCCAGGCATGTGCCCTTGACCAGAATTGAACCCTGGACCTTTCAGTCCGCAGGCCGACGCTCTGTCCATGGAGCCAAACTGGCGAGGGCCAAGCTCCCCTTTTTGGCCTTATTTACGTAAGTGAGTAGGTTCTCCTTGTCAAAAGCTAAAATGTTACAGACTATAGGGTACTCTCTCGTCCTCCAACCTCAGCCCTGATGGCAACACTGGGATCAGTTGGTATATACAAACACATACTGACACAGACACATACAAACATACACACACACACACACACACACACACACACACAGGTGGATAGATAGATATAGTTGTGTGTGTGTGTGTGTGGTTTTTAACATAAATGGGATCATATATGTGTTACTGAGAATATACATTAAAAAAAAAAAAAAAACCACTATTAGAGCATTTTTAGGTTCCCAGCAAAATTGAACAGAAAGTACAGATGGTTCCTATGTCGTTACCCCTACACATGCACAGCCTCACCTGCTATCAACATCCCATACTGAGTGACACCTTTGTTACAATTGACGAACCTACACCAACACATTATTATCACCCAATAGCCAGCTTACATCTGGGTTCACTCTGTGGGGGAGCCTTACTCTTGGGTCTGAAGGTGGAGAAGAGTCCCCACCTGGCCCTGGAACTTCTTCCCATGCCTGCCCTCAAGCTGGCCCCAGAGTCAGTCTTGGGGGACACAGCCCATGCCTCCTGTGAACTTCCTGCCCTAGTTCTCCCTTGAGCTTTTTACTGGCGTGAATGCAAAAGAGACTTTGCAGTAAACCTGACAAGCTCAGGGGGAGCTCACGTGGCAGGCCTTACAAACTCGGTGACCAAAAGTAACCACACAGGATGTTCTGATCCTAAATCCCTCACTGGGCAGGCCGTGGAGGGCAGTCACGTGCCAGGCCCCCAGCTTCCTCAGCAAAGGCCAGTCTTGACCTTAAGTGAGCCCTGTCCATTGTTCTTCTGCATCCAGGATAACATACCTTTGAAATGTCAAATAGTTTTCTTTTCTAGGCCCCTCTGAGGCGCAGCCACAGGCCTCAGAGCACAAGGCCACCAGGTCACAGAGCCCCTCAGTGTTCGCATGTTCCCTGCATGCCATCTCTGTGTGCTGTAAATGTTCATTATTAACCATGCTGAACCCTCCAATGTGAAAGAAGTATGTGTTTCTCCATTCTGCTTTTTATCCACTTCTAGAGATTTCCCCGGCTGGCTTTCTCCTGCCCTCTTAATCTACCACTGAGGAATTTCACGTGACTCCCTTTCTGTCTCCTCCTTTGATTCTAATGTGTAAAATAAGCTGCTATTCTCCACTGAGATCTTGCTTTGCGGCATATCCTCAAAACTTTGGCTCAAATAAACTCTTATAAACGTTTCTATAGGATGGATATTCTTTCATCGACACTAGTGTATATATTTTTAAATTTTTGTTTTCTTCCTGGAAACAAGCCTCTTAGAAACGAATGTAGACTGGTTTGTAGTAAAACCTGTGAATTGCTTTTGAGAAATCTGTGGCTGGTCGTGAGGCAGCCACGAAGGGACTCACCCCAGGCTCCAGCCAGTGAGGGAATCCAGAAGTGGGGAGGGGAGGCCCAAGCCCTCCTCCTTCCACATCAGCGGGAGCTGCCACGCCCGGCTCAGGCGAGACCCTCGGGCTCAGAGATCCAGAGGACAGATCTAAACACAGCCCCATCATGTGAAATGACAGGTTCGTTGATGTTAATTGAGGGAAGAGGTTAATGGTTACAGAGTTGGGGGCCTGAGCCAACCAGGTCAGACTTTCAGCCCCAAAGCGGCCAGTGGGCATTCTCTAGTAGTTACAGATAAAAACAATACCATTTAAAATATAAAAAAATATCTTAGTGGGTAAGCTTCCAATCCCCCCTCCCACCCTCCGCCAATAAGCATGATGTCAGCTGTAGTTCTTGTTTGTTTGTTTTGGTAAATATTCTTTATCAAGTTGAAGAAGTTGATAACTTCTATTCCTAGTTGGCTGTTTTATCATAACAGATGTTGGATTTTGTCAAATGCTTTTTCTGTATCGATCAATCTACTCATGTGCTTCTTCCTCCTTAGCCCGTTTATGTGATGAATTACATTAATTGATTTTTTAAATGTTAAACCAGCCTTGCACACCTGGGATAAGTCCCACTCGGTTGTGGTCTGTACGTCTCTTTTTATATTGTTGGATTCAAATTGCTAATATTTTGTTGAAGATTTTTGTATCTATGCTAACTTGTATTGGTCTATAGTTTTCTTATAATGTCTTTCTCTCACTTTGAGCTTAGGGTGATGCTGGCCTCATAGAATGAGTTAGGAAGTATTCCCTCTGCTTCCAATTTCTGGAAGAGATTGTAGAGAAATGGTGTAATTTCTTCCTTAAATATTTGGTAAAATTCACCAGTGAACTCATTCTGTCTTAGAAGGTTATTAATTATTGATTCAATGTCTTTCCTTACAGGCTAGACCAGAAACTCAAAGTCATTTTCCCTCTAATATTTTAGCGGCCTTTCCACATTAGAACTACAAACTACCTCAGTCTTTTGAAAGGCTACATTATCACACGCTATTATTTAATCATTACACTGACATTTATGCTGGTTCCAAGTTTTCACTGTTATAAACAATGCTACAATGGGCAGCTCAGATGGGCATTTTTGTACATATCTTATTTCATTAGAAAAAAACTTCTAGAAGTGGAATTGCTGCATCAAAGTGATGCACTGAGACCTTTTTCAAAAAAGGAAATAATATTAAGTTCAAATTTCCTCTTCTAGTTTTTATCTGTTGGGAAGGAAAGCCTTTAGTCCTTATGCAGTCAAGTTACCTAAGCAGCATATTGCTTGAAGGAAGATATGCTAAGAAAGGATGAAAATAGAAAACGGGACTCGTGCTTCAAGCCACCTGATTGGCCTCACAGCTTGTGGTTCGGGTGGCATTTTCTCAGAGAGCCATTGCTCTGCATGCTCTTTAACTGGAGAGACTTTGAATGAAGAAGGGTGTGGTTGTGCTTTAGGAAGTCAGCACAGAATGTTGTGTTTTAACCAAAACTGCCTTGACTGTCGCCCAGGAGATCAGCTATTTATCCCCTCCACGTGGCAAGGAGGAACAGGCAGCCACGTGAACCTTGCCACAAAGCCGGGGGCACCCTCACTGAGCAGAGATGCAGGGCATTCTGAGAAGAGTGGACCAAGGTCAAGAGCCTCAGTCAAATAAGTTTGAGCCAAAGGCCAGCTGGTGTCTCCGGGCAAAAGGCTCTGTCTCTCCAACATCCCCGGCCACCTCCAGCTCACGTTGGACGTCCCAGTCTTTTCTCCTCGTACCAGATCCAGCGTAGGGAACGGTAAGCTCTTCACCAAACACTCACCCTCAAAGGACTAGTACATACTTCCACCCCCCACCAGCTCTTTGGAAGGAAAAGCCAGGCGCAGGGTAACAGAGTCAAGGAGAACTGGCCAAATCTGCACCTTCTCAGGCTCCTGGGACCTTCTCCCTCAGATGTCACTTCCAGGATGGCAGGGGCTAGATTCTGGCTCAGAAAAACCACAGCAATGCTCCTGAGTCTGGCCACACACACCCTATGTTTCTGGATTTCCCACAAATGCCGGAGACAGGAAACACGCTGCTTCTTCGGTGGTGTGACTTCAGACGCTCCAAGATACCAATTCCATGCCTTAGCCCCGTGGTTGGCAAACTGCTGCTCGCGAGCCACTTGCGGCTCTTTGGCCCCTTGAGTGTGGCTCTTCCACAAAATACCACGGCCTGGGAGAGTCTATTTTGAAGAAGTGGCGTTAGGAGAAGTTTACGTTTAAAAAATGTGGCTCTCAAAAGAAATTTCAATCGTTGTCCTGTTGATATTTGGCTCTGTTGACTAATGAGTTTGCCGACCACTGCCTTAACCCAACCACCCAGAGTGCCAAAACCACCACCCAAGGCCAGGTGCAACTTGAATTAGTTCCTTTCAGGAACCTTCCCACCTTTAACCTCACGAGGGAGCTGTGGAAAACAGCTGACTCTATACCGGGGCCTATTCTCCTGTTTAGGAAAACTTGCATTTGAGCCCTTTTCACCGCTATAGTCAGTTATTCCACAGATAGTGATTGGAGTTTGTGGTGTCTCAAGAGCTGGGTTTCAGCGGAAAGAGCAATCTCTATTATATTCCCTTTCAAGGAATGAGATTTTTATAAGAGATCTTATCTCTCATTTTAATATATATATTAAATTTTATAAGTTCTCTCTCTCTATATATATCGATTTCAGAGAAGTAGGGAGAGGGAGAGAAAGAAACTTCAATGATGAGAGAGAATCATCGATTGGCTGCCTCCTACTGGGGAATCGAGCCCACAACTCAGGCATGTGCCCTGATCCGGAATGGAGCCATGACCTCCTGGTTCATAGGTCGAGCTTGACCACTGAACGACACCAGCTGAGCAAAGCTCTTGTCTTTCAAACAAATAGTATTAATGAACAATGACTCATTTTTCATTTTTATTTTTTGTGCTTCCAAGACCTTTATTTGGTCTTCCGCGCTCTGAGGCCTGCATCACAGGCCGTGCCTTCTCTGCCTGCAGCTGCATTACGTCGCCATCTCTGAGCTCGTCCCCGCTCGCAGGGTCCACCATGTCCTCCCGCATCAACCTCTCCGCGCCCTCAAGGTGACCACGCCCCAGAGGTCCCGCAGCGCGGCGCAGGGCGGGGCCGCTCGGACGCCCGGTCAGGTGCCCACGTGGCGTTCCCGGCGCGAGGTGAGCCCACGTGGCCCACGGAGCCCCTCCGAGTGGGAAACGCGCAGGCGTCGGGTCGGACGTGCGCAGAGGCTTCCCTCGGTGCGCCCCGGCTCCTCCCGCTCAGTGGCTTGTCCTCGGGGGTCAGCGACGGGATCCAGAAGCTGGGCCCGGGCTGGGCAGCATCTGGGCCGGTCCCCGAACAAGTCTGGGGCGCGAAGGCGCGGAGGGCCCCGCTCAGCATGGCCGCCTCCTTCGCCAGGAAGCCCCGCGCCTGGTCCTGCGCTGCAGCTCTTCGTGCTCCTCCCGCCGGGCGCCCGCCGCTTCTGCAGGCCTTCGTCTGCCGGCATCTTCTCTCCTGGTGCAGAATGGCCTCCGGGATTGCCTCGCGCGCACACAGGTAGCCATCCGGGGTGACGGCGGGGTCATGGCCGGGCTGCAGAGGCAGCGGCAGTCCGAGGGCTTGGCGGCATCCGGCTCAGTGCAGGGCTCTGCGTCTGCCACGTGAGGCCGCCGTGCCTGGCCTCCTCCTCCTCCTCTTGGTAAGTCATCCTGGAAAGAGACCTGAAGTTCGCCTGCGGAAGCGGGTGTCGGCCGGGGTGTGCCTTCGGAGTCAGCAGGAGGTGGTGGGAGGAGTTATCTGAAATCTCCCCACCGGCTCCTTTTCCTTTGACTCCTTGTTCCTTCCCTGATTCGCAGACTTGTCTCGTTTTCCATTTAAGTGGGGACACTTGCTTGCCATTCAGATCTTCTGAGAGCCAGTTCCCACAGAGTTTAGAACACATATGAAAGTTGATGCTTTCATTTTTGAGAACGTTTAAGACTTCCACCATGATTTTTGAAGTTCTCAAGAGGAGCCCGCCACCCCCATTATCATTCCACACACCAAGGATGGAGAGATTCCAACACAGAGCTCCTCCTTCCCTACGCTATTTGAAGAAGCCGACTTTTGTGACCCCCCCGCCCAGCTCCACCTTACTCCACCCAGCACGCACCAGCATTGTCTTCCCCATTCCACCCAAGGTTATTTGTTCTCAAACTCTCTCTCGCTTCCCAAAATATATATATATATGGTTTATTGAGTTCAGAAGGATGTGTAACACACATTCTGCTGTGTGTTTAAAAATATATATATATGGTTTATTGATTTCAGAGAGGAAGGGAGAGGGAGAGAGAGAGAAACATCAATGATGAGAGTCATTGATCGGCTGCCTCCTGCATGCCCCCTACTGGGGATGGAGCCCACAACTGGGGCATGTGCCCTGACTGGGAATTGAACCGTGACCTCCTGGTTCATAGGTCTATGCTCAACCACTGAGCCACCGTGGCCGGGCACTCTGCTGTGTTTTTGAGTTTGAATCATTAGGTCAAGGTTAGGGCCTTAAGAATTTGCATTTATAATAAGTTCCCAGGTGATGTGAATAGTATTGGAGGACGAATGCTCTAGATAACTATCACACCCTCAAAAAAGCAGGCCGAGTTAATATATGGTGACGGCGGGCAAAACAGAAATTGCCTCTGGCTCTGCTGGCATGGGGAGAGGAGAGCACTTGTGGAAAAGGGGTCCCGGGAACCATCTGGGGTGAAGGAAATGTTCTACATCTTGACTAATTATGAGTGATTTCCACTTTATACTTGCTATAACAATGGCCGAATGTTCCTGTTTATAATTAGGAAATACATTAAAATATAAAGTGGAGCCCTAGCTGGTTTGGCTCAGTGGATAGAGCGTCGGCCTGCGGACTCAAGAGTCCCAGGTTCGATTCTGGTCAAGGGCATGTACCTTGGTTGCGGGCACTTACCCAGTAGGGAGTGTGCAGGAGGCAGCTGATCGATGTTTCTCTCTCATCGATGTTTCTAACTTTCTATCTCTCTCCCTTCCTCTCTGTAAAAAATCAGTAAAATATATTTATATTTATATATATATAAAGTGGAGCTAATGAAACCCATCTCATTAGGTTGTG
Organism: Eptesicus fuscus; assembly: GCF_027574615.1. NCBI lineage: Eukaryota > Metazoa > Chordata > Mammalia > Chiroptera > Vespertilionidae > Eptesicus > Eptesicus fuscus. Next base: position 12,612,578 of record NC_072490.1, on the reverse strand, counting down.
AGCAGAATTAAATGAGCTTATGCCTTGCCCAGTGCCCAATAACATGCCTGGAATTTAACAGGGACATAAATAAATATGAGTTCCATTTCCCAAGTAAGTTGAAGACTGCTGGTCTTTTGAATCATTCTTCAAGCAATGATGACAACTGAATGCCCAGTTCCCTCAAACCAAATGCAGCCAAGCACACGTTGGCTGAACAGGAATTGAGGGAAGAAGGCAAAATAAAATGGCTGGTAAGATCCATCAGAACACGGACCCCTTGGCACAATTTCTCTGGCTGCTCAGACACCCTGTGTTCCTGGGAATGGGCTGTTTGAGTGTCAGGACTGATCCAGCCTAGGTTTTGGGGAAGGAAGACCTGATACTGTCCGGGCCTGAGGTGTAGGCGGCAGAGGGGGGGCCTCACTGCTCACTGAGATGGGGATGACTTAGGCTACTTCTGTGTCCACCTCGGACATGCCCAGCAGCTACTCAAGCCACTGGGGATGTTCTGAATCCAAGTCATTCTCCTGAAACACGAGTACTATGGCTGTCCCAGAGCTAGTCTCCCCAAACCACTGTTCTCCCTATCTGCCATGTCCTCTCCTCCCTTCCCTAATAATTATTTCCAGAAACAAAATCTTCAAATTCCACCTCAAATGCCATTGACTCAGGAAATCTGCTAATTACCCTCCTCCTTTGTGTCAGGAAACATATTCAACTCTTACTTGTACTGTCAACTCCTTGAGGGTGGGAATGAGACCTCTATATCCAGCTGTCTGTCTGTCTGTCTGTCTGTCTATCTATCTATCTATCTATCTATCTATCTATCCATCCATCCATCCATCCATCTATCCTTCCACTGAATTACCCACAAGTCTGAGTACTGGACTTGACATTACCTCTGACAAATAAATTGCCAAGGTCAGGTCAATGGTAATGAGCTCAGAACCTTCCACACGCCCCTGGGAGACCCTGAACTAAATACGTTCTATCAGGTGTTCAAAGCACTACGCTTGATTTCCATCACCTGATTGCAGCCAAATAATTTTCCCCAAAGCCAATCCTGAGGCCTGGGGCCTCCTCCAGGGAGACCTGAGAATTGGTTACTCTCAAAATTTCCTCATCGCTCTCAAGATGAGCATCCAGTTCTCTTCTTGATGACATAAAGAAGCGAATGATTCCACTTCTGTTTTTAAGGGAAGTACAGGCAATAGGTACATATGCAAGGGCGGTAGAACACGGTGCTAAGGTGGGGTGGGTGAGGTGGGGGGCGGGTAGGGAAGAGCAGCCAGCCAGCCTGGCTTGGGAGGTGGTGGACAGAAGCACACTCAGAGTGGAACCCTGTGGGTGCACTCCAGACCCCACACGTCGACCCCAGACCACGTGCCAAGAGAAGCAGAGCCAGAGAACCCGAGTGGAGGCAGCTTATTTCATCCACATCCCGTTGGTTAAAAATAACTCCACTTATTAGTTTAAGTGAGATCACCGCAGGACTGGAAATTCACTCTCGGTGAGACAAAGTACTGGAAGGAAAATGAGAAAAGTCTACATTCATGAAGAACTTTATTTCAAAAAAGGAACAGAGGAGGAAGCTGTCGAAATGTTCCACGGGCTCTGCTTTCCTTCTGGGCTCTTTATAAGGAAGCCGCCTGCCGTTTTTGGAGTTGGCACGCACAGAGCTAACCAACACAGGGAGCGGCATTGGGGAAAGGCAACCTTTGGAGACGATACCGTGCCGGGTGGCCTGCTGGGCCAGACCGCACGGACACTCACTCCTGAGGCACCACAAGGAGCCACCTGTCTCAGCCTCTGCTCGGGCACCACGCCTTCCTTCAGCACAGATTTCCCTGTTGACTGCGCTGTCAACAAGGGCTCCACGAAGCAGGGCGGAGGACCATGTGGGAGCAGCCTGCTCTTCCTAAAGGATGAAAGGCGGAGGAACAGGAGCTCTCCCTGAGTGCCCAAGAGAGCAGCCCTCCGACCTTAATCCCACCTCAGCATTCCTGGGTCCCCTTCACGGCCCGCCTGAAGCCTCCTCACAGATCAGGCCGGAAGGACTAAGACTCCAGTCTTCTCCACACAGCCTCTCCCGTTGACCAGGAGGTGGCCGGAGGTGAGGCTCAGGCAACTGCTCTGGGATGCAGGGCTCTTGAGCACTTGGGCTCGAATGATCCATATTCCGTGCAGGTTTCACGACAACGGCATCAATCTTCACATACACTGGTGGGCACCATGAATTTCCTTCACAGGTTGGCTCTTCATGACTCAGGGATTACACACACACACACACACACACACACACACATACACACACCGTTGTCATTGTTATAGTTGTGTTGTTTTTAGGAGTATGTGGATCATTTAATTTTTTTGACGTTTCTTATTTTTATATAATTTCAAAGAAAAAGTGTAAGACTAAGTAAGGAACTCCCATAAAACCCTGTATCCAGATTCATCAGCATGTTTTCATTTGGCCCCATTTGCTTTATCATTCTTCTCTCTAGATAGATAGATAGAGATATGTATAGATATGTATCGGTATCTATACAGAGAGACAAATCTATGGAATATGTATGTATGTGTATCGATAACCTGTAATTCTTTTCGGGACCATTTGAGAGTAAGTTGTACATAAGACGTCCCTTTGTCCCTAAAAACCTTGGGATGTGTTTCCAAGAACAAGGATATTCTCCTACGTAACCGCAATGCAGTCACCAAAATCAGGAAAATGTAAACACTGATGCAATGCTATTATCTAATTCATAATCCATATTCAGACTTCATTAATTATAGCTGTTTTCTCATGGTCCAGGATACAATCTAGGATCACAAATTTCATTCTGTTGTCAAGTCTTTTTAGTCTGTTTTAACCTAAAAGAGTTGCTTAGTCTGTCTTTGTCTTTCTTATCCTTATACATGTTTTTAAAGAGGATAGGCCAGTCATTTTGTAGGATGTTTCTTAATCTGAGTTTGGCTAATATTTCCTCGTAATTATGCATTTGGGGCAGGAATACTACTGAGTTGAAGCTGTGTTCCTCTGAGTGCAATATAGCAGGAGGCACATTATATGGGCTTGGCGATTACTCAAATTTGGAGTCACCATCACACCTTGGTGCCCTATAGGATGTGAATGGGTGTTTTCTACCTCTGGCTTCATGCACTACCATTCTAGGTAAAAGGGACACACACTTGCATACACACAACCTATTAAAGACCTATGAAGTGGGAAGCCCAGGCTATCCTATTGGACGATGAGAAACACATGGGTCAGTCACCCCCAACACCCCAGCCAACAGCCAGCCCTCTCCCCGAAGCAAGGCCACCTAACTAGCAACTGACCTTAAACGCATGAATGAGCCCAGGTGAGACCAGCAGAAGAATACAACTTGTTGGTGCAAAAAAAAAAAAAAAAAAAAAAGTGAACTGAATAAACAGTTGTTGTTTTAAGCCACTACCTTTGGGATGATATGTTACACAGCAAAAGCTAACTGATACCTCTTGTTTATCAGGGGAAAGAGAGAAGACTCAGAAGCCCTGCATATTCACTTATAAGCGCTAAAGAATGAAGAAAAACACTTCTGGCCCTGTCTTGTCTCCCTCAGGGATCTGAACCTTTGCCGGTTTGGGATTCATTTAATTTACCTGTGTGATTTTTAGAAAAACAGCAGTCCGCAAATACAGACCTTCCTGGAATAAAACCCCGGAGCGGCAGCGAATCCTGTCACTAACAAGCATCTAATAAGCACCAGCCAGGGCCTTCAGCCCCACGGTGGCTCCTGGACTTTTTAAAGGAGGTTAGAATTTGGTGCCTCTAGGGTGCAGCCTGAGGGTTTGTATCTCTAAGAAGTTCCCCTGGTAACTCCCATCATCAGGGAGATTTGGGAAACTCTGAATTAGAGAGGTAGCTCTCAAACTGCTCGACATGTTAAAATCACCAGGGAGATTAAAAAAACACAAACAACATTTATATCAGATTATCGAGGGCTGACATCCGGGCATCGGTATTTCTTAAAACTTCCCAGATGAGACCAGTGTGCAGCGAAGCAGTCCCTGTGCCGAGGTCTATGACTGATGGGTAAGGAGCTGGCTTTCTCTCCATTTGCATGAACATTTCCTTCGGACAGCTTGAGTTTCTGGTAATGAACGCGGACTTATTTCAGGGCACACGAAATGCTGCCCTGCAGACTCCTTTATGGTTTTTCGCCTCATTACTCAGCTCATTTCCCAGGAGAAAGTCGAGTTGTCCTTCCTACGATCAGTTTCCTAAATCCTATACATTCCATCTGGGGGAAAAGGAATGTTTTTTTCCTTTTCAGTGTGCTGTCTACCATGAAGAGAGACAGAAGGGTAGGCGGTATCAGTGACTGTAACAGACACGTTCAGGGGTTGCCCACATTCCCTAGTTACCTTCACCCTGCCCATGCACAGGGGGTCCTGGTGGGCACCTGTGCACCTGGGTTGGAGTGTGGCACCCAGGCTATTTGGAACCCTTTGCCTGTGCACATCAAAAACCAGAGGAGCCCAGGAATTCACATCTCCCTGAAGCAGCCCTTAACCAATGACTGACAGGCGCATTGGGATAAATACCCCTGCTCTCTCACATGAGCCACCTCCCATGAGTTACCCCCGAACGCCAACCTCAACGCCACCATGGACTCTGCTTCGTATTTCACTATTGCTCGGTCTGCTTCCTTTTCCTGATCCCTTCTCCACTGGATTATTGGCTTTTCTTTGGAAGTCTCCCTGATAACGCCGTGTTGAGTGACTCCTCACCTCAAGGTCGGCTTCTAGAGAACACAACCTAAGGTGGCAAACCCCACCAGCACACCCTCCAGAACCTTGACAAAGGCTCTGGCACTGACCTTCATCCTTAATACAAAGGGCATTGTATGTGCCACCAGGAGCCGGGTTGCTCTCAATTCTCACATCCACAGCTTTCATGATGTGCTGTTCACCACTCCCCTTGCTGCACACGGTTGTCCTGAAATAGACAAAGAAGACCAAAAAAAATAAAAGATGAAAATTTTAGAAGAAAGGGTAGGAGAACTGACAGCTTGGAAGCAGCAGATATTTTTCTCATTCAGGAGCTTTGGCTGAAAGCATCAGAAACATTCTCCCCAAACAAAGGTCTAAAGTCAGGAAGACATAGATGCTTAAGTTGAGGTCATATGTATGAATTCAAGTTTCAGAGGCTATAAATACATTGTGTAGCTCTTGTAGTATATGTGTTGTTTTTTTAAAAATTTCATACAATTCTGCTCTTCTCTTTTTGAGGGGGTTTGTTTTGTTGTTCATATTTCTTTAGATGAATCATTAGTCATGAACCTTAAGCCTTTTTCCTCTTCTAACAGGAGCATTTAAATGCTTTACATTTCCCTCTAGGTATAGCTTTTTGTAGCATCCCATGGGTTTGAGTATGTTGTATTTTTAATATCATACACCTTATATGCTAATTTCCATTATAATTTATTTTAGTCTCATGGTTTATTTAGGAATACTGTATCTTTTATAAACAGCAAATAGTAGAATTTTTTAAAAATACAAATTATAATCTTTGTTTTCTAATCCGAGTATCTCATCTACTTAATTTAAGCACAGATCTCTTTGAATTTAAATCTGCCATCTTTCTATTGGTTCTGCCCATTCTTTCTTCCTTTCTCCCTCTTTTCTTTTCCCCATTTTGATTGCTTTAATTATTTTCTTGGCATTCTCTTTCCTCTGTATTGGTTTGGAAGTTATATATCCTTTTACTATTCTTTTAGTAGCCACCCCAGAAGTTTTAACATGTTTCCTCTGCTTACTAAAATTTAACATTACTTTTACTTTCTTCCTCAATGACACAACTTAAGATACTATGTATTAACATATTTAAAATACTTACTGGCTGATACACCACTTTTTAGTGTTTAGTATTATTATTACTGCTTTATGGGATTATGGAATTTCAGTTTAACAAACCCCCCCCCTCGCCCATTTAGTCTTTCAATTCATCATTTTTTTTTTGCATCTGCAGCCTCCCACCTGCAATTATTTTCCTCCTGCCTTTAGTGTGTCTTTTAGTGTAGGTCTGATTTGATGAATTTTCTCACCTTTTATATGAAAATGTCTTTGTTCTTAGAAAATATCCTCAGTGGGTATAGAATTCTAGGCTGGCAATAATTTTCTTTTAACACTTTGAAGTATCATTCAATTATCTTTGGGCTTTTATTGTTGCTCCTTTGAAGTACTTTTTCTTATTATTAGCTTTAATATTTTTCTTCATATTTGACTCTAATCAGATGTGCCAGGTTGTGAATTTCTTTTTGTTTGTCCTACTTGGGCTTTGTAGGGCTTTTTGAATCTGTGCCTGGATGTTTTTCTTCAACTGTGGGTAAGTCTCATATTACTTTTCCTTCTCTTCTCCTTTTGGAATTCAAATCACATACATCTTCTTTGCCTTTTACCCTTTCTTCTAAAAATTTCATCCTTTTTTTATGGGTTGTTTTTTTTGTTTTTTTTGTTGTTGTTGTTGTTCTGAACATCTTCCTCTAAAATATCTTCCAGTACACTAATTTTTTCTTTGGCTCTTTTTAATCAGCTGTTAGAACCATCTATTACATTCTTAATTTCAGTGATTGTATTTTTCATTTCTAGGGTTTCCATTTGGTTATTTTTATAGTTTTCAGTCTTCTGCCAAAATTACCCTTCTTGGCTCTGTATCTCTGAACACTTTAAAGAGTTATTTTGAAGAATGCATCTACCACTGCTAATACCTAGATTTTCTGCTGGCTATTTTTGTTCTTGTTGGCTTAGCTTCTCATGAGACTGGTTATTTTATATTGTGTGACAAACCCTATGCTTGCTAAAATTATTTGTGGAAATCGACTGCCTAGGATAATGTTTTCTCCCTCTAGAAATGATTTTTAAAATCAGTTCTGCTAGCTACCCGGGGCACTGGGACTCCAGTATCATCTTAACCCCAATTCATGGATTAAGTTATGAGGATTTAAAACTATGCTGCAGCTCCTCTGAGGACCTGTGTGCTTCTTGCAGTTTACTCTTATAGCCTTGCAATGTTCCAACCCAAAGCAAAGGACTCCCCAGGCCCCCACTTGCATAAAACCTGAATTCAAATTTCGGTCCTCCTCGTCCTACAAGGCTATTGAAACTACTAACCAGCTTTTCAGCCTCCCTTTATTAGAATGTGCAATATCTCCTAAGAGACAAGTGGTCCAAAATTTTGTATTCTCTAGACCTCTGTCCTTCTCTGGATTTATGTATACACTCAAAATAAATTCATGGAGACACAGATCCTATCTACTATATGTCTACTATGCCACCAATTGCAGAATGCACTGTGCATTGAACAATTGGTTTTTGGTGGCGGGGCGGGGGGGTGGCTGTAACTGAAAAACCCACAGTGAAATGTACATACTAATGGTTAGATACTTCTTGGTTCTAGTAACATTAAAATGGAAAACCTATTTTTAATATGTTATGAAGTAAATATATCAAGTTAAGTATGAGTGCTTTATAAGAATTATCATCGTAGCAATGTAGAGATCTGCCAAAATGCCTTAACACAGGCATCCTCAAACTACGGCCCGCGGGCCACATGCGGGTGTTTTTGCCGTTTTGTTTTTTTTACTTCAAAATAAGATATGTGCAGTGTGCATAGGAATTTGTTCATAGTTTTTTTATAAACTATAGTCCGGCCCTCCAACGGTCTGAGCGACAGTGAACTGGCCCCCTGTTTAAAAAGTTTGAGGACCCCTGCCTTAACACTTTACAGCAAATCCAGGGAGAATGGACCTTTCCAGTGACTCAGTCCTGACCTGTACTGCCTGGGAGACCTGAGCCTGGCTCTGAGCGGGCTCTTCAGAATCGCTGAATACCCCGGTTATCTGATGCAATGATGTGACAGAATTATGAAAAATACCCACACTTGACTAAATACTGGAAAAATGCATGCACAGGACATATTTTGTCTATTTAGGAATCTGGATGTGAACATATAAGGCCGAGAGAGTCACAGCTTCAGATCCACGGACAAGTTTTGGAGGAGACCTCATGTGTCCTTTCTGCTCGATTGCTGCTTCACATGTAGCTCATGGAGGCGTGAGTCAGAATGGCTGTGTGTGTTTTCTGTGGCCATCTGCCAGCCAGACATCTTCGGGGTCATCGTCTACCAAAGTAGGTCTTGGAGCCCATTCCTTTCTCAGTGGAACGGCTCCTGCCTCCGCTCAGTCTAAAGAAGCCGTTAGCAGCATTAACGGGACGTTTTCTCCTAGCTGACCACAGGAATTACTTCTCCCCAAGGACTCTACGGGTCAGGAACTCAGACAGGGCACAATGAAATGGCTTGTCTCCCCTCCATAATGTCTACGAACCTGAGCTGGGGAGACTCCTAGGCTGGTGACAACTCAACAGTGGAGGGCTGGAATCACCTGGCATCTTCCCTCACATTTCCGGCAGTTAGTGATGGCTATTGGCCAGGACATTGGTTGGGGCTCTTGGTGACAGAACCGCTTTGGGGCATCCGGTCTGGGCTTCCTCACAGCATCTCAGGATTGTCAGACTTCTTACTAGTACATGGCATCTCAAAAGTGAGAGTCCTCAGAAACCCGGACATGGCTTTTTCTGACTTGATCTCAGACGTCACATAGTATCACACCTGCTGTATGGTATTGCTCCTGGCCATACTCCGCTGGGCCTGATTCAAAGGGAGAGGACACAGACCCCACTTCTCAGTGGAAGCAACGAGCAAGAATCTGTGGCCATATTTTCACACCTCCATACCATCTTCCCATCCCTATGTATGTAGATGCGTACGTATCCACAGAGAAAAACAGATAAAGAATATATACCAGTTACCTCTGAGGTGGGGAGGAAGGGTCAAACTCACTTTGTACTTTATACATACCTGTATTATTTGAAAATTTTACAAGCATGTATTATTTTTGTAATTTAATAAGGAAATTCAAAATAACCAAGTCAGGGGGAATAAACTGACAGAACTGGGGGGAAAAATTTTTTTTATATGAGAATTCAAAACAAGAATGCACTGGAAGCCACTGCCCACTGCAGTTTGCCTGTCCTGACACCTCATTAAAGCAATTATTTAGCCCCCATAGGAGCTCTGGTGGGGCAGCCGGGTGAGTTGGATGGACAGTTGGACGGACAGCCAGCCGGGCTCGCCTGACTTACCCCAGGGTGCCGTCGGCCAGCCAGCCCGCGGCGCACACCGCGGAGGTGCACTCCTGCACCACCCTCCGCAGCTCCTCCGCAGACGCCAGGTGAGCACCCCTGCTCTGGCAGGAAAGCCGAGCCGCCTCCAGGTCCAGCCCCTGAGAGCCGTTCTGAGACTCCAGCACAAAGAGCTTCCCTGCGTGGAGACAAGCACGGACACAGGCTGACTCAGGGATCCATGGAATGTAATCTCAGCACACTTCCTCTAGCAGGCACCCACTACAAGTAGTTCTCTACTTGCCCGAAGACCCAACTGCAGCACCTACCCCATGGCACGCATCCCTGGGACTAGGCGTTGACAGTCACGCTGGTGTTTTTTGTTTTTAATATATTTTTATTGATTTTTTACAGAGAGGAAGGAAGAGGGATAGAGAGCTAGAAACATTGATGAGAGAAACATCGATCAGCTGCCTCCTGCACACCACCCTACTGGGGATGTGCCCGCAACCAAGGTACATGCCCTTGACTGGAATCGAACCTGGGACCCTTCAGTCTGCAGGCCGACACTCTATCCACTGAGCCAAACCGGTTTCGGCAGTCACACTGGTGTTTTAACCCATTTTTCCCTCTTCTCTTTTAAAAAGGGTTTTTCTGGATAAGCCCTTCAAATATTCTTTTTTTAATTTTATTGATTTTTTTTACAGAGAGGAAGGTAGAGGGAGAGAGAGTTAGAAACATCGATCAGCTGTCTCCTGCACCCACCCCCGCTCCCCGCCACTGGGGATGTGCCCGCAACCCAGGCATGTGCCCTTGACCGGAATCGGACCCTTGACGCTCTATCCACTGAGCCAAACCGGTTAGGGCTCAAATATTCTTTTTAAAAAGGTTGGGTTTGTGTGTTTTTTAATATATATTTTATTGTTTTCAGAGAGGAAGGGAGAGGGAGAGAGAGAAACATCAATGATGAGAGAGAATCATCGACTGGCTGCTTCCTGCATGCCCCCCACTGGGGACCAAGCCACAACCTAGGCATGTGCCCTTGACCGGAATCGAACCCAGGACCCTTTAGTCCATAGGCCAACACTCTATCCCCTGTGCCAAACCAGCCAGGGCTAAAAAGGTTGTTTTAAAAACACCACGTGGCAAAGCTCAGTGCCCTGTTTCCCTGAGTTGGGTTACTTGGTTCCAGGGCACTGATTCGGGCCTCAGCTTTGCCTTCTTTTGCCCACCCCAGCCCTGGGGTGACCACATACATAACAGGTTGCTCCCTTTCTGTCTGACCACTGCCTCTATCACATGTCCCATTTTCTCTGCCACTCAGTTTCTTTGCACACGCTACTCTCTACTTAGACACTCTTTCTTCCCTCTCCTTGACTAGTTATACTTACTCATCTTTCAGATTCTCCTACACCAAGTCAAAATCTCCTAGTATATGCTCTCACAGTACCTCTGTCCTTTAATCTTATGTATCTAAATTGCAATGTGAGAGTAGGAGGATGTTGCACGGACATGCTCCCCGGAACAAGCTGGAATTACAACAGAAATATGGAAAGGCTTCCTGAATAATCAATGGAAAACTCACAGGAGAGAACCCTGATACCCAAGAACCGAAGGTGGAGATGCATAGAGACTGGTAGGAGGGGCGGAGGCATGAAAGGGCTGGCTGAGCACCCACAGATGGCAACTGAATTCCAGAGAGATATCTCAGCTGTGGGGGGTAGGGAGTGCCACTGGGAACTCTGGAATCTAATCCCAAAGCTGGGCTCCCCAGCAGAGAGCACCAAATTGAGGAGGGTACCCACATAACATCTAGCTGTGAAAAGCAGTGGGGTGCTGTCTGCTAGGGAGTGGCAGCTGAAAGTTCAGGCACCCTCTTAAAGGGCCAATGCACAAAAATTCCCTGTGGAGCGCAAAAATTCCCCCACCCATCTTGTGCTCTGGCAGAGGGAGGGTGAAGTGGACTGGAGCTGTGAGAGCAGAACCCAGGACTGGGGATTTGGGGGATAGAGCTCAGAAGGCAGACACCCCAAGTTTCCTGGCCTGAGTCATTCCCTCATACAGGGGAGGACATCTTTCTCACATAGACATCCGCCTTGCCTGGGGGGGAAGACAGTTGACACACTGTATTGGAAAACCCTTGCCCTGAGGTCACTTAAGAGATTAAAAGAAACAATTAGCCTCCAGGCAGAAGGAACTGCCCCTACCTGTTGAAAAAAAAAACTCTCCCCACACCTGAGGATGATTGCCTGGGGCAATCCAAGTTGGAATCCTATCAGTCTGTAGACAGAAGCAATCTCTGGAGGCTTTGAGTCTTTGCCTGATCCAATTAGTCAGAAACAGCATTTAACACTGTCCTGCACTAGAGATTGAGAGGTATAGAGAATCTACCTAAAACATAGTCACAAACCAAAACAGACAACCAAAATGAGGAAACAAAGAAACAACCCCCAAATGAAAGAACTAGAGAATTCTTCAGAAGAAGAGATAAATGAAGCAGAGATAAGAAATTTATCTGAAACAGAGTTCAGAGTAATGATGTTAAAAATGCTTAACAGTCTGAAAAAAGATATAGTAACTATGAAAAAAGAACAGTCTGAGATAAAGAATGACATAACACATTGGAAGGAATACACAGCAGATTAGGGGAAGCCAAAGATCGAATCAGTGAATTAGAAGACAGAGTTGAAAATATCACTTAATTAGAGAACCAAAAAGAAAAAACAATTAAAAAACAGGAGGACAGCTTAAGGAAGCTCTGAGACAATGTGAAACATAACAATATTAGAATGGTAGGTGTGCCAGAAGAGGCAGAAAGGGAGAAAGGAATAGAGAAGGTGTTTGAAGAAATAATGGCAAAAAACTTCCCTAACCTGATAAAGGAAAAAGTCACACAAGTTCAGGAGGCACAGAGAACCCCAAACAAGAAGAACCCAAACAGACCCATGCCCAGACACATCATAATTAAAATGCCAAAAATTAAAGGCAGAGAATCTTAAAGACAGCAAGAGAAAAGAAAACTGTTACCTACAAAAGAGCTCCCATAAGACTGACACCTGATTTCTCATCAGAAACTCTACAGGCCAGAAGGGAATGGCATGAAGTACTCAAGGTAATGGAAAGCAAGGATCTGAGACCAAGATTACTATATCCAGCAAGGCTATCATTCAAAATAGATGGTCAAATAAAGAGCTTCACCAGACAAAAAAAAAAAAAAAGGCTAACGGAGCTCATCACCACCAAGCCAGCATTACAAGGAATGCTAAAGGGATTCCTGTAAGGGATTGCTGAGAAGAAACAGAGAGAGAAATCTAGCCATACAGAATGAAAATGGCTCTAAATAAGTACCTCTCAATAATAACCCTAAATGTAAATGGATTAAATGCTCCAATCAAAAGGTGTAGGGTAGCTGAATGGATACAAAAACAGGACCCAACTATATGCTGTCTACAAGAGACCCACCTCAAAACAAAAGACACACACAGGATGAAAGTGAAGGAATGGAAAAAAAATTTCTATGCAAATGGAAAAGAAAAAAACAAACACTGGAGTAGCAATACTCATATCCGACAAAATAGACTTTAAAAGCATCATGCTAAGCAAAATAAGCAAGTCGGAGAAAGATAAATATCATATGTTCTCACTCATTTGTGGAATATAATGAACAACATAAACTGATGAACAAAAATAGAGCCAGAGGGGGGAAAATATTCTAAAATATAATAGAAGTAATCCTGTTATTTGCAGATTTTTAATATTTCCTACAACTTTTGTGATATCATTCTATGTTAGTACAGTTTTGGTAATATTATACTTAAAAACCTTTAAAAAATCGCAATGTCACATTTCATTCATATAATTATTTGCTTAATGCCTCTCTCTTCCATTGGATTTGATGTTCCCTGATAGCAAGAACCTGTTTCTCCTCACCATTCTATCCTCAACAGCAAGGACAGTACTTAGCATAGAGTAGATACTCAATAAATTACCTGTTGAATTATGAATCTTTTTCTGTAATCATTACCCAAATACAGTCATTTGCATTCAGTTCATATGAAGATTTTTCAGTTTCAAAAGTATTTTAAAAGTACAGTGGCAGGTCTCTTTTATGTATCAGATGCATATATAAATTAAATGTTTTTCATTTGAATTTATCTCATTGACTTATTTCTTAGTAAGTCAATGTGTTAATAGTCCATAGAGTTTTTGATAAGCCCAGTTCTCTCTCTTCGAATGTCTGTAAAGCATCACAGGTGGTGTTTTTTTTTGCCTTTTTTTTTTTTTTTCATCACAGTTTAGAAGAACATTTCTTCGTCCTCCTTTCATTACTGTTGAATACAAATTAAATGTGGAAAGTGGTGGTAGTTAGGCATATATTTAGTAAAGAAAAGAATCCTTTCATAATATGGGTTATAATTCTTCAATGGCTCTACTATAAAAGTTGGAGCTCAGCAAATGGAGTTTCTTGAAAGCAAGTGTACCTGTAACCTCCCCCTAGGGAAGAGGGGAGAAGGAAAGACGGAGGAGGGAAACAGGCATTTCTGGCAAGTGGTGACAAGGAAGCATGCTTGGTGCTGTTCTTACTGTCTCCTTGTCCAATGATATTTCTGCCTTCCATTTTCTGTGACCCTCATCCAGCCAGATAGACACAAAGTATTGATCCATATCCATCTAGCATTGCACTTAAGCAGTTATGATGGGGTGAAACTCTAAAGCCTTGTAGATTGCAGAAACATTTCTTTAAAAGGAATTAAAGTTGGTACAATAGTATACATGGTTCAAAAGTTAACATTAGCTCCAATTTATTCCACTTGGATTCTTTAAAATCAGCTTAATTTTCATGACTCAATGTCAGGCAAAAGGAAAAAAAATACAAGAATTAACAAAGGATTGACTGCTAATAGATATGGGATTTTTTAAAATGAAATTAATTTTTAGGAATTAGATAGTGGTGATGGCTGCACAACATAAGGAATATACTAAAAACCACTGAAGTGTACCTTTTAAAATGATAAGTTTTACACGAATTATATCTCAATTAAAAATCGACAGTGATCACTAGGAGCCTTTGAAGTTAAAAATGTTTCCTAACCCTTTCTCTGAGGACACGGAGAAAAAAGACATTCGTTCTCAATTATGAGCAAAGAGTTCGTCACGTTAGCACTTGGGACCAAGAGCACAAAAAACTCTATGAAAATATCCGGAGGTTTTTCTTGCTTTCCTCTTCCCTAAACGCCATGCTTCTTTTTGTCATCTAGTTCCACCCAACACTGTTTGCTAAACACCGATGACATTTAAACATGTACAGCACATCCTAAATAAGCCAAGGACTCTTCTCCCGCATCAGTCTGATTTGTCTCAAGCTTGGGTTCCCTAGAAACCCTTCACGGCTTCGTTTCTTTCGGACCCTCCTGCACCAAATCAATGGGGTTTTGTTCCAAAATTAAAATAACGGTTGAATTAGCTTTTTGAAACTGAACTGATACAAGGCTGTGATCCTGCTGATTTAAGGGAACTCCTGAAAGCTGAATTCAGTTCAGAAAACAAACAAACCAAAAAAAACCAAACAAGGAAAGGTGGGCCAGTAATCTGGTCCTTACTTATATGGAGCCTCACGTTCAACGACATCCTCACCGCGCAGTCTGGGTCCGGCCGCTCCATCATTTATCCCATTTTCCCTGCCCCTCGCAGCACAGGGACTTTGCACGTGCCATTCCCTCGACCCCAGGCCACTCTTCTCTCCCCTTTGCCTCGTTGATGCCCACTCATCATTCAGGTCTTCCTGGACCAAGCGAAAACCACCCGCCTTGCCGTCAGGAGCACATTTAATCCACGTGGAAAATCACCTCCCTGCAGAGCGAGGGTCTAGGGCACCCCAGACGTGATTTCATGTTAAAGACCTTTCCTGGAGATCACGGGAAAGCTCATGGCGGGACTGCAGGACCAATGCTCTGGCTTTCCCCGGGTGGGTGATGGAAGGATTCGGGGCCCAAAGGGAGGCGTTTGGGCGGGCCGGGAGAGGATGCAGGGTCGCAGGACCGCCGCTCACCTCGCTCTCTCCCAGGCTTAAGGTTTTCCGGGCTCGGCCGGATGGGCACCCCAGCGAGCTTCGCTTTCCCAAACCCCGCGCGCCACCCCGGACCCCGCCGCCTCCCGGACACTCACCATCCGCCCTCACCGAGAGGCGCGGCAGACCGAGCAGGAGCAGCGCCGCCGTCCAGAGCCGGGCGCGGGGGCCGGGTCCCTGGGCGGCCATGGTCTGGGCGGTCATGGGCGGGCGGGCTCGGGGGCGGGCGCCGGCTGCCTGCGATCGGGGCTGCCTGGACTCCGGGATGCCTGGGCTCCGGGATGCCTGGGCTCCGGGCTGCCTGGGCTCGGGGCTGCCTGGACTCCGGGGATGCCTGGGCTCCGGGCTGCCTGGGCTCGGGGCTGCCTGGACTCCGGGGATGCCTGGGCTCCGGGATGCCTGGGCTCCGGGCTGCCTGGGCCACCGCCCGGCGAGCACCCCTCGGCTCTGCGCGCTGCGCGCTGCGCTCTGCTCGCGCGTCTCAGGCTTCGCGCCCGGCGCGTGGAGAGGGAGGAGCGCGGACAGCCCGGGAGGCTGGGGACGCCGCCGGAGCCTCAGGGTTGGGGCCACGAGCTCCCGGGGGTCCTGTCCGTGGCGCCGGGGAGGCGGCTGTAGCCCGGCTCCGCCTCCGTGCTGGGCACCTGGAGGCCTCGATGCCAAAAGGGGCTGCGCCGGACAGCTAGCTCCCAGGGCGCCGCCGGGGGCGGAGGGTGAGGGCGCGGGCGGGCGAGGAGAGCAGAGTCGCCCAGCAGGGGGGACCCTCGCCGACCTGGGGGACCCTCGACGGGAGGGTGACGCAGCCCTAGAGGCCGAGCTCCTCCCGAGGACCGAGGACCGTTAGGAAAGGGATGCCTCACTCCGTCCTCTGCCTGCTGACTTCCCAGCCGGCGTCCTGTAGGGGAGGGAGGTTTTTAAGAAAAAGAAGAATCAGGCTTGCCAACCTCACTCTAAGGAGCAAGACGCACGGAATAACGAGACTCTTCCCTAAAAGCATAGCTTGAGAGTCGCTCCCATAGGGGCATCCTCGGGACGCTTCCTTCTTTCTGACCTTTCCAGGTAGCGGGTAACATCCCCCCTACCCCCGGCCCAGAACGCCAGGAGCGCGGGTGGGGCTGGCACCTTCACGCCACATCCCACACCAGGGCTGCTTGACCTAGAAGCCGGAGGGGGGCGAAGTTCGGTTCTTTCTGTCTGGGCTGGGAAACTCCGTTCTAAACAAGTGTCCTGGTGAATTCTGCCGCAGGGGCCCCTGCCAGGAATTGACTCCATCTTCCATCTCACCGGCCCCGACTCCCAGCATCGGCACCATTGGGCGAAGGGAGGCATTCTTCCTAGGTAGAGTGATCAAGATCCGTGCTGTTGCCCTAGTCGGTTTGGCTCAGTGTATAGAGCGTCGGCCTGCAGACCAGAGGGTCCCGGGTTCGATTCCCGGTCAAGGGCACATGCCCAGGGTTTCGGGTTCAATCCCCAGTAGGGGGTGTGCAGGAGTCAGCCAATCAATGATTCTCTCTCATCATAGATGCTTCTCTCTCTCTCTCGCTCTCTCTTCCTCTCTGAAATCAATAAAAATATATATATATTTTTAAAAAAAGATCCGTGCTGTTATAACGGGGACACCGGTGGCAAGCAACAGTTTATACACATATCTGCTGGGTGCCCACAGCGTGCCTGCCCCGGTGCTAGACCCCAGTGGGGCTATCATCCGCCCTAAAGGCGCTCCCACTTAAATCAGACAGACCGGACAAGGGATTGGTGCTAAAAGGAGCGGATGATTGTCCACATGAGAATGATGGAGGACACAGACATTGGAAAATGATCTACTTCCTTTTTAAGGTACGAAGGGAGATGCGAACCCACATCTGATTTCCCCGCAGGTGTCGTTTTCAGCTCACCTAATTTTTGAAGTGTACAGAAAGCTGTCTCCTCTCCTTCTTCTTCCCCAAATGTCAACCACAAGCCTAGGGCTAGTGATTCATTCCTTTGTAAAATAAAAATTGGTTTTAAAAAATACAAATACTCTATAGAGTGTTGGATGCGGTGAGGCCTGACAATCATTCGCACACGAGCGTAAGTGAATTTACTTCGATGCTTCTCTTCCAGCAGCCAGCTGGTGACCTAAGGGATGGGACTTCTGGGTCTGGGTTGCAGGGGACCTTTTAAAGCCTGGTTATTGCTGAGAATGGAGGGGAGGGGGCAGAAGGCAGCTGCAAGAGCTGCTGACTGACTCACCCCGGGGACCTGCGCCTGCTGTCTACTTTTCACATGCTGGGTCTCCTGGAATCCTTCTCTGATTTTCTTTTCTTTTCTTTTTTTTAAAATATATTTTTATTGATTTCAGAAAGGAAGGGAGAGGGAGAGAGAGAAACATCAATGATGAGAGAGAATCACCGATTGGCTGCCTCCTGCACGCCCCCCACTGGGGATCGAGCCCACAACCCAGGCATATGCCCTGGCCGGGAATCGAACCAGTGACCTCTTGGTTCCCGGGGTCGACGCTCAACCACTGAGCTACACCTGGCTGGGCCTTCTCTGATTTTCTTATTTTCTCTCCCCAGGGTTGTGAGGATGCCTGAATACATGGCACCCGACACTGGAGAGATGAGACCAATGGCAGTTTAATAGCCACATACACTCAGAGCCTAGCAGAGGAGGACTCTGCATGCCATGCAGGGCCATGCAGGGGTTGCACTTGGGAACAGAGGGACCAGCTAGGGGCTCTGGAATATAGGCTTTGCAGTAATAAGAAGGCCAGGTGAACTCTGGTTCCCGTGGGAGGATGTGATTGTCTGGTTTGAGTAATTCCTCAGGATGGTGGGGAACTGAAGCCCTTTTACTCAGAAACCCCCCCCCCCCCACACACACACACACAGAAACTGTGCCTGGTCCCCATGCTAAGAAGGGTTGTTTGGCTAGGGGACCTTATCCGTGGGAGCACAATGGGAAGAAGCTCTTGAGGTTAGCCCTCCGAGGCCCTTCTGATTTTACCAGGTGTCAGGACCTCGGGGAAACAATTTAAGAGCTGAGCCTCACATCCTTGTTTGTTAAATGGGGATCCTCATACCAGCCCCATAGAGTTCTTGCTCTTTTAAGATGAGAGGGCCCAGCATACTGTGAAGTAATGGGTTAAGCAATGGGTTCATAATTCATTCTCTTTATTACTTGGGCGACACGACCAGGAAAGAAAGAAGGTGATCAGTCAAATCCCTTTCTTAAACATGTGAATGACAGAACTTCTAGCACACAAACTAATGGTATTTGCCAACAGGAGACTAATCCTTGGAATGCTTTCAGAAGAATGTACCTGGTTGTCTAGGGTTGCTTGTGGCAAACCAATCTGTAGTCTATGGATTTCTGAGGCATGGATGCCTAGAAATACCAGGTGAGTTCTGTAACCGTCTAAATAGACAGTGGAGATATCCCATGACTCAAATGGCTCCTTATGCAGTAGGTGTCACTGAAGTGTAGACAATAACCAGTTATGTGAAGAAAACCTATAATGTGATAGAGGCCCAACTAGAGAAACAGGAAATAAGAGCAATCTAGAAGAGACAGAGACGATGCAGGGGCAAGAAAACTTCAGCACAATAACCCCACTGCCCTCAGAGGAAAGAGAAGATACTACATTAAAAAAATAGAATAAGGTGGTGAGCCAAAAAAAAAAAAAAAGAGGAATAATCAGAGTGAAAAATAAAATCTTGAAATGTGAAATATGAGATCGGAAATAAAAAAAACTCAATAGAGCTGAAACTGGTTTGGCTCAGTGGATAGAGCGTCGGCCTGCAGACTGGGGGGTCCCAGGTTCGGTTCTGGTCAAGGGCATGTACCTTGGTTGCGGGCACGTCCCCGGTGGGAGGTGTGCGGGGGGCGGGGAGGCGGCTGATCGATGCTTCTCTCTCATCGCTGTTTCTGGCTCTCTATCCCTCTGCCTTCCTCTCTGTAAAAAATCAATAAAACATATTTTAAAAAAAGAAAAGAAAAAACTCAGTAGATGAGTTGGAAGATAAAATTGGGAATATGTCCCAGAAAATAAAGCAGAAAGACAAAGAGGTGGAAATGAGGGGAGAAGAAAATAACACCCAGGAATGCCCTCTCTGCCTGCAACCCGCCTTGACCTCCCCACGTGACCCCTTGAAACATGCCTTGTACCTCCTCCAGGAACCTGAGTAATAAATTCCTCTATTTCACTTTCCCTTCCATTCTTTTGTGTCTCTACTTAACAAATGTTAATATAACAAAGCCACAGCATTCTGTGAAAAGTCCTAAGTCCATCCAAAGGTTTCTGAAAATTTCTGACCTATTTGAGTTTCAAATTCCTGCCCCCATTTCTGATTCTCCCTTTATTTCTGCCCCCCGGTGACCACTCAAATGTGGAATTCAAGTTGGAGAACCTTAAAAACATGTTTTTAAACCAAAACTCTATTCATTTAAGGCTTTTACTGAGTAGACAATCTTTTATCAAAGGTTTTAGGAACGTGGTGAGGCTTTTTTATTTGTTTATTTGTATAAATGCAAACAACTTAAAATGGAACACAGCAGTTCCCCCCCCCCCCTTATCCACGGTTTCTAGTTCCATGGTTTCAGTTACCCACGGTCAACTGTGTTCTGAAAAGATCACATTGAAAATTCCGGAAATAAACAATTCCTAAGTTTTAAATTTCACATCATTCTGAGTAGCATGATGAAATCTTGCACTGTACTGCTCCGTCCTGCCCTGGATTTGAATCATCCCTTTGTCCAGTGTATTCATCCTGTATACAGGACCCTCCCGTGAGTCACTTAGTAGCTCTCTCAGTATCAATCAGATCGACTATGGTAGTATTGCAGTGCTGTGTTCAAGTAACCCGTATTTTACTTAAAAATGGCCCCAAAGCAGAAGAGTAGTGATGCTGGCAGTTTGGATATGCCAAAAAGAAGCCATAAAGCACTTCCTTTAAGTGAGAAGATGCAGATGTATAGGACAAAATATAATATGCATAGGGTTTGGTACTATCCACAGTTTCAGGCATGCACTTAGGTCAGTGGTCGGCAAACGGCGGCTCGCGAGCCACATGCGGCTCGCGAGCCGCCGTTTGCTGCTCTGTTGACTAATGAGTTTGCCGACCACTGGCCTAGCTGGCCCCATTCATATCTTATTATGTCCAGTCTTCTCCTGGGCACATAGAGTCAGATGCCTTACTATTGGTCATAGTTATTTAACAGTGAAGTAATGGATAGTGATTGTCCTAAATAAACTTAACATAGTACTTTGGAACTGGAAATTTACTTCACAATGTTATATGTCCACTAAGAAGTAATTACCTTTTATTGATCACCTATGATAACCAGGAGCTTTAAATCTATATTTTTATTTGTAATCCTTACAACTCTATGGTCAGCTTGCAGATGAGAAATGGCACTTTTTTTTTTTGTATAGTAAAGGTGGAAATTTATTGAAGAACAAGTACAGACTCCCACATGGGGAGGGGGAAAGAGTCCCACTGAGTCCCTTTTTCCTACGGTTTATAAAGGCTGCAGATCTTTGTGCCTTGATATCCCCTCTGATTGGTCACCTCCCCTTCTGATTTGGTCACTATAACAACTCCTGAGGCAAAGGTCGACCCCACATGGGATACCTGAGGCTCTCCTCCCTCATTGTTCTCCTGTTCCCTCTGGGCTTTCTTCCTCCTTCCCTTTATTCTGTAAATGTGTACCTTTTGCTACTCCCAGCTCCCTTATCTTATAAAAATGTAACTTCTGCTGCTCCCAGCTCTCTCGCCTTATGGAAATGTACCTTTTGCAGCTCTGTAGCCCTGTGTTTTTTCCATGGCCCCCTTAATTTTTTAAAATTACCTAAACCTGCCCTAACTGGTTTGGCTCAGTGGATAGAGCGTCGGGCCTGCGGACTGAAGGGTCCCAGGTTTGATTCCGGTCAAGGGCATGTACCTTGGTTGCAGGCACATCCCCAGTAGGGGGTGTGCAAGAGGCAACTGATCAATGTTTCTCTCTCATCGATGTTTCTAACTCTCTATCCCTCTCCCTTCCTCTCCGTAAAAAAAATCAATAAAATATTTTTAAAAATTACCTAAACCTGCCTATTTCACCCCCAAAACTCCCATTTTACCCCCAAATCTCCTTTCATTCTCCCCTCCGATTAGGAAACCCCAACTGCCGGGTTTGTCAAGAAATGGCACTTTTTTCTGTGTAGGTTCTGCAAATTGCCCAAGGTCACACAGCTTGTACGGCCAAAGT